>NC_040914.2:42732975-43044497 GCF_004126475.2 Phyllostomus discolor
CAGTTCTTTCTACACACTCAATGAGCCGCTAGTCACTCGGCGTATCATTTTACAGAGATAAAGCAGTTGGAAAATAAATACTAGTCATTTGTCAAGCCTCAGCATGTAGTAAACTGGAGTTTCTATGAGGGTGGGAATTTTATCTGGTTAGCTCGATCAGGAGAGCACTCCAGCTAATGTGCAGACAAGTGCTTACAGCAAGCCTTTTCTGATAACAGATGATAGCGCAACCATTTAAAAACACCTTTAAAAAAAGAAAAGATCAAAAGATCCCGGACCCCGAGGGAACCACGTTCCCTGTGAAGGCCAAGCAGGTTTTTCTGGGACGCCCCTCCCTCCCCCCAAGAAAGGATGCTCTTCCCGTGGCAAGTTCAATCCGAATGCGAGTCCAAGGGCACAGAGACACTGCCTATGCTTCTGTCACGAGCAGAGGTGACACGCGGGGCCCTCCTGGGGGGTGACAAGGCACAGTGTGACTCCGGGGAGAGCTTGGGGCTCCAGCCGCAGGGGAGGTAGGAAGGTGGATGCCGGGAGGCGCTGGCTGCAGGCCACAGCAGCTGGGTGACTAAGGCCGCATAGTGATTGAGACCGGGGACTGAGAGCTGGACAAGCCTGACTCAGCACCGTGGCTTCCAGGCGGCCCAGCGAGTGATTTAACTGCCCCGAGCCCCAGCTTTCTTCTCTGTCCAGTGGAGGACGACGGGGCGATCACTGCGGGGGGGCTCCATGAGAACCGCCGGAAAGGATTTCATAAGACCAGGGGCAGGGCTGAAAGCGCTGTTGTCGTCAGGGTTACCAAATAATGGACAGGTGTCCCAGGCGGGGCGGATTGTGACTGGCCACGGACACCCCAGTGGGACCGGCAGGCGAGGCGCCCTGGAGTCACGTGACAAACCCTTCACGTTAGTGTTTCACAAACTGGAAAATGCTTCCACACTCATCATCGCACAAAAGCCAGGGGATGGAGTTGGACGGGAATGACCACCTCTCTTTAGAAGGGGTGGGGCTGGTGAAGTCAGGGGCTCCGTCCAGAGGTGGGGAAGGGCAGGCCCTGGGCGTCCTGGTTTCCCGTCAGTGGCTGAGCATCCCTTCCACTCCCCGCCGCTCCCAGGGAGGAGGGAGGGGTCTGGGGCCAGGACCTGTGGTCACGCCTGTGATGTCACCGCCTCCTCCAGGTTACTACTGTTTCTGGGCAGGAATGCAGCCAGGGTGCAGGGTGGGCACCTCGCAGCTGGAGTGAGGAAAGGGAGGACACAGGAGTCGGGGATAGCTCTGTCTAGCCTTGCAGGCGGCCGGCATCAGGCCCGGCTTGCCCTCACGGCCTCCTTGGGGAGCAGAGGCAGGGAGGCCTCGCCAGGCACAGCAACCATCAAACACTGAGGTCTCTCTGAAGCCAAGGCAAGCGCTAACCTTTCCCGGGGCCATCAGCATTTCTACTAAAAACGGGGCATTTTGCAGAGGAAGGGATTTTTGTTTTCAGTTGTGAAAACATCAAGCATATTTACCCGACTGAATAATTTGTGGTTGATATTCAGTGCCTCCCTGGAAAGACCTCAGTGGCCCCGTATCCTCTCGGGCCTGGCCCCACATCCCAGCCAGGCAGGGCTGCAGACGCCCCATGGGTCAGAGGGCACCCCCCACCTCGCCTGCTCCTCGTGCTGGGTCAGGCCCTAACTCCGCCACCCGTGAAGACGGCTGTGCCTCGAGGATCCGCCCCCAGTTGCGTCACACCAAGGCCTCTTGAACACTGCAGGAAAACTCTAGAATTCCTCCCTCCAGGAGGGCTCCCTTAGGTTGAAAATCAATTTGGAGGAGAGATTGGGGGGGGGGGGGGGCAGAAAATTTCAGTAGGCCCTGAAGTCAGTGCCACTAGCCCCGGGGAGACCCTGGCGGTGACTCCAGACCAGCACAGAACGCGCCCCCTCCCCTTCGGAACATCTGCGGAGAACCGGGGCGCCCCAGGCTCCAGGACCTACAGGACCTTCCGCGGACGGCGGAAACACTGGTCTGGGAAGGACCCTTGGGGGGAGCAGGGTGGGGCCAGGCTCCCCTGAAGAGGAATACAAGAGCCCACCTGCGTGGTCAGAAGAATTTTTTATTTGAAATATAGTCTGAGCAACACGAGTGTAACCGAGAGGCCGGGGCGGCCTGCCCGGGGCGGCAGCCTCGCTAATGGCACAGGAGGGCGAGGACAAGCACCCCAGCGTCTGCGCGCCCCACGCCCGGCTCCTCGGGAAAGGCGGGGCCGCGGCAGGATGGGACGCACGCCCCTTCCGAGGGGTCTGCTCTCGCTGCCCGCCTGTCTGCCGGAGCGCACTTCTGGTCCCCCGGGGCTCCGCACGGGGGGTGCTGCTGAAGTTTCCCCACGCGGACAGGATGGGCCAGTGAGACAAGCCACCCTCCGGGACTGTCATTCGGGGGAGGAACCAGAGGAAACGGGAAGGAAGGGCAAGGCGGCCACGGCCAGGCCAGGCCGACCACTCCGAGAGGGAGGGCAGCAGCCCACCCACCACCACCCGCCCCCGTCCCCCCTCCTCAGGCTCTGGCCTCCCAGACAGCTCGGAGGGGCCCCTGGCTGCAGGCAGCAGGTGGGGAGCCTCCCCGAAGAGCGCGGCTGCCGGGCGGTTTCGAGCGGAGCGGGCAGCGCCGGGGCTGGAAGGACACGGACGAGAGTCGGGGTTCCGGGAAGCAGCACAAAGCCATAAATAACAGAAGTAAATTCAGATCTGGGAGCTTCCTGGGCAGCCCACACCTCCTGGGGCCGGGGCACACCCGGCTCCCTGCAGCTCGGGGGCGGACACCGCCCCAGGGCCCCGCCCCTCTGCCGCACTCACGCTGGGCAGAGCGGCTGGTCTCCCCCCATCCGCACAGTCGGAGTGGCCGGAGCAGCAGGCCACAGGACGCCCGACCGCACGCACCACAAGCCTCCGTCACGCCTGCGGGGACGGCGCGTGGCTGTCCTGATCCCGGGAGGCCTGTGGCTGACTCTGAGCCTCCCGGGTACCGTCCTCCTCGGGGGCCGGGCCCGGCGATCTTCGGGCCTCTGGGTCACCTGACAAGGGCTCGCCAGTACATTCTTCCAGTCCGTTCTCCCTGGCGTCCATGGACACCTCTTCCCCGGAGCCCTCCTCCGGCTCCGCCTCCTCCGCGGCCTCCTCCTCGTCGTCCTCCTGCTCTCTCACCTTGTGGACGATGAAGAGGTGGCGGCCCAGGGAGCCGGCGGAGGTGTAGCACAAGCCGCAGAGCGGGCACTGGGCCGTGGAGCTGTCCGTCTGGTGCTGAGGTATGTGGCTCTGGAACTCGAGCCCCGAGTCCGTGGCAAAGCTGCATTTCGCACACTGGAAAAGGGACTTGTGCCTCTTGGCGGAGGAGACGGTCACGCCGTTGCTGGTGCCCGGAGCATCCGCTGCCCCGCTGACCCGTCTCTTCAGATGGTTCACCTGGAGGGGACACAGCATGAGCCGAGTCCAGGCCGCGCCGGGCCCGCAGCAGGAGCCCCCAGACACAACAGTGACGCCCAAGGCCTCGCGGAATCGCCGCCCAGGCCGGGGTCACCCTGGCCCTGACCGCCGGCCTGGCTTGGGTTTGTTTGGGTTGGTGGGTTTTTTTTTCTTTTTTAAAGTATGTGGCACAACATTCCAAAGATACAGAACGGGCGTGGAGATCACGTCCCTCCAGCCCACACCCCCGCCTGATCTCCAGAGATCACCCCATCCCTCCAGCCCTGTGGCTCCTCCCAGAAGCAGTCTAACACGATGTGCGGTTTTCTCTGCCCCGCCCCTTCGTGGCACGACATGACTGGCCCCTCCCCCATCTCGGTGAGGCTTAGCCAGAGGCCCCGCCTCCCTAACGCAGCACACGGACCCACCGCAGGGATGGACCGTCCCCGCTGGCGGATACTCAGTCGGGCTCCATCTCTGCCACGCACACAGCGAGGCACTGACCACTCTTAGCACCCTGCCTTGTGCCCACGGCCCAAGGTATCTGACAGATAAAGCCAGGCAGCTGGCTGCTGCTGCACCAAAGGGTGCGCGCTCTTGGAGGGAAGAGGAGGGGGTACATTTTAATCGCAGACAGATGTGGCCAAAATGCCAATGATGCCCCGCCTGCCGGGAGCGGAAGGGCCTTCGCCCCCCAGGGAGACACCTGCTCTGAGCAGCCCAGAGGGGACGTCCTGGGGCTCCGGGCGCTCCCCGCGTGTCCCCGCGTGTCCCAGACGCGCCAGCGCCCTCCGAGGACTGGCCCCTTGCGTGGGGCGGGGGAGAAGCTGCGGTGAGGAGGGAGGTCAGGCAGCTGCCGAAGTTCCCCGGAACCGGAAATGGGTGCGGTACGAGGATGAGGGCAGGACGAGGGGTCAGGACAGCAGGGGTCTGAGTGCAGCTCCTCCCACAGCTGGGGGGGGGGGGGCAGCCGAGTCTGGCCGCCGTCCCCTGACGGCCAGCCCCCCTTGCCCACTGCTAGGACTGAGGCAGAAGCAGGCACGTACGCACGGAATCTCTCCCGCGTCACTGAGCGCAGCCCGCCCCCCTGAGGAGGGGCTCACGGTGACGGGGAAACGGCAGGGCCAACAGGCCGACCGGCTGCCTCGTGGGCCTGGGCCCCGTCCTTCCCTTGTGTGCGGTCCGGGGGGTCCCACTGGGCTTGCCCGCACCGGGGGAAGTTGTCGCCGCCGGTTGTGGCATGGCCACGACGACACACGGGTGCCCTGTGGCCTTCCCAGTGCCCACCCCCCACCCCGCCCCCACCCCCTACCCTGCCCCAGGCCTCACTGAGCCGCCGCTGCACCGGGCAGGAGCCCCGCACTCACCTGAGGGGAGTGCCCGCCCGGAGGTCTGATGCTGGACGTCTGGCTCAAGTCGGGGTTTCTGATACCATGCATAAGGCTGATGTGGCTCTCCAGGAGGGAGGGCCGAGGAAAGCTGGGGCTGTCCTCTGTGCAGTACCTGCGAGGGGGCAGCCGAGGCCAGCATGTGAGAGGACGGGCCCCGGCGCCCAGCGCAGCCTGAGCAGGAGGCGGAGGGTGGATGCTGCTGCTGCTGCTGGCTCCTGGGGCAGAGCGCCTGGAGCAGCCGGGGAGAGGGCTGGGTGGTCCTCGGGCTGGCTTGGGGAGCTGGGTCCTCCCCGAAGAAGTCCCGCCAGCAAGCGGCAGCCCGACCGACAACAGCAAGTCGGAGCGTGTGCCCCGGGTCGCGGTCACGAGCTTACCCTCTGCTGCCTGACGTCACTGCCCAGAGGCCCAAGCGCTGGGCGGGGCCTCAGTAAGGGAGGCCGCGCATGCGCCGAAGCACAGGCAGGTGGCGCCGCGGGAGGCTCACGGTCACACCGCCACCCCGGTGACTGACGGGCCCTTTGCCACTGACCAGCAATGCAGCGCCGGGTCAGGGAGACGGGACAGGGGAGGGCACGGGAGCCCCCAGGTTGTGGAAGCTGGTTTCTGACCTAGCCACAGCATTTTCCATTTAGACACTCGCTCATCTCTGGCCTTTGACCCCAGATCTCAGAGCAGAGAGAAGCCCCTGGACGCGCCTTTCGGGTTTCGGGCCTCCGGGCTTTCCCCCCCTGCCACTGCGGAGACTCACTCACCCGCACGTGTAGACCTTCCTGACAGTGTCGTGGTTGTTGCGGATGTGTTTGCGCAGGCTGCTGGGCGTGTGGAAGGACTGCTCGCACTGCCGGCACGGGTACCGCTTCAGCGCCTGCAGGGGGCCCCGGAGATCAGAGCGTCAGCACCGCGAGACGGTTCTGCACGCACCTTCCTCCTCGGACGACGGGGGCAGGCAGGAGGACGCCGCACGGACCTCAGCATCTGCAGCGCCCACCCTGCCCCAAGCGCCCGGAGCCCCCCCCCCCCCCCCCGGGTGCACCTACCCGACCGTGGCTCTTTTTCATGTGGGACACGTAGCTCTCCCGGTCGGGCACCCACTCCTGGCACTCCTGGCAGGTCCAGCCCGTGCTCCTCAGCCGGGGTTTGCCCTCTGCCCTGCGATGGGTCTCAGACCTGCCCCAGCGGCCCGATGGCAGCGAGCTACCCCGGGCAGCCATGCTGGTCGGCGGGGGCTCGGTGGGAACTCGGGAACCGGGGCGGCCGGAGGCCGTGTCGGCCGAGGACTGGAGGCTCGACAGCTCCTCCACGTTGCGGGGGACCCCGTGGACGCTCTGGGGATGGGGAGAGCGGTTACTGACTGGGCGAGGGAAAGAGGCACAGAGTCAGACCCCCGGCTCGGGGCGCGCCCGCCCGCCCCCCGGCCTCCTCCCCCGGGATGCCCACCTTGACATGCTGCATCAGCTCCGGCTTCTGCAGGAACAGGAGCGGGCACTCGGGGCACTTGAATACGCCCACCTGCGCCTTGCTGGCATCCTGGTAAAAATGCTGCTGGATCTGCCTCTTCTTGTGGAAGACCATCTCACAGGAGCACTTGTACATGAGCCTGCGAGACAAGCCCCAGGGCGTGAGGCGGCCGGGGCTGCTCTGCCACAGAACCCCACGGCCCTCAACCCCGACTCCACTCTCTTGGGACCAGTGCAGATACCCGCTGGCCTCAGGATGTCTTCGGGGGGCTCCAGACACCTCTGCCCCAACACCTCCCCCTGCGGCACCCAGGCCGCTGGGCTCCGCCCCGCAGGCCTGCTGGCCCCGAGGCAGCACTCACTGGGAGGGTTTCGGGGGCTGGGTGGGGTGCTCGCTGGCGCTGTGGTCCGCGGTGCTGCTGGCAGTCTTGAAGGCCATGGGGCAGAAAGCACATTTGTGGAAAACCTGGCAGTGTTTCTCCTGGATGTGGCTTTTCAGCAAGGCCAAGGTCAGGTGGACGACCCCGCAGTGGATGCACCTGAATGACAGAGGCGGGGGTGGGGGTTGGAGGTCAGACACCCATGGGTGGGCCTGGAAAAGGAGGGATGGAGGGCAGGAACAAAGGCCTCTCTCGAGACACGCCCTCGAGCACTCAGCCTTGAGTCCTGAGAGCCTGCCCGCTGCCGTCTGGCACGCTGCGGTCTCCCAGGGCCGCCCAAAGCCAAGGCCACGGCTGGTGGAAAAGCCAGGAGAAACCCTCCCCTCCCTTCACAGGCCAGAGGATATCCTTCTGCAAACCAAAATCTTCAGGCCAGGTAAGAGAAGTCAGTGGGGTGGAGAAGGAAGAGAGGGGCCCCAAAATGACACAAACAGCACCCGTTTCCTGCGGCACCGCCGGAGGGGTCCACAAGCAGCGTCCGTCAGGAGGCTGGGGAAAGCTGCGCCCTCCCCCGGTCGGCGCTCAGGCTGCGGGATGGGAAACGGCCAGGAAACCCTACGCTCCCCGGAGCAGCCGCGTTGGAGCGAGTGGCCCAAAGCCCAGGGAGAGACACTCCAGAGCGCCCCCGCGCGGCGGCATCCGCTGTGCGGGCGGAACGTCCTCTGCCTCACTGTCCCCGACGCTGCTCTCGTCCCAGTTCATACGGGGGAGCGGCCGGCCGCAGTGGCCGCACTGCAGGTGCTCTGCACGAGCTGGGGCTGGGGCCGGGGCCACTCCATGCTATGCAGCTCCTAAGGGTTGTGACGCTCCCTCGGTGAGACCATGGACCACTTCTGTTTCTGCCTCTCCCCTATCCATGCCTATTTATGTCATTGTTTATGATGTATAAACCATCTGAAACCATTTTTCTGCGGTCGAGGCCATGTTAGGCTCCTCCTTTCTTTTTTTTTTATGTTTAAAAATATTTTATTTGTTTTTAGAGAGAGGGGAAGGAAGGAGAAAGAGGAAAACATCAATGTGTGGTTGCCTCTCCAGCGCCCCCTTCTGGGGGACCTGACTTGGATGGCAACCCAGGAACGTGCCCTGACTGGGAATCGAACCTGCGACTCTTTGGTTCGTAGGCCGGCACTCAATCCACTGAGCCAGAGCAAAGATTCCTCCTTCCAACTTGAAATATCTCTCTTAACATGCGGCCTTTCCTCTCTTTGGTACATGACCTGCGTCCATTCAGCTTCCGAGACCCTCACATGTGTTCCGTCCTTCCTCCTGCTCAGAAACACACTCGGGCCTCCCGTGTCTGAGAAGACCGCTCTGCTCTTCCTGCTGTGGGGACGCCGCCTGTAGCACTGGCTGCCCCGGAACCTCGGCATCGGGCAGGCTGCGGCTGCATGAAAGGAAGGACCCGCCTTCCCCAAAGAATTCTCTGACCCCACCCATTTCCCTTCGAGTCGCTCTGCGAGCCCACTTTCGCAATCCACGTAAATCATCACGGAATCCTGACCGACGTTCTTGTTTTTCTTCCTTTTGCATGTCTGCGTTTGGAGGAGACACTGGGGGTTACGTAATCACCTTTGCAGGCTCACGAGCAGTGAGGAGCAGCCCACAGAGCCAGGGAGCTGTTCGCGGTGACCTGAGAGGCGCAGTCACGACTGAATCCGTGCGTGCTCTGGCGCCTGTGCAAACTACTGGCTCAGTTGAATCTTCTCTCCCGTTCAACGACGTAGCGACTGACTTCTAGCACACGGAGCGGGGGACCTTCCATACCACAAGGTGTTGGCAGGAGAAAAAAAAAATACACACGTTTCCAAATTCATCCACAGTGGCCAGGCACACCTGGTATACGCGGCCTTATTTGTGCAGGTTGACCGAATTCCGCAGGAACAGTACAAATACCCTCGTCAGAAATGCAACCGAAAACACAGCCGAGCTCCCTCGGAGACACGCCGTCCGAGGAAACCGCACTGAGAGGAAGAACGTGAGGGGCCGGAGAACACGCACCGAGCAACCTCGGCAGAGGTCGGGATCGAGCAGGGTTTACAAACGGATGAAAACCGGGCGGAGGAGAAACCCAGCCCCACAGCCCAGCTCTGCAACCACTTCTCCAAGGAGAAGACAGACAGCGAGAGAAGCGTGTGCTGTGAGAGATGCAGTTTTAGAAAAGATGGAGAGCAGTAAAAAAAAAATTAATTTTGCTAATAATCACAAATAACTTAAAAATAACATGTTATTTAGAATAGTCTAAACTTGTTCCCTTATGACATTATTGGCCGCTCTCCAAATTATCAACAAAGGGCAGAATAATGTATACAATTCTAAGTATATATGTAAAATGTATATGCATTTCACATAAAATATGAACATAAAATATCTATGAAATGTACAGGCTTTATACATCGCCTTCAAGAAAAAGCAAAAATAATATAAAACAAAGTAATATTGTAAAACTGTAGTAGAGTGAAAGGAAACAGAATAGGCACCTTTGGAGGATTTATTTAAAAACATGAATACCTACAGAACAAGAGAAGATATTTGCAAATCATGTATCTGACAAGGGACTTGCATCCAGAATATATAAAGAACTCTTACTACTCAGTAACAAAACAGCAATTAACCCAATTTGAAAATGGGCAAAAGATTTGAACAGACATGCTTTCCCCCCAAAAATATACAAATATAAAAAAAAAAAAAACCCAACCCCAACATAAAAAGACGCTCAGCACCATAAGCCCCCAGGAAAAAGCACACCAAAACCACCACAAGACAGCAGTCACGCCCACAAGGATGCCTCGAATCAAAAGCCAGACCTGAAAAAGTGTCGATGAGCGTGTGGAGCGATCAGCTCCCTCACCCCCCACTGGCAGGAAAGCCAGCAGGGTACAACCGCTCTGGGAGACGGTCTGGCTGTTGCTCAGAAAAGTTAAACTGCCCTGGCTGGCGTAGCTCAGTGGATTGAGCACGGGCTGCGAACCAAAGTGTCCCAGGTTCGATTCCCAGTCAGGGCACATGCCTGGGTTGCAGGCCATAACCCCCAGCAACCGCACATTGATGTTTCTCTCTCTCTCTTTCTCCTTCCCTTCCTTCTCTAAAAATAAATAAATAAAATATAAAAAAAAAAAAAAGTTAAACTGACAGTGACCGTATGGCCCAGGTTCTCTAGTCCTGCACATGTGCCCGCGAGAACTGAAAACACCTATCCACACGAGAACTCGGTGGATGCGAGGGTCAGCGGTGGGCGGTGAGCACGTGCGGCGGAACACCGTTTGGCCAGAAAAAGGAATGAAGTAACGTATATCCGTGAGGGCATGGATGCACCTCAAAAACAGTATGCTAGGAGCACCTACTGCATGGTCCATGTATAGGGAACATCCAAGAGACAAGTCTAAAAGACACAGAGAGTAAATCAGTAGTTGTTCATGGGCTGGGAAGATGGGAAGGTGTAGATATAGCGGGGTTTTTGTGGGGTGATGAAAGTATTCTAAAAAAAAATTTTTTTGGAAAGTGTTCTAAAATTGCTTGTGGTGATGGTACAACTCAGAATATACTGAAAACCACTGGATTGCGTACTTTACGTGGGTGGATCATGTGTGTAAATGACACGTGCATAAAGCTGTTACCAAAAACATATTAATGGTAGCAGATCTTAACCGCAGTGAATAGTGTATCAGTGTGTGTGTTTTTGGAACCCCACAATCAATTGAAGATTTGAATGTCCGTTATGTTCGGGGATCCCGCTCTGTGGCTGAATCGCAATACATTCTTGGCTGAGACTCCTTACAGAAGGGCTTGAAAGACTAAATTGCTTTTGAGACTGTTTCTTTTTCCCTACAGAAGAAAGTCAAATAAAATAATTAAAAACCAAAAAAAAAAAAAAAAAACCAAAAGCCTGTTACTCCACCTGCGGCACTGGAAATTTCTTGGGTTCAAGATTCAAAGATAAAAATCAAAGTGTTGCCTTCCTTGCCTGTCTACTGGGTTGGAGTGGGTCTTAGAAGACGCAGCACACACTTAAGTCAAAGTCAGAATGGCATTTTCAGGTGTCCAGGGACCTGCAGAAACGCTCGTCAGGTGTGTGCTTTAACAAGGCAGCCTGGAGGCTGCCAGCGCCCGCCCTTCTGCAACACAGCGGCAAGGGCCGCATACGACCCCGTCACTGGCTGGTTGGTTTCTCGGGCCCTTTAGGGTCTCTGTCCTCTGTACCATGCGAAGCAATCAGTCTACATTTGGAAACGTTTGTACTGGGACAGAAACCTGGGGGTCCGCATCCTCACCCCCATCTGTGAGCTGCCCCAGAGTCCCAATGCTTGCACTTCCCGAATCTGTCTCCACCTACCCTGGACCTCCATCCCAAGACCATGCCCGAGCAGAAGCCCGCGGCGTCTCGCCTGACTGCCGCACTCGCCTCTCAGCCGGCCTCCCCTCTCCCGACACGCGGTGTCAGCTTCCCAGAAACGATCTCGCGGAATCACTGCCCCCCACACACACTGCAAATCTTTCTGCAGCTCTTCAGTGTCTGCTGGACGGAGGCCCAGCGTCTGCCACGGAGCACACGAAGCACAAGGTCAGGCAAGGCCTGGCCTCCACCAGCTCCTGGCTTCACTTCTCACCTCTCCTCCCGCCTGCACTTGACCCGCCTCCACAGAAACGCTGATCTCCCCAGAGCCCCTTCTGCGTGGGCTGGCGTCCCATCTGTGTCCTCGCCAGGCATCCCCTCTCCCTTCCTTCCGCCCGAAGCTCCTGCTCTCTCCTCCAGGAAGCTTTCCTGGCTGCTCCTCCCTCCGCTGTGCGACTTGCCCCTCGGACCCACACGTACTGTGCACGTGTGTAAAACCTACCACACCGCAGCCTCCTGGAGCACCGGGGCTGCGTCTTCATCATTTTTATATCTTCGGCATCTGGCACTGACCTCAATCAATAAATTTTTTTAAATACCAAAGAGAAAAAAAAAACACCTTACTAAATTTGGGCAAAACGAAGTTTCAGGAGTGAAAGCGGACCAGGAAGACGCGGAAGCTCCCCACTGCAGCCAGTCTGCACAGGGTCACGACTGACCAGGTCGACGTGGAAGGTACATTCTGATGAGCTCTGGAGGGCACCTCCCCAACCCCCCCGTTTTGATCCTTTTTCCTGAACATGACTTATTGCTTCTATCCATTTGACACAATGGAGGAGACTCCGTCTGCGGTCAACTTTTCTTGTTTTTACCGTGAGGCTGATCATTTTTTCCATCCTCGGGTTCTGCTAGCTTCTCACGAACGGACAGACACCAACCAACACGAAGGCCCCGGAGCCCCCCGAGTTGGCAGTCTCGCAGCGCCCCTGGTTCATGGGAACGGAGAACGTTCCCAGGTGCTGCGATCAGCCACTTCACTGTTGCAACAACAGTACTTCCAATTTGATATGCCAAACGCGGTAACTCTGTGATCCAATGAAATGTATATATTGTTCAAAACCAAGCTGACAGAGCGAGTGTTCCGGACACGCTCATCTCCCCAAATCCTCCACCTTCAAAGCTATTTTTGCTCATGTTTAATTTTTTTTTTTAAACTTCTTATCCTTCTCCCTCTTGCTCTCTAGAAAATAAACATGTCCGTCCACATACCCACCGACGCGCTCGGCCTTAGCAGGCCGGGGCCCAGGGCCCGGGGGACCCTGCTCAGGCTGACACGAGGGCCGGCCCAGGAGAGGGAGAGGGCGCAGCTCCCCCGGGAGGGCCGGGCCGGGCCGGCGGGCCGTGCAGCACCCACCTGTAGCCCACCTTGCGGGCGTAGTGCAGGCAGTTCTCCTTCACGTGGGTCTGGAAGTAGGCCGAGCGGCAGAGGGCCCCGCACTCCGGGCAGCAGTAGGGGGACTTGTGCGTGTGGGTCCGCTGGTGCGCGCAGAAACTGCACTGGTTGGGCAGCAGCATCTGGCACACCGGGCACGTCTAGGAGAGAGCAGGGGAGGGCGGCTGACACGGGCGCTCCGGGCCCACCGTGGCTGTCTGGTCGTCTCGGGTGGGCGGGCGGCTGGCTTTCCCGGGACGTGGGTCAGCACGAGCCAGCCCCATGGCCATTCTCCCTTCCAAGCATCTCAGGGCATGGGGACGCCCCAGACCTGGCCACGCAGGCTGCACCTCTCCCCTTCTTACTTACTCGGAGACAGACCTGACCCAGTTTTCCCCAAGATTAATCTGCTCAAGGGCTCTGCGCGCTTCTTCCAGCTTCTCCTCCTCCCCACGGGCCCAAGGCACTTCTTGGATTCTCAGGTGTCGCTTCACGGCCAGACTCCCCAGGACAGAGGTGGCTCCTCCCGCTCAACACCTCCAGTCAGATGGGTCAGTGACCTCCCAGGGGACCTGAGCCGACCCTGACCGCCTGGCTGCAGAAGGCCCAAGTGCGGCTGACGACGCACTGACAGCTTCCATTCCCTCAGCCCTGCCTGCGTGCTTTGGGGGGGGTTAGGGGGCGGAGCCAAGGGAACACAAGTCCTCCAGCCAGACCCACAGCAGCTCTAACGGGCAGGGTCCTGGCAGCCAGAGGGGGAAGCCACGGGCGGGCGGCCGAGCTGGCGCCCGCCCACACCTGCAGGGCCCCTCTCAGTAAAGAGGAGATAGCTGTGCCGCCCACAGCACAGGCGGAGGGGCCCCGACCACGGGGGTCAGAGCAGCTGTGCGGAGGGACAAGCTGTCGGAGGGAGACGGGAAAGGGTCTGTGCTTTCAGCAGCCAAGTCCAGGACGTGGGGCCTCGGCCCAGGAAAGACCTGGACAGACCCAGTTCTTCCTACAAACGAATTACAACGGAAAAAAAGACCGAGAGAAAGGGAAGAGGAACTTACAGATTGAGAGAGATTAAAGAGAAATTTTCAACAAGAAACTTTCAACAATCGGAATCCAAATAACACTTATTTGGATTCCGATTCAAGAACGCCAAGTGTAAAAAAGGAATCAGACACTAAGTTTTTATTATTATTATTACTGTTATATCTACCACTCACTTGGAAAACTATGTAAAGTATATGATTGTCTAATCTCTAAACTGCACACCTGAAACGGATACAAAATAAAACGGAAAGAAATAAAGTAACTATATCATAAAAAAAACCCTAACGTAATAGTATCGGGACATTTGACCTTTGCTATTAAGATCTGATCATGAGTAATGATTAGTTTTGAGATGCAATGACATTGTGCCTCTGCTGCGGGGGGGGGGGGGACACTCATCGTTGAGAGACACACACCGACACACAGACACAAGGACGCCGGGGCTTGTTTGGAAACTGCGTTGGAGGAGGAGGGTCGGGTAAGAAAACCCAGAGTGAGATGGGCCGCGAGTCGGCGATGGTGGCGGGAGAGTCCACGGGGCCATTCTCCCCACTTTTACATGGTGTTGGGGACATTTCCATAATTATCACTTTTTTTAAGTATTACTGTGGTTGCCGAACAGTAAATGAGTGTGCTCTTTTGTGTAGGAAAGAGAAGACAGTGGCACACATGTATTCGCTTTTATTTGTAAGAAAAAGGCGCGAGGTGGCGATAAACCGAAAGGGAATAAATAAACACGGCTGCCCCCGGAAAAGGGGCGAAAGGGGTGCAAGGAGGCAGAGCCTCCCTGGACACACCTCGTCATGCGGCTTTACCGTGGGCATCCAGTGTCTTACGTGATTTTTAAGTGATAAGAGATGAAATAAACAAAAGCGCCCCTAAAAATTGAAAAACGGAATCAAGTACCCTAACTACACTCCACGTAACTATGTATCGACCATAAAGGAAAGAAGAATCCCTCCCAGGGCCCGTGCAAACACACCAGTTCGACCTGCACTCCTGCAGCAGGAGGCGGTGGGGGGTGGAGGGCAGGGGCCAGAGAAGCCCATGTGCGCCCTCCCATTTCCGCCGCCTTCCGAATGTTACAGATAACACCGCCCTTGGTACTTTGAGTGTGTACGTGTGTCTGTAGCAGGAAAATCGCAGGGACCGAGACTTTCAGTATGAAATCAGTTCCATAAAAACTCTATAATCTCTGACATTTGGATACCAGTATAAACGCATGATCTTTCTTTCCTCTGATTAAAAATTAGAAAATGGCCCTGGCTGGCGTAGCTCAGTGGATTGAGCGCGGGCTGGGAAGCTAAGTGTCACAGGTTCGATTCCCAGTCAGGGCACATGCCTGGGTTGCAGGCCATGACCCCCAGCAACCACACATTGATATTTCTTTCTCTCTCTCTCTGTCTTTCTCCCTCCCTTCCCTCTCTAAAAATAAATAAAAACTTTAAAAAATAAAATAAATCACTCTGTGTTTAAAAAAAAAAAAAAGAAAAGAAAAAAGCAGCAAATGTGGGTGCGGATCAAGCAAGACTGAGGCCCCGTCCCCAGCCGGTGGGACTGGGAATCGGGGCAGCCACCGTGAAAAACCCCTCGCCCTTGGAAAACCGCTCACCGAGGGGAGCGAATTATGTCTTTATCCCCTTGCCCAACATAAACTGTATTTCGGGGTAACCCAACAGTCCTCAGGGAGGAGGGAAAGATAAGTGAGAAGGACTCCCAGCTAGCAAACAAAAGGAAATAATAATAAAATTAGGAAAACGCCATTCTGCGGCTCTTAGTGTCACCGACTCGGGCAGTGACTGTGAGTGCATGTGGACAGCACCGGGTGAGGGGCGGGAGCTTCTCAGTGAAGGGAGCAGAAGCTGCCCGGAAGGCTGGCACCGGTAAAACCGAGACCGTCCAGCACTGTGCACCTCCCCGAAGTCACGAAGTTGGAAGAACTCGGGACTGCCCCTGCTGCGGATCGAACCGGAAGCCAATCGAGTCTTCGTTGCTAATCCCCAGTCCACGGCTAAATCGTAGCGTTCTAGGAGGACGAGCCAACCGTGGGTGGAAGGCGTCGGGCACCCCAAAGGGTCCTGCAAAGTTCTCAGGAAGCCGTCAGTCAAACCCAGAGGCGCCCGCCCTGGAAAGTCTTCAGGACGCGGGGCCCGGTTCCTTCAGCAAACCCAAGGAGGGTCCGGGTCCGGGTCCGAGTGGGCGGGGCGGGGCGGGGGTGGCTGCAGGCGAGAAGCCGAGAACACGCGCCGAACCAGCGTCAAGTGCGGTCCGCGCCTGGATCTTGGCTCAAGGTCACATTTCGATAGGAACTGGAAAATCTGAATACGGACTTGTATCGGACGTGTTAAGGAACCGTGGCTGATCTGTGAGCTGTGACGATGATATCAAGGACGGGAAGAAACGGTCTCTATGCTGACATCCCGCCCCATAGCGTCAGGGAAGGGCTGGCCCCTCCGGCCACGGCACAGGGAGGCCGGTCCGGTCGGGTCTGGGGGGGGGCGGCTCCCGCCCTGGAGGTAAGGCCCACTCCCTCCGCCCGCCCCTGCCCTGGGTGTGACCTGAAGCCAGGGTGCCACTGTGGGGAGACGGAAGCCGACCAGCTGTCCAGGCGAGGTTTTGATCCCCGAGCTCCAGCCTTGCCCTTCCTCTGAGACCCCAAGGCCACTTTTCCGGGGGAAGGGGATTTTGAGGGATTAAGATGAGGCTGAGAGAAGTTGGACGGCGCTCCTAGGTACCGCCCCCCTTCCTGTCTGGGGGGGCCGCTATCCAGCCCCCGCCAGAGGAGAACGACATAGGGGACCTGCCGGCCTGGGACCCTACTACAGCTGGGCTCCGGCTCACATGCCAGAAGGCGGGCGAGGAACAGTGCGGGGGGACGGGGGATACCCAGAGACCCAGGCATCAGGCCTCCACCGGCCGCGGTTCTGAACGCCCGACTCGGAAGCGGCTCTCTGGGACCCAGGCCACCGCGCTGGTGCGTGAGGCCCCAGAGGAGCGGGCTGGGCTGGCCACGACACACGTGACCCAACGTGACTCATGGGAAGGAAAGCAGAGACGGGGGCGACCGTACAGCGACCCCACGGCACCTCGCCGGCCGCTTCTGGAGCCGCAGAGGCCCCACAGCCCCGCCGACTCCTCCCCGGTCTCTGCCCCAACTCTCCCAGGGTGCCCCGCCCCTTCGCGCCCTGTTGTTCCTCTGCCCGAACACCCTGCCGGCCCCCTCAGCCACGCTCCACTGTCGCCTGTGCCATCGCGATGAACTAGTCCCTCCGAGGCACCCTCTGCAGCCACGTCGGCACGTTGTTTCAACCCAACGCTGCGTCTGCGGTGGCTGTGGTGGGGGCGGGGGGCGGTGAGCCCCAGCGGGAACCAGGAGACTCCCTCCTGCTGGCACCCAGGACTCAGCACACGGCCCCATGCGCGCCGTGGGCACCGTCGGCACGTGCACGGCTCATCGCGCCAGCCAGTGTGCAGCCCCCCCGCCCCCCAACTGAAGGAGAGGAGCTCCCGCACTGTGCGCTCAGGCTCTGCGGCCCTGGCTGGGGGAGGCTGGGGAGGGGGCGGGGGTGGGCTCCGCAGGGTCCTGAGGAGACTCCTCCCACACGGAGGGGGAGGGGGAGTCTTCCAAGAATAGGACGCAGAGGAGCGCAGCTCCTCCGCTAGTGGGGCGAGAACACGCAGGCGAGGCGGAGGGGAGAGGCCCACAGGTCGGTGCGCTCTCCCTCCCTGCGAATCGGCCCTGACGCGGCCGCCGCCCGCTGGTCCTGCTGCAGCTGCCCCAGGGACCTCCGCGCAAAGAGCTGTGTCGGCGGTGGGCGGAGCCGAGCGGAGCGTGGGGAGGGTTCTCAGGCCCAACGGAGGCGCAGGGTGGTGCCACCCGGCCTCTGTTCCGAGTCCTCCCAGCACCAGGAGGGCTGCACCAGCCAGTAGGGACCCAGCCCAGGCCTGCCAAGGGGCCCCAACAGCGCACTGGGGCAGCAGCCGAGTGGACGACGGAGCACGTCCCTGGACACCCACGAAGTCTTCAGGGGCTCCCCTCAGTGCGGGCGGGACGCTTTGCCCAGTAAACACCGACTCCACTGTATGTGTCGCAGCAGGTCGCTAAGCATCAAGCCAGACACCCTCTCCTAAGACGTCCCCACCACCCCCGCTGCCCCACGCGGAGCCCCCGGTGAACCGGCGCCGGGCACCCGCCACCGGAAGGGTCACTCACCAGCCCCTCGGTCTCCTCCGACATCCTCTGGAAATGCGCAGCCATGACCGTGTGGTCGCGTATCTGCTTGTGACATTCCAGACACTTGACCCCGTGCCGGATGAGCCTCACAGGGTCCGGGTAGAGCGGCAGCGCGGGGATGGTGGGGCCGTGTTTGGGGGAGGGCGGGGGCGGGGGCGCGGCGGCCGGGACCGCGGGGACGGCGGCGGCGGCAGCGGAGTTCGCGGGGGCAGCCGCCGCGAACATCTGGTCCGCGGAGATGGGCTTCACCAGCAGCTGCGAGCACTGCATGACCAGCCCCTTGCTCTTGTGGTCGCGCGCGTGCCGCAGCAGGCTGCACTTGTTGAAGAAGAGCAGCGTCTGCGAGCAGAGCGTGCACAGCACCTCGATGTGCACGCTGCGCCGGCCGTAGTGCTGGCTGAGGCTCTTCTCTAAGGCGAACGCGTCCCCGCACTCCAGGCAGCAGTACCCGCTGGCGGGCACGTGGATCCTGCTGTCGGCGGGCGGGCTGAGATTTGGCGCGTAGAGGGGCACGGGGTTGGAGCTGTGGAGGACCTTGTTGAAGACCTCCACGACCAGCGGGGCGGCCTTCTTCACCTGGTGCACCAGGGGCACGGACATCTGCGTGGGCTGGGGCTGGCTCCGCCTCTGCGCGGACGACTTGGCCGTGACGGAGGCGGCCACGCTGTGGGGGACCAGGTTCAGGTTGGCCAGGTGCACGGCCTTGGGCAGCAGGTTGGCAGAGGCCGGCGCGGACGCCGGCAGTCCGGCGCTCTGCTGTGGCTTCTTGCCCGCCTGTGAGCCGGGGGCCGCCGCCGCCGCCGCCGCCGCCGCCTTCGGGACCCGGGACGCGGAGCTACCGCCGGGAGACGCAGGTTCGCTGGCCTTGGGCGCGCTCTCGGCCCCTTTCCTGTCGCCCTGGGGGCTCCCTGCGCGTGCGGCCCCTTCCGGAGAGTGCTCCGCGGCAGGCAGGGTGCTGGCCTCCTCCTCTGGCGCCTCGCTGGGGGCCTCGGCAGCCGCGCTCCCCAGAGGCGACCCCACCGGTGACTTACTGGGGTCATCGGGGTCCGGCAGGATCCTGGTGACGGTCCGCTTGATCTGCCCCGACGATGTCTTGATGGTTTTGATTCTGACTTTGGGGATGGCCGGCGGGGAGCTGGCGGCCACCGAGGGGGAGCCCCTGCTGCTGCTGTCGCTGCAGATGCTCCGCGGGCTGTCCGATGGCTTGGCGCTTTTCCGCGCGGCCTCCAGGGGGCTCCGGGGGCTCTTTGGTGACTTGGGCATTTTGGGGCTGCCCTTGGAGCCCTCTCTCGTGGGCCCTGAGGGATCCTTGGTGTGGCCAGGCGGCTGGTCCTCCCTGGCGACACTGGCGACGCGTTTGGCCTGCAGGGCCACCAGGGCGGCGACGCAGGAGGACAGCTTGGAGTGAGCCGGCTTCAGGCGCTGCCTCGGGGGCACGGAGGAGCAGGACCCCAGCTCGGCCGCCAGCAGCCCCTTGGGCTCCGCGACGCTGTTGCCGGGGTGGCTGTTGAAGTCCAAAGCCTCCCCGAAGAAGCGGCCGGCGTCCAGCTCCTTGTGGGGCTCCCCCGCCTTCTGTGCTCCTCGCTCCTGCTCCTGCTGGCCGCCCAGGGGCAGCGGCTCCGGCTTGGGCTCTTTCTTGCAGAAGTGGTCGAACATGTGCAGCTCCGGGACCGGAAACTTCCCCAGGGCCTCCAGCACCGGGCCCGCGACAGGCCCGCACCCGGGCGGTGGCGGCGGCGGGAAGTAGCTGTCGGCGTGCTTGGGCTTCAGCCCGAACCCGTTGTCTTTGATGCTGTCCTCGGGCTCCGGGCTGGAGATGGGGCTGAACTCGTTGAAGGTCGGCAGCGGCTCCGACTTGGAGGGCTCCAGCTTGCCCGGGAAACTCCTGGCGCTGTCTCCATTCATGAAGGCGGAGTCAAACTTCCCGCAGTTGTGGCCCAAGCCGTGGGCGTCGGGGGGCAGGTCCGCGCCCCGGAACCCGTTGTGCAGGAGGCTGGGCGCCAGATGGTCCTTCTCCGCCTCGAAGGACTCCTGGCGGCTGGTGTTCTTGACGATGACGCTCACGGCCGGCACGTCGGAGGCGGACCCCGCGTGAGCCAAGGACACGCTCTCCTCCATGCACAGGCCCGGGGGCTTGAGGGGGTTCTCATTGTCCTCGCTGGGGGTCTGGATGGCCTCCTTGGCGTCCAGGCTGGTGGGGTCTGGGATGTCAAAGGCAGCCAGGAGGTCATCGAAATCTGGAGTCTTCATGTCCCCCATGGCTGGACGCTGGCAAGGGCTGGAAGAGAAACAGAACGGTAAACAACAAAACAAAACAAAACAAAAAAACTAGCAAAATATAACCAAAGACACTGAAATAGGGGATAGCCTGACAGTGGCCAGAGGGGAGAGAAGAGGGAATTCCAGGGGGGAATGGGTAGGGATTACAGGAACAAATTTAGAGGACACATGGACAAAAACTAGGGGTGGGGGGTAATGGGGGGAAGGGGGGAGGGTTGGGTGGGTGGGCTGGAATGGGAGTAGTGGAGAGAAAAATGTACTTGAACAATGATTAAAATAAAAAAATAAAAAATAAATTAAAAAAAAAGAGAAACAGAAGGGGAACTGATCACCAGGCTCCGACCGGACCCCGCCCGGCTCCCTCTTCACGGCGCACCCCCCACCCCCCCGCCCCACACACACACCCACAGGCAGGCAGCACTCCCACGCACAGCGCCCCAGATGCGGGAGGTCGCGCACTTGTGCTGCACCCCAGCAGGCTTCCAAAACCCAAGGGGCGCAGGGGGAGGCGTGGGGGGGACGTGTCTATGCAGCGGCAAGCCTGGCAGGCCCTACACCTCCACACCCAGGAACTCCCACAGCCGGAGAGAGGGCGCAGACACAACGTGCACTCGCCCCGTCTGCCCCGGGGCTGCCTCGCTCCGGGGGTGGGGCGCACTGGCCTATCCCTCGCTGGGCCCCTCAAAAAAAAAAAAAACAACAAAAAAAAAAACCCGAGGCTCAGCAGCTCCTTTCTTCTGCAAACTTCTGATTCCCATATGTGGCCCGGCTCTGAGTTCTGCTAATCAATTCTTAGCCATCGTGAGCTCTGTACAACTTTGGTTTTCGGCTGCGTGCAATGCAACCGACTTCGAAATGATTTGCTGGCGCCAGGACGTGTGCTGTTTCATAAATAGCCTCTAGGAGATCCTATCATCTCCTCGGTGCTTTTTTATTCTCATCAGCATCTGCGTAATTCCTTCACGCTCACCCTGAAACTGTGATTGATTTGGTGAACAGACCACTGAACCCGAGAGGCCGGGGGACTGTTTTGGAGATGTCCTGGATTTTATTTTAATTAGAAAAGAAGAGGAAAGGAAAGGAGAGGAGAGGAGAGGAGAGGGGAGGGGAGGGGAGGGGAGGGGAGGAAGAGGAAGAGGAAGAGGAAGAGGAGATCTACCTGTTTCCTCCACGATCCGGAAAAGCGGAGCCACAGAACCATGGCAGCAGGGGAAACCCAAAGCCCTAGAGGTGGGACACGGGCCTTCCGCAGGAAACCACTGTGAGGCTCACGGTGAAGCCCGAGGCTGGCTGGCTCAGACCCCCCGGGGAGAGGAAGAGAACCCACTGCCTCCCGGTGCAGCCTGCGGATCCTGCACCTGCCGCAGCGACCTGGAGCCTTATGTGCTCACGCGCTTCTCACCCCTGTGCCTACACTGAAAATGTTTCTGGACACGGACCGACACCATTCTTTCTCTCTCTCTCTCTCTTTCTCTCTCTTTCTTTGTCTCTCTCTCTTTCTTTCTTTCTTTCTTCTTTTTTTTTTTTATCCTCACCCCAGGGTATGTTTACTGATTTTTAGAGAGAAGAAGGGAAAGGAAGAGAAGCATCAGTGTGAGAGAGAAACACCGATTGGCTGCCTCCCATGTACACCCCGACCAAGGATGAACCTGTGACCTTTCGGTGCATGGGATGGCGCTCCAACCAACGGAGCCACCCGGCCGGGGCAGGCTGACACGATTCTTGTAGAAAGCAGTAGAGCAGCTATCTAGAAACCAGACAAGTAGGGAATCCTTGGGTCCGGGACGCCCAGTGCCAGAAATTTATCCTAAGAGCAAAAATTCCCAAAAGCTACAGGCAAAAGTGTGCAGTATTATTAAAATAACATAAAAGACACACACACACACACACAGTGTAAATGTCCAAGGATAGAGAGTGGCTGACTAACTGAGAGCCTATAAGGCAGTCCTAATTAGAAAAAATCCTAATTATGAGCTCTGGCTGGTGTGGCTCAGTGGATTGAGTGCTGGCCTGGGAACCAAAGGGCCGCTGGTTCAATTCCCAGTCAGGGCACACGCCTGGGTTTCAGGCCAGGTCCCCAGTAGGGGGTGCCTGAGAGGCAACCACATTGATGATTCCCTCTCTTTCTTTCTTCCTTCCCCTCTCTAAAAACAACCTTTTACAAAAAATCCTAATTATGCTACGTGTCCCCGAGCAGAAGACCAGACAAGGAGGGTGTGGCGCGTATACACAACGGAACACCACTCAGCCGTAAGAAAGACAAATCCCTGCCCTCTGCGACCATGCGGATGGACCGTGAGAGCAGCGTGCTGCGTGAGATAAGGCAGGCGAGAAAGGACAAGAATGACAGAATTCCACCACTTCTCGGCATGTACAACAGAAACACCACACACACAAACTCACGGTCAACAGAATGGTGGCTGCCAGAGGGAGGGGGCTCGGGGGAGGACGGAGAGAGTAAACGGGGTCACCTCCGTGGCAACGGAAGGAGCCTAGACCGTCACTGGTGAGCACACAATGCAGCATACAGATGTTGCGCCATACATTATGCGCCTCAGGTTTATGTAATGTCATTAACCAACGCTATCCCAATGCATTTAATTCCTTAAAATCCTACTTAGGAAGTCTGCATAGCAACACGAGAAATTACCTAGAGTGGTAAGTTTTTTTTTAAAAAACTAACACGAAGTGTCGTCGTGTCAGAGGACAACCATGCAAATCTAAGGCTGCATTTGAGTCAAGATTAAAAGAAAGAAAAATTATTACACAGGGTGGTAGGATTACTGGTGGGTTATTTTTTCAAAAGTGTGTGTGTGTGCATGTGTGTGCGCACGCGTGCAGAGAGAGACTGCTTTTATCATTTTAAAAAGGGAAAAATAAAGGACAAAACCACCAGAACCACAGGGAAGCAGGTGGCACGGCAGGGGTGTACCTGTCACCGCCCCGTGGGACCGACAGGCCTGCGGGTCTGGTTTCTTCCCTCCCCCCCCCCCGCCCCCCACCAACCTCTAACAAAACACACTGCATCTGCTTCAGAGTTCTCACGGAAAATAAAATTATCCCCCCCGCCAACCGCCATTGCAAAGCTACCTAAGGATGGCGGGTAATGCCGAAGTGAAGGAGCTGCACCCCCCGCAGCTCGCAGGGCGCCGCGCCGGAGTCGCACGCTTCTGGACGGAGCAAGCGAGCGTGCACCGCGGCAGGCAGGGCAGGACACTGAGGGGAAGACTCTGAAAACCAGTGACAGCACTTGGCACCCCAGCACCAAGGGCACACCTGTGCAGTGTTTGCTTTACAAGCCAATTCCACCCCCTCCTTTTTTTTTTTTTTTTTTTTTTACTATCTAGGGATAAAAAAAAACTGAGGAGAAGGCAGAATAGATTTGTCTCTTTAAGGAGCTGGGGAAAGCGTGTGCGGAGGAGGGGTAGCTGGTGGCGTGGGGGAAGTCGCGGGAGCCTCCCTATTGTCTCACTCTGGAAGCAGCGAGATACCACATCAGAGGAAAACAATGTTCTCCACTCGGAGAAAGCTCGGGGTCTGGCTCAGAGCGGGGGGGGGGGGGGGGGGGGGGGGGGGGGGGGCGGCGGGCGCGGTATCTTCGGCCGGGAAAACCAGAGCTGGCGGAACGGGGTGGCTGCTCACTGTTGGCAGCTGGGAAAACATTTCCAACCTTTGGATGTTAACTGCCAAGGCTGACGCTTTTTAAAGCCAAAGATCTGGTCCTGTTTTCTGTTTTGCCCCCCATAAGGAGAGCCCCAAACGCTGGCGATCGATGGATCAGCGGCAGTGACTAAGGGCCTCACGGTGTGCCTGGGCGCGTGGCTGTCAGCTTTGCTCTAACGCATCGCGCTGTTTACAAGCAGAGCATAGGCGTTCGCCCCAGCGAACCCGGTTGCAAAAGCAGAGGAAGGAACCGTCAGGAACACCTCCACCAACAACAACCCCAACGCCCACCAATCAAATGAGAGAAATATACATGAAAATCACAAGGAACCACTTTGGCTTACCAAACCCACCCCTCAGTGCTGGCAGACACGGGCAAAGTAAGCCTTCTGAAGACAACACGGACTGACACAGCCTGTCCCGGGAGCCATTTAGCAGAAAAAGTCCGTCCTGCTTGCTTGGCCTGCTGCTACGGACGCCCTCCCGACCCGAAGGGGTGTCATTTCCCAGGACTCGGCCTCAGCCGAGAACGGCTGTGGCCATGAACAGCGATGTTCATTTCTCGCAGAACACTCCCCAGCATGATTTTATGTCACTCACGTCTCAGGGTTTCACTCCGGCTCACTCGCGTGTGACACACACATCCATGTGGACAGCCCCAGAGAGGCCTCCTTTATAAGTAAAAAAAAAAAAAAAAAAAGTTTTATAACCACCCTCCCGGGGGGGTAATAAACAAATAAAACAGGGTGAGTTAGCAATACATAAGGCCCCATAATTCCACTCCCAGAAATCTGCCCTAAGGACATCCATATGCACACGACACAGATCATCTTTACAGGATTATTTGTAACGAAATTAGTGTGCAACCAGCCTAGACCGCTTTCGGGAGACCCCACGTGGCACGTGTCATCACGGGAGGCCTGGAGGACAGCGGGCCTCACCAGAAGGGACACTGGAAGCAACACGACACCGGTGACCCTGCCCGTGTGCAAACCACTCGGTGCCCGTGGCCGGGTGCGCTGGGCGGGGCAGGGTCCCCGCGCCTAGAGAGACGGAAAAGGGGCCGAGAAGCAAGTGAGGCTGGAGCGCAGAGGAAGTGCTCCTGATGAAAGCCCTAGAAGGTCGCACTCTGTGTCGCTCCACCGAGACGAAGGTCGGGACCAGGGGGCACAACCGGAGTCCAAGTTTGCTCATCAAGCCTCAAAATACTAGAGGGGGAAGGGCAGCCTTTTGAAGTGTAAAACAGAACATGTAGGCAAATACAAGTTCATCCATTCGTCGGAAACTATACCAAAGTTGTCGGAGTTTGTAAAGGCTATAAACGCGGGAAGGTCCACACTTACTCCAATTTAGAAACAAAAGTAACGAAAGGCTCTGAGGAGCTGAGGACAAGAAACGGCCGATGAGCTCCCCTGCACTCGGTATCCCCGGCTGCCGACTTCCAAGCGACACTGAACTTGGCCATGTTTTTCTCAGCGGTGTTCATCACGTTCACCAACCCACAGCAGATTAACAGAAGGTCCTTCACGGGACACCGAGGGGGCAGAGGCGCTCCGAAAGCACCGAGAAAAACCTGATGTGTGTTCGGCATGTCGTCGACGGGACGAGGGAGCACCCGGCGCGGCACAGATTTACAGTAACGGTGAGAGCGGACACTGCATGGTCCGGCGGTGCCGGGCTGGGCCCACGGAAGTGTGGTGCCTGGACCTTGCGATTCCCTCTCGGCCCAGGACTGGAAGGAAGGATGACTCTTCCTCGGCCCACCCACGGGCTGTGGCTGACTCGGCGATATAATCCGGGCTCCACAGGCAAGGGTTTAGAAAGGGGTTAATGAAAGTTCCCCTTGGCTTTGTATTTTAGAACAAGGAGCACCGCAGGGGCAAGGGCGCAAAGAACTGACAAGTGTGAGAGACAGATATGGGGGGGGGGGGGGGGAGAAGGGAGGAAAAAAGAAGGAAGGGAGGGGGGAAGGGAGGAAGGAAGGAAAGGAGGAGGGAAGGAGGAAGGAAGGAGGAGAAGGAGGGAGAAAGGGAGGGAGGAAGGAGGGAGAAAGGGAGGGAGGAAGAAGGGAGGGAGAGGGAGGAAGGAGGAAGGGAGGGAGGAAGGGAGGAGGGAGGAAGGGAGGGAGAAAGGGAGGGAGGAGGGAGGGAGGGAGGAAAGGAGAAGGAAGGAAGGAAAGGAGGGAGGAAAGAAGGAAGGAAGGAGGGGGGAAGGAAGGGAAGAGAGGAAGGGAGGAAAGGAAAGGAAAGGAAAGGAAAGGAAAGGAAAGGAAAAGGAAAGGAAAGGAAAGGAAAAGGAAAGGAAAGGAAAGGAAAGGAGGGAGGAGGAAGGGAGGGGGGAAGGGAAGGGAGGGAGGGAGGAAGGGACAGAGAGAGGCGACTCAGCAGAAGCTGGGGCCAGCAGCAAGTGCCCGAGTCGGCCGCCAGGGAGGACCGCTTCTTCGGCGGCAGGACCGGACACCGCGAGGGGCAAGAGCCGGCGCTGGCGCGAGAGTAAGCCGCGGTTCCCGTGACCCGCAGGGGCTCCCGTGTGGACTGTGGCGGGCACGCTGGTCAGAGACCCAGTGCATCCCCGGGTGGTGGAGAAGGGGGAAACTTCAGCTGGGTCAAAGGAAATAGGGGGGCGGGGGAAGGAGTCCCACATTCCTGGACCCAGAGTGGAGCCCCTGCTGGGCGGGGCCAAGCTGGAAAAGTAAGAAACTGGGGACACAGGAGCTGGCTTTCGCCCTGTGCTCTCCCCAGTTAGTTCCCCGGGTGAGGGTTTGGGGCAGGTCTGGGTTTAATCAGTGAAACTCAGCTGACTCGAAGGATCTCGGTCCCTTCGACAGGCGAGGCTGCTCGGCCGGGTTCCCATGAAGACTAACCCTCACGCGCACGAGCAGACCCCCGCCCGCACCCCTGCCACCATCCCCTCCACCTGCATCGGAGGGGGCCCGCTCACAGGCCCGAGGGACTCCCAGTCACCTGGGCTGGTCAGTGTTCTGGGCTGGTCAGCGGCCCGAGTTTCGTTGCATGAGGCAGCTCGTCTTCTAACCACGAGCAAAACACAGCTCGAAGAGGTGCTCAGCGACAGACAGGAAAACGGGACCCAGGCAGAACCCGTGGACCCAGGCAGAACCACGGCACCTGCGCCGCCTTCCCCTCTACCGGGTCTCGGCCTCTCCCACACGCACTGTGCTCGAGCAGGTGCCGAGATCCCGGATCCGATCACAGACACGACCCTGCTCAAAACCCCCATCACCTTCAGCACAGAGCCCGGCTCTCCGCAGGGCAGAGCAGGGCAGGGCAGGGCAGGGTGGGTCCGCTCCCCTCTGGTCCCTGCCCGCCTCTCCGGCCACTTCCCAGGCCCCTCTCGCTCCCTGGTGGTTCTCTCCGCCTGTCTCCTGTCTCCAGATGGGGCCTGAGGCTCCACCCCACTGGCCCCAGACATGAATCTCCCCCCCCCCCAGAGTTCCTCCATAGCCCCAGGGCCCCTCCTGGACTCCCTGCCCTGCCCTCCCCCGCCTCCCCTCCTCCTCCCCTCCTCTGTGACAGCACTTCCCATCCCGCTGAGAGCCTCTCCAAGCCTCTCCAAAAGTCGGGGTCATGCCCTTTACCTCTGTCTCCAGGTCCTAACACAGCTGGCTGTCACTGCCTGCAGGGCCCTCCCAGGGCTGTCCCTGATGCCTCCCCACAGCCCCCGCCGATGCCCCGCCCCAGGCGCCCTTCACCTTCATCTTCACCTTCGCCGGAGGCAGCCTGTCCTCCCCCCACACAGGCCCTTCCGCCCTGGCCAACAGCCCCACTTCCCAAGAACAGAGTGAGCCCACAAGCCCCCCAACCAGACTCACAGGACGTCGGAGCTGGAGGGGACCTCAGGGGCTACCGGGTGTGTCCGGCGGCTCCCGAGTGCCCGTCTGCGACGGCTGCCCGGCCGACTACAAGAGGACACCACGCAGCTCTGGAGCGCAGCGGCCAGCGGCCAGCCTGAGAGCTCTGACCCCGCAGGTCTGGGCCGGCTGGACCCCTGCATTCATCTGAGCTTCCCCCTTGACCCTGGCCCGCTGACCCAGCCTGACCTCCACACCTGACGCGGGCAGAGCTGAGCCTCAGCGACGGAGGACCACCCGTCCGATGTCACCAGGTGCTGAGAGAGAGACCGCCGCCGCCTGGCACTGAGGCCCGGCTCCCGAGTCCTGGCCCCGCCCCACTGGACACCCCGGCGGCCACGCCTCGGTGGTGCCGCTGAAGGCTCACCCGGCACTGGCGTCCCGCAGGGTCAGGGAGGGAGGTGAGGAGGGCTCCCCTGCCTGCCCGGCCGCCCGCCGCCCGCCTGCCTCCGCGGGGCGGGGTCTTCCACCTTTGCTGCTGCGGCTGCTGCGGGGAGACCTTCTGCCAGCTGCTGCTTCGCAAGCCCCCCCACGGGCACCCACTGAACTACTACTCAGCATCCCTTGGATTCCAGATGGGGGTGTGTCCTGAGACCGGCGACCTGGGCCTGCTCTGTCCCCAACCTGGCCCCCGACTTCCTCCCCGGGTTCCTCGTTTCATCTCAGGAAGCGGCAACTCCAGCCTTCCGGGGGCTTGGGCCACAGCCCGGGCGTCTTTGAGTCCCCTCCCCTCCGGGCCGGCTTCTGGTTCGCAGGCAACCCCTGGGAGTCAGCCCTCAAACTAGGCCCACGCGGGCTGTTCTCAGCGGCCTCTGCCACCCCTTCTCCCCCGACCGACCCCCTGCGACCGCCACCGGCTGCCCTCCCTGCTCGCCCTCCACAGGGCGGTCCGAGGGCCACCCATCACAGCCGTCAGCTCGTACCACCCCCCACGGCCCCCCACGTCGCGCAGAACGAAACCCGCCTTTACCACGGCCCACCTGCAGGGGGCGTGCGGGGCGGTTGAACTGCCCTCCGGTCCTTCCACCACAGCCGCAGCGGGGCTCCCGCTGCGCCCCAGGCGCGCCGGGCACCCCGCTCAGAGCCCGAGCGTGTCACACGCCCCCTGCTGGGAACCTTCCCCCCCAGAGATCTCGGGGACTCGGGGGCTCCGTCCTCGCCGCCTGCCCGTCTTCACTCAAACGCCACTGCGTCAGGGAGGCCCCCGTGGCCGCTGTGCGCAGGCCGCCCATCCCCGCGCCCGCCGTCCACCTCCGCCCCTCCGCGCTGCCTTGTTCTTTCTCACGGCGCGTCCCACCACAGGGCCCGTGTCTCCGCCGCCTGCTCGCAGGCTGCGGTGTGCTCGCTGGACAGGACTCCACCGCTGGAAAGGGAGAGCGGCTCGACACGCCCCCCCCCGCCCCGCCCAGAACTAAGACGGGTCATGGACACGCACGGACTCCTGACCAGGTTTACTGCCAGTCACGCAGTCGGCAGATGTGCACTGTCCTTTGTGTTTAGCGTTTCATGTCTATGCATCCTGGCTCCCGCAGGGTGCTTGTGTGAAACACTCCGCTGGTGCGAAGTGCGCACTGGCCGGTGTGCCCGCAGTAAGGCCGTCTGTCTCGAGGAGGGATCGGGGTGATGCCGGGGTGGGGGAGGGGGCACCAGGGCCACAGCTCCGTGAAAGTACTAAAGACCACTGCGCTGTGCACGCTAGATGAGCGAACTGTACGCCCCGGGAGTTTTGTCTCAATGGAGCTGTTATGTATTTTTAAAAAAATAAAAAGGGAGAAAGGGGGACAGGATGGGAGGGAGCTGGGATCACGCAGGGCTGCAGAGCTGAGCGAGGCGCTGCTGCGATGCTGCTGTGATGCTGCGAGCAGAAGCCAGGAAGAGGCAACAAAGTTGCACCAGAGCTGAGAACCGAGGGGCAAGCGGACACACTGTAACCAGTGCCCCCCCCTTACCTCCTACTGGCACACAGGTCTTGGCACTAACTGGGCGCGGAGCCTTGTTAGAGGGAATAACTCCCCCAGACTGAGACAGAAAGGGCCGCGGGACGCCTCTTGTTCCGAGGGGCCCCTCCCACCGACCTCTGTCGAAGCATCACCTCTGGGTGGTGGGGACTCCCAACTTTGAGCAAGAAGCCAGCAGCCTCGGGCCTGCTGGGCACCGAGCCTCCGCTCCCTGACCAAAGGGCCCCCAAAGCTGGAACGTGGCTATCCCACGGGGCCGCTCCTTCCCCATCGCTGGCACCTGTGTGCCTGGTGGCTCCCAGGTGCCACAGTCTCGCCCGCCACAGGCAGACTATGCTCCCAAGGAGTCCAAACTCGAAAGGTTTGGGGGGACACGAAGAGCAGGCTGCTAGTCTTGGGGTGTCTCTGTGGTCCCCTCAGATGGCTTCAGGAGGTTAGGAGCTGGCAAAGGCTCTCCCTCCCAGGTGCTCTGTCTCTCCCTCCCCTTCGCTTCCCCCTCCTTCCAGTCCTTCCACGCACTCTTCTCCTCCCCGTCCCTTGGCCCCCCGCCCCGTCCCTTCCCCCGCGTCCACCTGCCCTTCCCTCCTCGCTGTCTCTCCCCCCTGCTCTTCCTCACCCCCCTCCTCCTCCCTCCTCTCACCCTCCCCACTCTCAGCTGAGATCTAGGCGGCCTCTTCCGTGACGGCTGCCCGGACCTTGGGGCAGTTGGCGCTCTGCCGGACAACCGGGCCCTGGCCATGGCAGCCGTCCACCCGCCACCCAGAACGGAGACGGGGGTCCCGCTCAGTGTCCACCACGCAGGTCCCTAGAGACCCACGGGAACGATCAGGAATGAAGGAGCCAAAGGAACATCCCTGCACGACCCCGCCCCCCCGCCCCCCCGCCAGACAAAAGGAAGTATCCAAACCCTCCTATTTTCAAGACACACGATGGGATGTTCACAGGTAAAACGGTGTGATGTCTGGAGTTCGCCCCAAAACAGCACGGGGCGGGAGGAAGAGAGCAGGGAGGGGATGGGAACGGGAAGCGCTGGCCACGAGCTGGGGGCTGCCGGTCGGGGTGAGGAGTCCACGGAGAGTCATCACAGCGGTTTCCCGACACCCGTGCACTGAAGCACAACGTGCACCAAGGTTATACCCGTTAGGATGTCTGTTGTTATCCAAGATAGGAGAGAAAAAAAAAAAATCCCAGAAACTAACAAGCGTCAATGAGCACGTGGAGAAATTGTTCATTGCTGGTGGGAATGTTTTTAAACAGTGTCGACACCACGAGAAACAGCATGGTGGTTCCTCGGAAGAAGGAATCGTAGAATCACCCCACGATCCAGCAACTCCTCTTCGGGGCCCAGACCCAAGAGACCCGGAGGCGGGGTCTCAGAGATATTTGCATACCGTATCCCAGCAGCACTAGTCACCACAGCTCAAAGGTGGAATCAAACCTGACTGTCCATCAACCAAAGAGTAGACAGACACAATGTGCTATAAATAGACACTGGAATATTATTCCACCCTGAAAAAAGAATAAAGACTCGACACAGGCTAAGCGTGGGTAAACCTTGAAGACATTAAGCTAAGGGGAATAAGCCAGTCACAGAAGGGCAAGTGCTATTGGATTCCACTCTCAGGAGGCAGCCACAGTGGTCAGATTCGGAGAGACAGGAAGTACAGGGTGGTTGCTGGGGATGGGGGGATGGGGGGATGGGGGGAGGTCACGTTTAACGGGCACAGGGCTTATGCTGGGGAAGACGAAAAGGTTCTGGGGGTGCATGGTGGTGTGAACATACTGAACCCCCCTGAACAGCACTAAAAAAGGTTAAAATGGTCCGTTTCGTTATGTGCATTTTACTGTAACTTAAAATGACAGCTACCAAGGAAAAGCAGCAACAACCACAAAAACATCCCTTGTGTCCAGACCCTCGGCTCCCGAGGGCCAGTGCAGCCCGGCCCCGGCACCGTACCTGGGGGCGGCTCTCAGAAGGAGGGCGCGGGGAGCCGTGCCGGGGGCGCGGAGCAGCGGAGGAAGGGGCGGCTTCTACCTAGGCACATGGTCTGCGGTCCCAACACCACCTACGGGAAGAAAGAAAACAGGGTTGTTCAACAGGCTCGAAGGTAAGTGTTCACGTGGGTTAAGATGGTAATAACAGCAGTTAACCGAGTACGTCAGGCCCTGAGGAAGGAAAGCCCCCAGCATAAACTCAGCCAAAGACGGCCCCCGCCCCCAGGCCCGGCCTCCTTCCCCGTCACAGCGGGGCGCTTCGGAGCGCAGACTCGGCCCAGGTTCAAACCCCGGTTCTGCCACTTTCCAGCCACGCGACCTCGAGCAGGTGTGCTCACGTCTGTGTCTGTGCCCCGACAGGTGAGCAGGGGTTACGGAGGTTAAGCGAGCTGACCTCTGTCAGGCTCTTGCTACCATGCCTGACACAGAGCAAGTCCATGTTGGTTCACGACGAGGCCACCCACCAACCGTGGCGGCCAGCAACCCGTCTCTCACGGCCATGCGGCGGGTCCCGGCAGACTGCTGAGCCTCCAAGCAGCAGGCCGACTGGACGGGTGCCCGAGGGACGGGGGTCGGGTGCCCGGGAGGCTGGCACCCACGGTGCACGGCTCGCCCGCCCGCCCGCCTGCCAGCGCGCAGAGACCTGCTGAAACGGAGGACGCACGGGTCAGGGAGCAGCGTGGGGCTGGGGGCAGGTGAGCGGGGGAGGGGGACCCACAGGTGGGAAGAGGCCAGGAAGAGACAGCACTGGGCAGGTGAGGCAGAGAGACGGTGAGGGGGAAGCTGGCAGAACCCCTTCTTAAAACCTGGTGGGGTCCCCAACCGTAGGCGAACATCAGACCCCCCTCGGGCACTGTGGAAACGGCGGGTGCTCGGCCACATGCCCCGAGACTCCAGTTTAAGTGGCCAGCGTGTGGGGGGGGGGCCCGGTGGACGGTCGGGCACAGGGACCCACGGGGGACAGAACCAAAAGCTCCCCCTCTGCCTCTGCTCACGCGCTCGCCCTGCACTCCTCACGCCCAACCTCACGCTTGTCTTCCCTTTGACGGGCCGGCACTGGATTCGGATTCTGAGTAGAGACACAGACGGTATTAAAGGGAAATCTAGAGGGGAAGGAACGAAAATTCCTGATCCCAACTCTACAGAAGGAAAACAGGAAAAAAAAAAAAAAAAAAAAATTATTTTCCCCTGAAGTGTTTCCTTTTCTTATTCCAACCGTCACATTCCGGAATACAAACCAACGCGCAGACGGTGTGCTGCCCGCACGCGGACAGGGGTCAGAGAGCAGGGGCCGCGGCAGGGGGGGGGGGTCTCAGGGCCGCTGTCCCGAGTGAGGGAGGGAGTCCCCAGCCTCCCGGGGAGCCTGGCTGGTGGTTTGTCCGGGGCGGCCACTGCTTTCTGCCGCTTCTTCGAACCGTCTCCCGCAGCTGCACAGTCCGGCTGCAGAGAGGAGCTGGCACACCGCAGCACCCGGCCTCGCCGACCCCGGCCGGCGGCCTCTCCCGGGCCTCTCTCCGGCCGGCCGGGGCCCCACACACGGGCACACTCCGAGGTCTGGGAGCCTGACAGTGCGCAGAACACTCTCCCCTCTTCGCAGGGGACGCGCCAGGGCCGGCTCTCGGGGCCCCGCACGCCTCCCGGGCCATGCGGCCTGCCGCCCGAGACTCTGACCCAGGAGGTCAGATTTCACATTTCCGATTTCCCAACAGCCTCGCTGTCCCACACCGCTGCGGCAGGTGGCACGGGCTCTCCCACCGTAGGGTACAGAGACAGCCACCGTGGCCTTTGCCACAGTTGTGACACACCTCCGGGGGTTCGAAGACCAAGGAGAGGAGACGGCGTTCCAGAACGGTGTTCTAGCTCGGCGGTTCTCCCGACACCAGAAAGATGAGGCACTGCCAGAGCCGAGGGGGTCCTAGGAGACCCCTGAACGGAAGTCGCTGAGTCTGTGCTGGGAGCACAGAGGCCCAGAGAGGCAGGGCAACCGAAGGAGATCGAGCACGCACGTGCACCGAGGACTCGGGTCGAGGAAAGACGCTCCACTCGTTGTTCCTGGCGGGGGGGAGGCCCTGACCCAGCCTCCTCCGAGGGGCTGAAGCCTCCAGCTCGCGGCCACCGCCCACATTTCCCCACCAAACACCCGGCACATGGCTTATTTCACCAACCCTCCGACCAGTGACACGACCCCTGGACTCGCCTCTGGGAGCAATACTGACACCTAAGCCCACCTTACACCAGTCAAACCAGAGTCTTTGGGGGTGGGGGTCAGGCATTTTTTTTTAAAATCACCCACGTGTGGGATGCTGTCTGGGGTTGAAAACAACTGGCCTCAAAAATCGCCCCAAAAAGCTACATGACGCAGACTTGCGGGCCCCAGGGCCTGGGACACGGAGAGCCAGCCGGCGGTCAGAGAACAGGGGCGTGGAGTGCGTCCCCGAGGTCACGGGTGCGCTCCGGCTGACCCCGGAGCCCTGAGCCCCACCCCCACACACAGCTGGCCCGGGAAAGGCTCTCGGACAACTCCAGCTCCGATGCCCACTCTTAGCTGAGAGCTGAGCCCAGCTGCTTCCGCCCCCGGCAGCCCAGGCAACCCTCCCAGACGAGGTGGGGTCCGCCGTGCCCCGCACAGCCCCACGTGGTGCTCCGGCTCCCTGGCTCCCTCGTGCCCGGGAGCCCGCCCAGCCCCCTCGCCCAGCCTTGCCCTCCTCACTCCCAGCCGCAGCCACACTCACTTCCTCGCTGTTCCATCAACTCCCGAGCATTCTCCAGCTTCCAGCCCCGCCCTCAGCTCTCTGCAGAGCTCCCTCTCGCCTCCCCCAGCCCTCTGCTCCAACGTTTCTCAATCAGTGGGGCTGCTCGGACTTCCCTCCCCACCCAGCCTCCCCGTCCTCCGCCCCTGCTTTGTTCTTCTCCAAAACACTTTCCACCACTTGTCGGACTTGATGTTTTTACTCATTGCCTGTAAGTCCACATGCACTAGAAGAGGAGCTCCACGGAGGTAAGATCTTCTTCTTCTTCTTTTGTTCTCTGTTATATTCCCGGTTCCTCGAAAGTGCCCAGCATGCAGCAGCCACTGAAGTATTTATTCTAGAAATGAATACGTTAGCCCAGCCGGGTGGCTCAGTTGGTTGGAGCGTTGTCCCGTACACCAGAAGGTTGCGGGTTTGATCCCCGGTCAGGGCACCTACAGAGGGCAACCAACTGATGTTTCTCTCTGGCTCTCCATCTCCCTCCCTGCATTCTCTTTCTCTCTAAAGATCAATGAGTATGTCCTCAAGTGAGGATTTAAAAAAAAATAGAAATGGCCCTGGCTGGTGTGGCTCAGTGGATTGAGCACTGGACTGTGGACCAAAGGGTGGCCGGTTCAATTCCCAGTCAGGGCACATGCCTGGGTTGCGGGCCAGGTCCCCAGTTCAGGGTGCGTGAGAGGCAACCACACATGGATGTTTCTCTCCCTCTCTTCCTCCCTCCCTTCCCCTCTCTCTAAAAATAAAATCTTTCAAAAAAAAAATAGAAATGTACACAACAGAAACACCGATCGCAAAACACGCCTTGCACCAAAAGATTGTAAGAAGCTGATTGTGTTAAACTCACTTCTCCGCTAATCTCATCTTGGCCAAAGCCGTTCTGAAGACAGGCTAGCCGCCTAGTGAAACAGAAACCACTTAAAAATAATAAGTATTTCCAGTCAATTAAACCAGTCCAAATGGGTTTGTGAGTCAAAGTTGATTTGCTCTGAGAAACAGATAAAGACTTGGGCGACAGAAAGCGGGGATGAACAGTGGACGGACACACAGGGTTCGGGCGCCGCCCTGGATGGGGGGCGGGGGTCCGGGAGGAAGCTCCGAGAGCGCTCGTAGCAGCTCTCCGACAGACCAGGAAGAGCAGACGGGCTCCTGGCCCAGGTTGCCGTTGGAGACGCAGGCCCAGTGAGGAGGCCCCTGACCTCCCTCCACCCTGCACCCCACCCAAAGCCACGACAGAGCTTTAAGCCCCACTGGGCTGGGAGCCCTGGTAACCTTCGCACAGCAGCTGGGGAGCCTCCAGCCTCAATCACATCTCGCTGATGTCCTTGGTCCCTCCCCGAGGCTCTGTCCCTGTCCTTGTTACCCTCTTTCCCCGCCCCCCCCCCCCAGTCTCCCCACCCTCAGCCTAAGACCAACCTTCCCCGATCGATCCCCACTGTGATCTCGCCACTCGCTCTGCTCTCAAGTGTCAAGGAGTGACCCGCAGCCTAGCACAGGAGCCCCAGCCCCACGGACCGGCTCGTCAGAACCCCCGTCACCCAGGCCGACACCCCTCCCCTGTGGCTGGCTGTCTGTCTGTCTGTCTGTAGGCATACAATGACGAGGGATTTTTCTTCTTCCTGGATGCTCCAAAAGCGTCTAACCTGAGCATAGAGAAACAACCCCCCCAACCCCGTAAGACTCCGCTGGAAGCTCCCCCCACCCCGCCATCCCGGCTCCAAGCCCCGTTTATCATGGCTGCACCTGCGGCCCCACCGGCGGGGCGACCAGGGTGGCCCCAAGCCGGCCACGGGGTGGGCTCAGCAGCACCCGCCGCGGGCAGCCACGGACGACAGCCACGGACGTGCACGGCCTTCCTCTTCCCGCCCTCGCCTCTCTCCGGCCGACAGGGCTGTGTCCCTTCGGGCGCTCTTGCCCCCAAGCGCCTGCCTGGGTCCCCGTCTTTCTCTCTGTTGGCTTAATTAATTCCTGGTAATTAACGCGACTGTTTGGTGATGAACTGCGAAGAGTCTGACCTCTCCCAGGGGGGGTGTAAATATCTTCAGGGGGGACTCGGGGTGGAAACGCAAACGCCCGAGACCCGGAGGGGTGGCGCCGCAGTGGGGCCGGGCCCTGGGGCACTTATTCTGTGGACAGGTGGCCGCCTTCTCCTGAGGGGGCAGCTGCTCAGAGGGGCAGCGGGACAGGGAGACAAGGGGAGATGAGATGACATCATCGCCACCCCCTCCTTCCTCCTGAATGGCCACTGGGGCCACCCTGGGTACCAGAGAACATTCCCCAGAGGGAACCCCCTGACAACCAGGGGCGGGGGGGGGGGGGGGGCTGTGTGAAAGTGACGGCCACCCGCGGACAGAAGAGCCCCCGGGGTGAGACACTTCTGGTCTGGAAGCAGAGCGTGCTCTGATTGCTTTCTGCGGGGGTGGGGGGGGCCCTGGAGGGCAAAGTTCGTCTGGCATGATTCTTTCATGTTCCCGGTCACCTCTGGGGGGGGGGCGAGGGCCCCGGGTGGACCTTTCACAAGCAACTGTGGATGATCGACCGGTGACGACCCGACTGCAAAAAGGCGCCACAGAACCTTCCACGCAAGGGAACATTCTCAGCGAACAGAACGGCGGTGCTCGCTGCACGGCAAACATCCGAGAGCGCCCGAACACGCGCAGCCCCACGGGAGCACCAGACGGCAGGGCAGCCCCGCCGGCCTCCGCCAGTCCAGGGCCGGGCCGGCGTCCGTCCGACCCGGCGAGGGCAGAGGGCAGCCCCTGCCCGCACGGACCAGAGCCTCGGCCGGGCCCAACCCCAGACGACTCCGCACAGCTGCTCGCCGCCCACCCCCAGGCCCCCTTCTCCCCGGGGAAATGCCGCGGGCGCCGCCTCCGCCAGACGTGTCGGCAGGCCCCGGCGCGGCGCGGAGAAGCAGGCGGCACACCTGGGCACCCACCTTCAGGCCCCTCCCGCTCTGGTCTCACTCTGCTCGCTGGCCGCTGAAGGGACGCCTTCACCTTCGGGCGCTGGACTGGCAGAAGGAAGTAGGACAGCGCCGTCGACGGCGGCCAGCCGGGGCGGGCAGAGTGGGGCCAGGGCCGCTCCGCTGGTCCACAGCCCATAGCCCACTCCCGCTGGCCCAGGGCCACGCAGGGCCACGCGCTCCCACGCCCAAAGACCGGCTGGGCGTAAGGAAGGAATGGCCTCCCGCCCCACCCCTGAGAAAGGCTGAGCCCCCAAAGGGGACAAGTCCCAGGGATGCCTGTGAGGCTTACACACAAGAAGAACCCCGTCTCTTCAGAGTGAAGTGGTCCCCAGGTGGTGACACCGAGGCCTCTAGCATCTCCCATGTCCGCGTGCCCATGGGGCCCTGTGGTCCCCGGGAGAAAGCCCAAGGCCACACCCAGAAGGAGAGCTTTCTTTAAAAGCGCTCTCACGGAAAACACCCGACAGATGAAGCTAGAAGCCGAGTCGTTCAGATGCTGCGTTTAACCGTTCCACTGCCGAGGGAAAAAGAATAAGCAGCAGCAGCCACGTCAGACTCGGCTGGTCAGTGGCCCCCCAGGCGGGGGCAGGGCCCACCACGGTCACGAGCCCTAGCCTGGTGGCCCCGTCTGGGAGGGCTGTGTCTCCCGCGCACCTAACCGAGGCGTCTTCTTGGAGACGTGACCAAGTTGGGGTGGCCGACTGGGACAGCGCGTCTTCTATTGGGGACACAGTTCTGGGCTTTAGGGCATTCAGTGTCTGGCCCTAAAATGAAAACAGACTCACTGGTTATTGGTTTGTTTTCGTCAAGATGATGTTATGAGCCTGTAGAAAATTCGTATGATAGGAAAATTATAGAACTTGAAAAGTAAAAACCACCCTAACCCCACTAATCAGAGGCGAGAAATCTTTCGGTAAACTCTGTTCTGCAGAGAAGTGAGCTACTCGGAGTTAAACCTGGGGTGTGGGTCTGTGGCTTTATTCTTGCAAAAGACCCTTCATGCCACCCGTGCACTGCTCAGGACATTTTCAGGGGGCTCCGATAATTGGGACGCTGTCACACGGGAGGCCGGGAGTTCATCTGTCACACACAAAGACTCCATCGCCCTTTCCAACTCCCGGGGTGCGTTAACCAGATTAAGGGAGGCCACCACTACCGCCTGACACGACACCTCCAGAGTCTGAAATGGAGAAGGAGAAGGGTTTACCGAAAGTCACGCCGTGAGCAAGGGCAGCCCGTGGTGCTAACAGGTTTCACAAACGACTCTGTGGTGATAGCAAACTTGAAAGGTGTTCATTAACTTTTCCTTGAGTCATAAACGGATCGGCAATGCCATTCCCCCCCCCCCCCCCACACACACACGCATGCACTCCCCACTGTCAAATGAAAGCGAGTGGTTGGCTGAAGCAACCCTCGGATCCCCTGAAAACACTTCTCAAAAGTAATTAGCTAATGGGCGTCGCACCCTGCACTCCCTCCCAGAGGGGGACGGGGGGGGGGGGGGGGCCGAGAACACTGGCCCAGATGCCCACAAACGGAAACGCAGAGATTTGGGGGTGCATGCAACTGCCCCACTCAGAGGACTCTCTCCTGTTCAGGGGACCCCTGTTCTCTCAGGGCAAGAAAAAGTTAAAAACGAACCTGCATAGAAAGACTGAGCTCAAGATAAAGGTCTAATACAAACACTAAATATGCAAATGTTGACAGGAGCTCCAGGTCCTGCTACTTTTCTTTCCTTTGTGTGCCCAGCTGCAATTCCTAAGCGCTTGGCATGAATATTCTTGGGGAGTTCGTTTTAGAGCCGTAAAAGAAAAGTAATTAAGCCACGATCTAGGCCGGTCTCTTTGGATTTCGTCTTCCACTGTAGAAGCACACACACTCAGAACGGTAGCAGGTCCACCGCCACCCTTCCCGGCGTCGCAGGAGCAGCAAGGACGGAAGGGCTCGAGCCCCGTGAACACTGCGACCCAACGGGAAAGCTCACTGCCGCCAGGATGAACGGAAGGCAGGAGGCACTACTCTCTCTTCCGTCTCCGGTGTGTACGGAAGACAGAGACTCTGAACCAGCCTCTCCTCCAAGCACAGGCAGAAGCCCCCCATCCCCTCCACAAGTCCACAGGCCTCTGCTTCCGGAACACCGTGCAGCGAACCTGTCCACAGCCCTCGCCCCCAGCCACCCGATGACCCATGCCACTTAGAGCCTGCAAACCCCATTCGGGGTGGCGAACACACCCCCCCCCCCAAATACAGATGGTGTGAGACAGACCTGTACGCCTGAGACCTACGGTGTGTAACGTTGCTAACCGATGTCATCCCGATAAAGCCCATTACAAATAAGTAAGTAAATAAATAAATACATGAGAACCTGCAAACCTCCCTCCAGGAACACAATTCCAGGGAACCCTTATTTCTAAGAGTTGATTTTTTTAAAAAAAAGTTATTCCTCCTCTCCCTTGTGTTTCACAAACACAGGACCCCCCTCAGCCGACACAGAATCATTCATTCTATCAATTAATAATCATTGCTGACTCCGGTATGCAGAGCTTGAGGGGGGGGGGATTATGTTAACAGAAAGGGTTCCTTTTCATGGAGCCTGGGAAAAACAAACAGGGGCTGGGGAGCCAGAGTTTGTCAGTGCACCCGGGCCTGGCCTGCGGGGGTGGGGGGTGGGGGTGGGGAGGCGGCGGCCAGAGGACAGCAACATCTGTCTGTCTGCAGTTTCTTTTCTTGCGGCCAGTTCGTACCCTGAGTTTACGCATCAGTTTCCTCCAAGCTGATTCTCAAGTCTGTCTCCCGGGACCCCAGGCAGTCCTGAACGCCCTACCAAAAGCTAAATTTTGGGTCTACGAAACGGAGAACGAGACCCTGAAGCCTGGTGGTCCCAGCGATGGAAAGCCACCCTTCGGGATGACATCTGTCCCTGCTCTTCAAGGGCAAGGCCCATCACTGTAAGTACTGGATGTATCTAATGCTCCCCTGATCGCTCCCCATGGTTCACAGACTCAAATCCAAACTCCTTGACCTGCTTCTCACAGCTGCGACTCGGCGTCCCGGCCTCACCACCAGACGAAGCAAGCCTTTCGTGACTCCGTGTGTTCACACATGGTTCTCTCCACCTAGAATAGCCTTCGCCCAGTGTTGCCCATAAAACTCCTCTTCTTCCCGCAAAGCCCAGTTCAAAAGTCGCCTCCTCCCTGAAGCCTTCCCTACTTCCCCAGGCCTTCAGTGCTTACTTCTGCCGACAGGTCTCCAACGAAAGGTGCAGCAGAGCCCTCTTAAGTCCACTGCAGCCATAGGTCCTAGCACAGTATCAGGAATGAAATGGGAGATCGATGCTGAATGATTGATCACCTGGAACATGGCATTAAGTTATTTAGAGGGAAAAGGAGAGAACACGAGTCTCGCAAAACTCAAAAAATGTAATTATCCACATATTTAACCTTCTCCAAAATGACCACACGCAGTATGCTGAGAGGCAGCATGGGTGTTTGACATTTTTAAATGACAACAGTAGCTAATATTTGAAGCAAGTGTTACAATGTTTACATGGCTTAGTTAATGTGATCTGCATGACAACCTTATGAGGTAGGTCCTTCTCGTCTTTAGGTAATCCGGGGAAAGCCTAAAGCTTTCCCAAACAGGAAACTGAGGCACAAGAGAAGTTAAAAAAAAAAAAAAACAAACCCTCAAGACCATGCAGTTAGCAAGCTGAGGGAGCCAGACGCAAACTCAAGGAGCCTAGCCCTGGGGCGAAGGGCCGGGCTCTGGAAATCAGGCAGACCAGGGTTTGAAGGCAGATTGTGTTACAGAGGTGGCTTCAGATAAGTCAGCTATCCCCTCTGGGGTTGTTTTCTGTCTGCCCCGGGTCTGTATCTCTCCAGGGTTAGGACAGCCCTTTGCTCTCAGGGTGCAGAGCGGTTTAGACCACAGGTGGCAAGCACAAGGCCCGTGGGCTGAATCCGGCCCTGCACCTTGTTTCTACCCTGCGGCAGCACCGAGCGCTCGCTTAACTGTTATGGAGCAGTTAAACGTATACAGTCCTAAAATGACATGCGGCCCTCTGAAGGCCACCTCCAGGCTGATACGGCCCGGCCCCCGGTGAAAATGAGTTTGACACCCCTGGATTAGACTAAACATAGCGTAGGCCCAAGTCTCTAACATCGATCACCCCGCCTACCACGCGCTCCATAAATACTTTCCCTTCCCTTCCAAAAATCGGGGCAGAACGGACCCACGGAGGACAAGGATCTCCCCCCAGGCCGCTGGAGGCTTTCCCAAGCCCAGCAAGTCCTTAGGCCACTCAGAGCCCAGAGCCTGGCCTTACCTGCTTATCTCTGAGTACATTCCCCGTGGTGCAGAGGCCGGCGACCTTTTAAAATGTAAATGTCACCCGTGTCACGCACTTAAAACCCTTCCAAGGCTCTTCCTAGCACGGGACACAATGCAAACGCAATGCCTGTCCCTAGGGCCCCCAGGGAGCTGACCCACCTCTCCACAGACTCCCCTCCCCTCTCGCTCTCCCCCTGCGGCCACACAGGCCTCTTTCACTTCCTCCAACTTGCCAGCTCCCGGCCGCGCCGCCGCACAGTTAACTCTTTGCCCTCCTCCGGGTCTCAGCCTGAACATCACTTCCTTCCCGGATCCCCTCACCCAGGTCACGGCCCGTTCCCGGTTCCCACCGCTCTCTTCCTCTTTCTTTCTTTGCACAATTCGAAATGGCTCGTTTGTCGTTTGCCCCTTCCTTCCAAGTCTCATCCAGAAGATACCTTCTTCCGAGGCCCTCCCACGGCACGCGAATGTGAACTCAACCCCCACCAGAAATCTCATATCCTCCTTCCCTATTTCTCTCCTTAGCACTTGGCACTTTTTTTTTTTGACGAGAGTCTATCTTTTATTATGTATTTTATTGTATTGTCTTTCCCCCTACGAAAATGAAAGTGCCAGAAGGGTAGTTATCTCTGCTTGCTCTCTTTGCAGCATCTGACACACGGTCTGGCACATCCTTACTAATCCATAGTGTCACTGGATGTCATTTCCAGGGTAGTTGTTTATCGCGGAGCCTGGCCCCTGAGCTACGAGCTGGTTTACCACGGTATTCCCAACTCCTAGGCCAGTGCCTGGCACGTAGTAAGTGCTCAGTAAAAAATATACTGAATGAATCAAAGCCACGACCAACTGGAGGGGGGAAATTGGAACATGGTGGAGATGTGTTCACGCACCATACTTCCTCTTCTCGTTCGCTAAGGGACCCGTGCGTTGGAGGAAACAGACCCCTGAGGTCCCGCCAAGCACGCCCAGGGCAGACATCTGTCTGTCCACATCCTGTAGGCTCAGCCACACCACACGCTCCAGCAGATGCTCAGCACGGGCCCCCGAGTGAGCGCCAAGTGAGGGCGAGGGGGCGACCCCAGGCCAGGCACCACCGTCTTGCCCCGAGGCCAGTTCGCTCGCTGCGGGTCCTGCTCTAGGTAAGCCCGGGGTGCCACACGGGCTCCCCTGCATGGGCCTGTGGGTTTATTCCAGTCCAGGACTTTTAATGCCACCTCTGGCCTACTCAAAAAAAAAAAAAAAAAAAAAAAAGGTAAAAGATCCCTGGGCAGCTCCCACCGGCCACGGGTTCTCCGAAGCAGGCATACCGAAGGTCGGACGGACCCCTCCCCCTCACGCGCGCCGATCCTCGGCCAGGAGGCCATCTGCCCAGCAGACGCTCCTGTCCTCCCGCGGGTCACATTGAGCCTCACCCCCAGGCTGGCAGGAAGAGCCTCCGCAGACAGACAATTTCCAACAGGCCCGGCCACCCCGGGAGGACCCCGGGCTCCGGGGCGCGAGTACCTGTCCGCTCGCGCGGAGCCCTCCCCCGGGTCAGAACTTGGGCGGAGGTGGGGGAGGGACGGCGGGGCGCCCGCGAGGGTCGCTCCAACGAGCGCCTGCCCCCTGACGGCGCCAGCTCCTCGCGCGGCGGCGGCGGCGGCGGCGGCGGGCTGACAGGGCGTCCCGGCGGGGAAAGTGCCCCGTTATCGGTGCCCGGGCGGGGGCCGCGGGCTGCCGCCGGGGCGGCCTGTGTCCCGCGCGCGGCGGGCTGCGGCGCGCGCGGCGGGGGCGGCGGCGGGGCGCGGGGGCGGGGTGGGAGGCGGACGGGCCCGCCAGGCGGCGGCGGGCGGTCGGGGCAGCGGCTGCGCCCGGGGCGGCGGCAGGGTCCGCGGGGCCTGCAGGGCCGGGCCGCGGCGCGGGCGCGCGCTCGCCCCGGCCCCGCGCAGCTCCCGGCCCCGCGCTCCGGCGGCCTCGGCGGCGGCCCCGGCCCCGACCCCGCCCGGCCCGGCCCGCGGGGGGCGCTTACCTAGCGGCGGCGGCGGCGGCAGGCCCCGGGCTCGGCCGCGCGCGTCCCCGGCGCCGGCTGCGGGAGCCACAACATGGCGACGGCGGTGGCGGGCGGGGCTGCGGCTCCGGGGGCGGAGCGGGGGCGGGAGCCGGGCTGGCGGCGGGACCCGGCTGGGCCGCGGGCGGGGCGGCGGGCGGAAGGCGACTCGGACCTGGGCACCGGCCCAGGGCGGTGCGGCCGAGGGGCTGCCCCGGCCCGGCCCGGCCTCCGCCCCCCGCCCGAGTCGGGCCGCTCGGCGCGGGGCCCCACGGCGGCGAGCGGGGCCGGGCCCCGCGCCCCGGGCCCCCAGTCCAGGGCCCCGCCCCGCCGGACCCGTGAGCGCCCCGCACGGCCCGGCGCCCCGCGACCCGGGCGGTCGGTCGGCTGACGCGCCTGCGGGGCAGGCCTCGGGGGCCCGGGGTGCGGCCGAGGTCGCCCGCTAGGGGGCCGGGAGCTGCCTGCGCGGCCGTGGCGCCCCAGCGCGCCCCTGCAGCGCGGCCCTGGCGGGCCGGAGGCCGGCGGCCGTGACAGGAAGCAGGGACCCTGCCAGGCTGCCGCCGCTGCAGCCGGGAGCTGCGATGCCCGAGGCAGACCGGCCCCGATCGGCCTGGCAGCGGGGGGGCCTCCCGGGCGCGCACCTGGAAGTCTGGGTCCTGGGAAGCGATGACTGCGCGAAGTGACCGACCGCCCCGAGGCCAGCGGGGTGACGGGCAGGGCGTTCCAAGAAGCAGGCGCACCTGGGAATGCGCGGCACGGAGGCGGCAGCCAGGCCTGGGTGCGGGAGCGCGGGGCGAGGCCCCGGAGTGAAGCAATGAGCATCCACCGCTCAGCAGGGAAGAGAAGCCCGTTTGCAGGAGGCTGCGGCCGACTTTCCGCCCCTGAGCTGAGCTGAGCACTTGGGTAAGGAGTACGCGCAGCTGAAGCCTTGAAGGCAGTCACTGTGGTGACCCTTTCCAGAAGTTTGGGAGCGGGGGGAGCAGGCTTGTAGCTCTAGAGGTAGTGACAGTAAAAGAGACATGTGCTTTGTTTCAATTTGAGGAGGAGCTCTCAGGGAACTGAGAGGGGAGAAGAGATAAGAGCTAGGATAATTAATGGTGCCAGATACAGGGGTGGGAAAAGGCACACCTCCTCCGAGGACACTTAAAGGATGCCTGAAGATAGACATGTCTTGAGGTGGGGGGGGGGTCTGCTTACGGAGCCCTGCAGGTTTCACGGGTTGCCTGGGTGGGTGACACCCCCGCCTCCGGTCATCCATAGAAATGCTGGGGTTTCCCTTTAAAACAAGTGCGATTGGTTCAAACCCCTATTCCACCAAAATATCCCCAAAGATCCCTGGGGGAAACTTACACTTTTCCTAATTATCACTGACCCCAACTTTCTGTTTCCCAAAACACACCCCATTGTGCTCTTTTAGGAAATCTGTCCCTGTACTCTTGCTACTACTACCCAATGTCTACTCCCCCGCAAATACGGCAGCGTATGTAAAAACAAGCAACATGCCCAATGTTGTGATTGTTATATAAATTACAGTTTATTTGTAGCCATTTAAAAATCATGTTGAAGAAACAGATTAAGATGATATAATGCCAGTCTGTAATATACAAATATTCATCTACATATCCTAAAAGAAGGGGATTTTTTTTTCTTCTGTGACTTCGGTATTTTCTTACTTTTACAGTACGTCAATGTTTCTCTTAAAGTCAGGAAAAATGGTGTTTTTAAATATTAAAGTATCTTTTAAAAAGGCATTTCTTTCTAAATTATTATTTATTGACTCGAGAGAGAGGAAAGGAAAGCGAGAGAGAGAGACAGACAGACAGACAGACATTGACTTGTTGTTCCACTTATTGATGCAAATTCCCGGGTTGGCTCCTGCCTGTGCCCTGACCCGGAATCAAATCCGCAACCTTGGTGCATCGGAACAATACTTTTACCAACTTTGCAGTCTGCCCAGAGCAGGAAAGTATTTCTTTAAAAGATACTTTTGGAGTTCAAAAGCAAGATATTAGGAATCCAGCAAGGAAATCCAACGCAGACCTTTGAAGGATGGACGGGATGGCAGCAAGCTGGGACAGGCCAGGTGAGGGAGGGGGCTGCCCGAGGCCTAAGCAACAGTGCAGTCCAGGGCAGAGTGAGAAGTGCATGGAGTGCGCTGGGAACAATGAGAAGTCCGTTGGGATGGAGCACAGGGAGAAGAGTCAGTAAGCAAGTCAGTCTGGGAAGGTAAGTCAGGGCTGTGGTCCTGGAATGCCAGCCTGAACCCTTTGTAATTTGCCCGCTGGGAAGAACCACTGGACCTTGAGCTGTGTAGGTAAATTTTAAAGTAAATTCTCCTGTCACTTCTTCCTTCACGAGGGTCTAGATCTCAGCCCTTCCGTCTCCCTGGTATTGGGACATTTGATTCCCTCAGAGCAGCGAGGTGGGAGCACTAGTGTTTGCAGGGCCGTTCTGGGTGTTAGTTACAAGTTTTAGTCACGAGGAAGCAGTTTCAGAGCACATTAGCAAAGAGCAGAAATGAAAGGAAAGAGAAATGTGCACCTTAAGCCAGTGCTTTGCAAACTTTTTTTTTTTTTTACCACTTTCTATGAGCTTGGCTTCTTTAAGGTTCCTTATACATCTGTGACCATACGGTATTTTTTGTCGTCTTTGCCTGACTTCCTTGGTATGCCAGAACGCCTTCGGGATCCCTCCGCGGTGTTGACAGGGGCTGGATTTCCTTTTCTGTAGCCAAACAATACTCTCTGCAAGCTTTTTTTTTTTCCCTGTGGCCCTCCATAAGAAGTTCAGCCCAGAGTGTAGTCACGCACGTACACACACACACACACACACACACACACACATCTGAGACAGGAGTTTCCCGAAATATTACCCTTACTTCACGCAATGCAGGCCAATGGGCTGCTTTCCTACTTCAAGTTCATTTTTATTTTAAGGAGGATTTTGGGGGCATTTTTACTGCTGTATTAAGGTATATAGTTGACATACACCAAATGTACTGAAAATGCACATTTTTTCAAAGATTTTTATTTATTTATTTTTAGAGAGGGAAGGAAGGGAGAAAGAGAGAGAGAGAGAGAGAAACATCAATGTGCGGTTGCTGGGGGTCATGGCCTGCAACCCAGGCATGTGCCCTGACTGGAAATCGAACCTGCGACACTTTGGTTCGCAGCCCGCGCTCAATCCACTGAGCTATGCAAGCCAGGGCTTCACATTTTTGTTTTGACAAGTACACACACACCTGTCACATGCTGATAGTTCCAAATTTACTATGACCCACTAGAAGGTAACAAAATGCCTTCAAGCACGTGGAGGAGAGCCCAGGCTGCTCCCTGCTTTGTTTGCCATTTCTCATTTAAATAGCCACACAGGCTGTGGTCTCGAGTCTGCCCCGGGGACCCGTTCCGGAAACACGGACGGATTGGCGGGAGCCTCTTCCCTTCCCAGTGAACACCTCCGGACGTCCCTGTTTCTCCGGGGCCATAACATTCTCTTCTTTGTCTAGCTTCCAGCGTGAGTCACGGGTCGGACTTTGGACAAGACGAGACCGGCACCTGCAAACCAGAGACCAGGTGTTGTTTGAGCGGACCGGATCACGGACCAAAGTCGAAGGGAGACTAGTGAGTCTTGATTGTGACAGTGGGCGGAGGCCGTCCCATCCGGCGCCGTCGGAGTGTGACAGGGACAGCGAGTGCCACCTGTCTCTCACAAGTCTGGGGCCAGTGAAAAGGCGAGAATATCGACGTTATTACACACAAGGCTCCACTGAAGAATGTGACTGGGATGACAACCAAGAGTCTTTTTAATATCCCCTGAGTTAAAGTGAGCTCCCCCCCAAAACTTCAACCTCCCCCTTGCAGAGGCCTAGCAACTTCCAGGAGGCCTCCGTGGAGAAGACGGCACTCGCTCTGAGGGCGGGCGGATCTGGACTCACCAGTGAGGCCAGTCTTCACCTCCTGGAAGACCTGGGACAAATTCTCCTCCTCCTGCCCTCCTATGACAGCAAAAGGGTCAGGAAATAAGGATTGATCTGGGCCCAAGCAAATAGGATCTGGCCCAAAAATAGGTCAGTTAATTTTAAAAAGTTTACTAAAGCAGTGCCATTTTTAAAGATTTTATTTACTTATTTTTAGAGAGAGGGGAAGGGAAGGAGAAAGAGGGAGAGAAACATCAATGTGTGGTTGCCTCTGCTGTGCCCCCCGCTGGGGACCTGGCTCGCCACCCAGGCACGTGCCCTGACTGGGAATTCATCCAGCAATCCTTTGGTTCACAGGCCTGCGCTCAGTCCACTGAGCTACACCAGCCAGGGTTTAAAGCAGTGAATTATATTTTTTAAAAATGATATATATACATCTAAACGTTTTATTTTCATTTAAAACCTACTAGGGAATCCACTTGCCAATTTTTCTACGTCAGGCAAAAACTTTTCCGTGAGCAAGAGTGCTGGTTAGAATTCTTGAGCTCTTTTTCTTACTTAAATCACACCCATGGTGTATTTTCTGTGGTTTCCAAGTCATTTCTTTAAAGTTGACTGAGGACTTAAAGCTCCTTGCAAAGTAATATAAGCAAGAGGATCCTTCTTTCAAAAAAATAATAAAAATCTTTCTACTCATCTCACCCGCATCTGGTTTGAGAGTAACTTTCGACTTGTCTTTAGTTAATATTTCCAAAGCATTCCACTGACATTTCACAGACATAACTGTTTCTTTTCAATTAAATCAATTCTGTGCTGGCATGCAGTTGTCATAAGCAAGCTTGGGACCAAACACGACAGACTCTTGTTAGGGCTCTAACCGCCTGTGCAGGAGGCAGCGTGCAGGTGTCCGGAGATGAACCACTGCCCCAGAGCATCCCGCAGGCCGTGCACGGTGGTCAGTGTGCTTATTGGCAGGAGTGGGAAGTGCTGATTCCAGAGAGCCCATTAAAAGGAAAACCGTTAATGCCCATAAACTAGTGTGACCAACGGCGTGCATACGTTTTAACGTTCTTCCAAGAGTGGTCCATTTTATAAATGTTTATTGGTACGCAGGACAGGGCCCGACACAGCGCTGGGCCCTGGAGATGCAGAGCTCCTTGAAGAGGAAAAAGAGGATAGTAAACAGGATGAAGAGACTGGGTGGCCAAGGAGGAAGAATGAGGAGAAACTCCGCCCCCCTCAGCCCCGCAAAATCATTGCCTCTTCATTCCCATTTAGCTAACAATGGCTTTAAATAGCTTAGGATGGGTTTGGCTATCCAGGAAGTTCGAGTGGTAATACCACCTACTACCTTAGTAGGGTGTGTATACCTTAAGTACTTCTCCATGCTAATGAGATGATGCCGGTGGCAGTGTAGAGAAAGCTGTAGCCTGTGAATGGATAGAATCCTTTAAAAAAAGCATACTTCTCAACAGCCTCAGTAGAGATGTGATTCCCTTTTGACTCATCAGTATCTAGAAACTTTCCCTTGAGAAATAACCTTCCCCAAAAGAGAATGGCCACGTGCACAGTATTTACGGAGTGCCTTCTCTGTGATCATGAAAGTTTGAAACATATGAATCGTGAAGTAACTTAGGAATGTGCAACATTGTACAACTGGTAACAACGAGAACTCAGGCAACTGGTAACTTGGAAAACATTTCATTCCATATAAAATGAGAAAAAAAAAAAAGATACAGTTGGCTCAACTTCACTAAGAACCACTGAATCCGGCACTTAAAAAAAGGAAATTTTGTGGCTCCTGTCTCAATTTTTTTTAAAGATACAATCTGCCCTTTTTTTTTTTTTTTGCTCCTGTATCAGCCAAGATATCAGCATCAGAGCCCACAGGTGGCTGACTATAAAAATGTGCATTGGACAGAATACAAAGTTGTGGGCGGGGGTGTGGGACACCCATAAGGGATAAGGAAGCACCCGAGGCTAAGATCTGATGGAAAACCACTATCAGTCATTGTAGGCCTGAAGAGGCAATGAGACCAACCAGTGCTCCGTGTAGTTGAGTGGGAGGCAGGGCCAGCAGCAACTCAGAGGAACCCGGGCCCCCCCCCCCTCTCTCTTGCCCTCGGATCTCCCAGGGCTGAACCCAGGAGGAAGACTATGGCCAAGAGAGCTCAGAGGATGCCGCTCCTGAAGGCCAGCCCTGGGAAGGGTGGAGAGTGGGTCTGGAGGAACAAAGGCAGAGATATCGAGCAGGTATGTGATCTTGCAACAAGGTGGAACCTGGCCAGGCACGTGACCAAGGACCTTCAGGCAACCTGGAAAACCAGGGTTTTCAGAGATGCAAAGCGGAGATAGCCAGAGAGCAGGCCGGGCAGGTAAAAGGTCAGGACAGATCGGTAACTCGGGCTGAGATAAGGAGGAGGCCTGGGGAGGGAACCTGTTGCTTTGATAAAATGCTAAGCTAGAGTCTGACCTCTGGAAGAGATTAGAGGAGACTGAATGAGCTAAATTATGAGGCCAGCCCAGGAGAAATCCTTCCCCCTATTTCAATATCACCCTGTGTTTCTCCTTCCCAGCTAAACGTCTGACCTCAAACAAATAATTGTTTAGTACCTGCCGGGAGCCCTGAGGATGGAGGGAACAGCATGAACATCCCTTTTCTCCTGGAGTTTACATGCTGGAGGTGAGCAAACATGTCAAGGGTGAGAAATGCTATGAAGAAGGGCAGAGGAGAACAGGGAAATGAAATTATGCCCATGCGACTTAAAAATCTCTCGATTTAGGCCACACAGACCCACACACACCGGACCTCCTGTGTCAGCGAGGCCTTCAGTATTTCTGGCCTGGACTGAGATTGTGACGTCCTGATCTTCCTGCCTCCAGCACCCTGGACCTGGCCTTTTACTCAGCTGCGCGAACCTTCCTGAAATGGATCATGACAGCACCCTGCTTAAAATTCTCCAGGGCTCTCTCTGACCCATGTGGCTCAGTGGGCTGGGCGTCGGCCCACAAAGCAAAAGGTCACCAGTTCAATTCCCAGTCGGGGCACATGCCTGCACATGGTTGCAGGTGAGGCCCCGGTTGGGGGCAAGAGGCAACCAGTCGATGTTTCTCTTGCACGCCGGTGTTTCTCCCTCCCTTCCCCTCTCTCTAAGAATAAATAAAATCTTTAAAAAAAAGAAAAGAAAAGAAAGAGGAAGCCTCCTTTGCTCTCGGCTCCATTCTGCCTCTGAGCGGGAATAAGTTCCATGAACAGTTTGTCATCCCGTTTGCGGGGGGAGGGGGGGGTTCGTTTCACATCTCTCTCCCACACGGGACCGATAGTTTCTCAAGGGTGAGAGCGATGCTGTATTCATCACCTCTGTGTTCTCAGGCCCAGACATGGTGCCCGGGCCGGTCAGGAATGTAGTACGTGCACTACTGAGCGAAACACTGAGAGGTGGGCTAGAACAGAAGTTGTGACATCACAGGGGACCAGAGGAATAGGGGAGAGACACAGGCGATGTCCCCGGGCACGCGTGCTGGGGCCTGATTACGGAAAGTGTCGGCCGTGGAGGAAAGCGTGAGATTTCCATCTGGGACACAGTCAGCCGGGGCCGGCGGTCAGGAATTTCCAGGCAGAAGGAGGTCATTTGTCCCTGCCTGTGTGTGAGTTACAGAATTCAGGCAAAACATTCCCAACCCGGGCACCTAACGGCAGTCGATGGACAGGATGTAGGGGGGAGGAGGTTGGTGAAAATGAAACCGAAGACAGAAAAATGAATGAATCAAGAACTTGCTAACTTTTTTTTTTTTTTGGACACAGACTCCTGTGAAAAACTCAGGCAAACGGTGCCTTCTTTCAGAACGGTAGACGTAAACCGAGGCCCGTGTGCTTTTTCAGAACCGTTCGCCGGTGAGTCATTCTACTAGTGAGAATGAGAACGTGAACCACGGCGGCAACAGGTGTTCCTTCATTCAGGCACATCTCTTGCCCTCCGGCTGAGTGCCCGGCACCGTGCTGTGTGCCGAGAACAAAGCTACTCAGTCCAAAGCAGAGGTTGGGGCAGAAGGGCATGGTGGTCCGGAACCCAGGCTCCGAGACCAGTTTGTTGTTGTTGTTAAGGTTTTATTTATTTATTTTTAGAGAGGGGGGGGAGGAAGGAGAAAGAGAGGGCGAGAAACATCCATGTGTGGTTGCCTCTCACATGCCTGCCACCGGGGACCTGGCCTGCAACCCCGGCATGTACCCTGACTGGGAATTGAACCCATGACCCTTTGGTTGGTTCGCAGGCTGGCGCTCAGTCCACTGAGCCACACCAGCCAGGGCTCAACTGTCTGATTTTAAAGCCCTGCCTGGTCAGCTTGGATAACTTACTAGAGAGCGCCTTGCACTCTGTAGGTGTTTTACAGAGACGGTACTGTTGCCACAGTCATCTTTAAAGGAATCCCACGTTCCCAGAAAGCACTTAGAATTCAGGGCATGCAGGGAGCTCCCTGTGGAGCCTCAAGGCAGAAACCTGAGTGGAAAGCAAGAGGAGGAAGCAGAGAACGTGGGCTTGGTTTCAAGAACTTTGTTTGAAATGGAAGAAGAGGAAAAGGCAGTAACCAGAGAGGAAGTGAGAGCAAGGAAGACTTTTTTTTTTTTAAGCTGGAAGACATCGTAAACGCTGGCAGGGAGGATGCAGTGGAGCAGGAGGGGCAGAACACTCTGCACTGAGGATCTGTCCGTCCCCTGGAGGTGCCCGATGGCACGAGGGGAGGGTTTTAGGGCAGAGGTGGAAGGGCCTGGCTTAGGCCAAGGAAGCCACTTCCGCCTGTGAGCTGGCGGGGAGGAGCTGAACCCCGCGGTGTGGCTGCAGGTGCTGGCTCTGAAGTAACCACAGGCGAGTGACAGAGAATGTCACCGGTGGGGGAGGAGGAGGGCAGAATGTCACCGGTGGGGGGAGGAGCGAGGCACGGTGGCTCCTGGGAGGCCTGAGGAGAGGAGAAAAGTTGTGATGTGCATTTTAAAGAGGGGACGGTGACGAGAAGAAGGAGGCAAGATTGGCGGGGATTCTTCAGGGCCAGTGCGTTCACTCACAGGAGTCCCCATGTGCCTGCCCGGACAGCTCCCGGCGGGGTGGGAGCTGCGGGTGCTGCAGGAGGAGAAGGGCCGTTAGACGCGGCTGCAAGTGCTGGGTGTCGTGGTGGTGAAGTCAGGAGGAGTGGTGACAGCATGGGGACCCCTGGTTTGCCGAGGAACTGGCCACTACTGGAGCCGTGTCCTGAGGGTCCCTGTAGCGTCAGAGCAGGTGACACGTGGCAGAGGAGCACAGAAAGAACGGGGAGGCGGGAAACCAGGTGTCACGCAGGCGCACTGACGTGAAATGAAAGAGAAAAGACACGAACCAGAGGGCGTAGCTGAGTCCAGTGAGGGGGGTCTTTCTCCCTGAAAGTCCGAAGAGCTAGATGTACGAGGAGGAACCAAAAACAAACCCTGGAATCTATTTACAAAAAAACGGGTATTCTCACATGTTTAAACTTCAGTCACCTTCAAAGGACTCTCCGCTGGACACCGTGCACAGATGGAGATGCCTCCTCCACGGCCAGAGCAGGTTTTGAACTCGTCGGTGGTGATGCCGTTTAGTGCTTCTGCCGGTTTTTGTTTCGCCTCTTCCACATCGGCAAAGTGTTTCCCTTTGAGAGCTATTTTCATCTGGGGAAACACACACGCAGAAAAAGTCACTTGGGAAGCGATCAGGTGAACAGGGAGGGTGGGGCATGGCCTTTTTTGGTCAAAAACTGATGAACACTCAGTGCAGAGTGGGCAGGTGTGCTCGTAATCACCCGTCATGAAATGGGCAACCATGTTGAGAGAATCTTCCACAAAATTTCACCGAAGCCAAATGCAGCCTCTCACCACAACACCAGCTGGTGCATTGATACAGATGGGTTCCCAGAGCACTCACCTGGCAGGGGAAGCCTGGACGACAAGGGGCCCGCCCTCCAGAAGGTAATTCTGGTTTGTTTGGGGTCCGCCCTCACAGATACATTCTATACCACAGATGAGCAGAGAAGCTGGGACAACAGAGGAGAAGGAGGAATGCTTCTGTAGGCACTGAGAGAAGGAAGAAAAAGTTGGAAAAGATGTTTGTGCTAAAGATCTGGGTTTATTTAGAATTACTGCCCTTCCCAACTCACATACATGAGCATGTGAACTTTTAAAGTTGACATAGTTGAGAAAGCATCACTTTACATAGAAGAAAACTCTGGCCCTGGCTGGTGTGGTTCAGTGGATTGAGTGCCAGCCTGTGAACCAAAGGGTCGCTGGTTCAATTCCCAGTCAGGGCACGTGCCTGGGTTGCAGGTCAAGTCCCCAGTAGGGGGCGCTCCAGAGGCAATCAGACATTGATGTTTCTCTCTCTCTCTTCCTTTCCCTCTCTAAAAACAAATAAAATCTTTAAATGAAAGAAAGAAAGAAAGAAAGAAAGAAAGCAAGCAAGCTCTAGCCAGAGAACTGAGCTGACCCTTCTGTAGTGAGACAATTAATTGGACATGGCCAAGAAAGTTCCAGCTGAAGACTCAGGACATTTGTGTGGCCAATTGATTCACCCAACCTTCTTCCCAGTGGCTTCGTGGGAAAATCAGTCTTCCCTTAATTCAAGGGAATGGAGGAGAAGCCAATTGGCACATATTAACACGTTGTTTACTATAATTACCATCTGGAAACATTTTGTGGTATATTTCTCATCTATCAATATTTTCCTGTAGGTTACTTCAAAATATCTGAGGAAAGAACAAACTTCATCTCTTTTTGCCAAACTCCTTGATGCAATGAACACTGTGGGGCAGGGGGGACGACAAAACAAAACCTAGGCCGAAGGGAACTGGGTGGTGTTATGGTCGGTTGCAGGCGGAAGCCAGAGAGGGAAGGCGAGAGCTGCGGCGAGTGTCAGGTAAACAGGACCCAAGATCAGGACACAGGGGGCAGACCCTGTTGCCACACCAAAGTCCGCCCCCACAGATCACACCAAGGGCAGTGGAGAAAATGCCAGGGTTCAAGGGTATCTAGTTGACGAGTTGCACCAGGGAAAAACTGAAAAAAAAAAAAAGAAAAAAAAAAAGCAGATCCGGGCAGAGAGGAGGTAGCCACCCGATCCAGCTGGCAAACTAACCTCTACGTGCCCACAAAACCAAGTTTAAATGAGCTCCTAGTGCTAAGGAACACAGAAAAGAAACAGGTGAGGTCACGTGGAATGTATTTTATATTTTCATTAACTCGATATATCAAAGTATTATCATTCCCACTTGTAATCAATATGACCAATGGTGGTTTCCATTCCGTTTTCCATACGAAGTCTTGGAGATCTGGGGTGTGTTTTGCAGCGCGTATCCATCCGCACGAGCCCCATGTCGGAGGCTCGGTGGCCCATGCGGCTACTGGTTTTTGTGCCAGACGCACAGGCTCGGGGAAAACCATCCTTAACATGCCGGCATTCAAGTGTTTTGTCTGCGTATTCTTTCTTTCACAACACGCCGAATTGGGTAAGGCTGGACTTGGAGGGAAATGGGAGGAAACGCGCGGATTCTGAGAGCCTCCAGTTTGACGTTTTAGAGGTTTCAGATCCAGCTCTCCCTGTGGGTTTCCTTCCTGTGCCCCGGACCGCTTTCTTCTCCCCCAGGGCGCGCGGAATCCCCAGAGAAGATAAGAAAGGCCCCGGGAATGGAATGCAGGTGCCTGAGCCGGAACATCATTCCTTCTGCTTATCTATCTCATTGTTTCTCTTAACAACAGTTACTAAACATCAACGGTGCCCCTCGGGCTAGTTTTACAGGCGTATTTCCTGGCTTGTAAACCCTACAATTTAGCCCGAAAAAGAGACCTGTAATTACAATAAAATGTAGTAAGTGCGATAGGGCAGCATAAGGGCCTGAGCTGCTGCCTAGAAAAATAATTTCACCATGTTGGGAGATAAGAGAATGAAGATTGGGAGGGAGGCCTGGAAAACGCTCGGGGCAGAAAGAGCAGCCGGAGGGAAGGCTGGGAGGCCAGAGCTCAGAGCAGTGTCGTCCGGGGCCTCCGGGGTGAGAGGTCAAGCTGATAAGTCTCACTCCCTGGCAGCCTGCTTACTGGTGGGAGTTGGAAGGCAGGATGTTGACGAAGCTGGAACAGGCAGGCCCAGCTCAGGAAGTACTCCGCCCCCAAAACATTCCCTCCCCAATCCGCTCACTAGTTCACTAGCTCCAGATGCAAGTGGGTTAAAGAGCTGCTCTTTTTTTTTTTTTTTAAGATTCTATTTATTTATTTTTAGAGAGGGAAGGGAGGGAGAAAGAGAGAGAAACATCAATGTGCGGTTACTGGGGGCCGTGGCCCGAAAACCAGGCATGTGCCCTGACTGGGAACCGAACCTGCGACACTGGTTCGCCGCCCGCGCTCAATCCACGGAGCCACGCCAGCAAGGGCTAGAGCTGTTCTTTATAAAGGCCAGAATCCCTTGCACAGGGATCATTTTCCTTTCAGAGGATGTCAAGTCTCGCTTGATCCCTTATGATTTGGTTTGATTCTGAAAACCGAACATGATGGACGTTCTGTGTGATAAAGGACTTATAAAAGTCCATGTAAGCCCTGGCTGGCGTAGCTCAGTGGATTGAGCGCAGGCTTGCGAACCAAAGTGTTGCAGGTTCGATTCCCAGCCAGGGTACATTCCTGAGTTGCAGGCCATAACCCCCAGCAACTGCACATTGATGTTTTCTCTCTCTCTATCTCCCTCCCTTCCCTCTCCAAACATAAATAAATAAAATTGAAAAAAAAAAAAAGTCCATGTAAACTACAGAAGTGGACCTGGGGAAGGGACAGGAACTCTTCCCATGGGAGACCTGCGTGGGCTTTGCACAGAAGATGACACGGGAGCAGGTGGAAGTGCTAGTGGCGATGTAGGCTCTCAGCTCCTGACGTCTTGTGGGAAAGCGTTCATCACACAACCTCAGGAGATTTTGAGAGCATGTTGGTTAAAGCTAGGGACAGTGGACCAAAAAAAGGGCTTAAGATAGAAGAGGCAAGATCATCACAACAGGACTGAGCCCAGGTATGGCTGCCTCGGCCCTTTCGAAAGAAAGCCACGCAGGCGGAAGAAGGGCCTTGGGAGAAAGAAAGCAAAGACACGTGAACTGGGAAACAAGGTGGGAGGCAGGGGCCTGTTCTGGGGAGAGCGTGGGCGCACGGGGTCCTTTGCCTTAGGGTTTATATCTGGTTTCTAAAGGCAGGGATTTCAGGAGTGGTCTCAGGGAAGGATGTCAATGAAACAGCCATCAGCTTTCCAGTGTGTTCTTCCAGAGCCGAGGTCTCTATGGGTTGGCCGGTGCTGGGGTAGGGGGTCATTGGATGCTGCTCCTGGTCCTCACGCCGGCCATGGCCTCTAGCTTCATCTGGTTCTGCTGCCTTTCGGGGCCGGGAGCTGAAACAGGACTGAGGCCCAGATGGTATCTCTGGTTCGATCTCTACTGTGTCTCTGTGGTCAACAGACCCCAGGCCTTGTTCCTAAGATTACTTGATGTGGGTCAGCACTTCACTGTCCTGAATGCTTAATGCTGAGAGGAGTGGTCCCCCACGGGGGGGGGGGGGTAAGGAGGCAGGTGAGTCAAGGTGGGAATAGGACCAGTTCGAATCAGCCACCTGCCTCAGTTTCCCCATTTCGCTTGCCAAGGAATCTTCCCAGCTTTCTGCCGTCCTTCCCTGGAAGGACATTCCTGTGATGAAAACCACTATTGACTGTCAGGCTCTGTTCTCGGAGTTTACATTCTTACCTCACTCGATGTCCATAGAGAGCCCCTAGGTCCCACAGCCCCTGTTTACAGGTAAAGAAACGAAGGCACAGAAAGGAAATGGAACTCGTTTAGCATCCCGGTTTCTAAGGGGTAGAGCTGTGTGTTCCCGGAGCTCACGCCATTGACCCCTCTGTCATATGCCGGCGCTGCGCATGCCCAGGATTGTAGGGTGAGGGGTTGGGGAGGAAGGTCAGACAGGCAGTGGCCAAATCCTATGGCTTTTCAACACAAGCGCCATAGTAGCCTGTAGGTGAATGTTTTTTATTATTTAAGTGCACATATAGATGATCGTTAATGATCACATCTTCAAATGTGGTTGCGTTAAGAGAACATTATGTTCAAACCCAGATTTACACCAGCCACATTTCCTGCGTGATTCATTGCCTCAACAGCTCCCCATAGGATCCCTTCAGCTGTCAGCGAGGGCCAGCCCCCTGTCATTCAGCTCTGAGATGCAAAAGTCCAAAAGGCAAGGTGGATGCTTCTGCTCCAGGGGAGAGTCTGAGGTTGCCTCTGCTCTCAGCCCTTCACCCACAGGACCCCCAGGTCCACCACAGAGCTCTCTGCTCTCTGAGAACCTACAAAACAAACAGCGAGGCCCCTGTCTTCCTTTAGCCAAATCCGAATGGCCGAACAGGAAGCGGGTGACTCTCACCCCGCACCACATACACACACACACCACCCCAGAAGGCTGGCGCTTGCCGCCCCCAGCTGCCTCTGCAGCTGTCCATGGCTTTTTAAAGAGAGCTCTCCAAAACCCTTCCAGGGAGACTTGAGTGACTCCAGTAATGCCTCTGCACAGAAGACACCTTTGGTTTTAGGGAATGAGATTTCTTCCCGTGTTACTAAGAGCTACTGCATTTTTATTTTTATTTGATCATTCTTGTATTTTTTTATATTACCTTTTAGCCTCCTGATATGCCCCTTGCCCCAGCAATCACCACACTTGTCCATGTCCATGACTCCTTTTTTCCTTTTGCCCTGGCTCTCCCCCCAACTCATTGTCATCCTGCTCCCCATCTGAGTTCCCATTTTCTTTGTCAGTTCAGTTTGTTCATTAGACTCCACATGTCAGTGAAATCATGGTATCTGTCTTTCTCCAACTGGCTTATATCACTTAGCATAATGTTCTCCAGGTCCATCCGTACTGCTTCAAAGGGTAAAATTTTTCTTTTTTTACAGCCGAGTAGTGTTCCACCATGTAAATGTCCCATAGTTGTCTTAGAGCTGATGCATATTTTTTAAAAGATTTTATTTATTTATTTTTAGAGAGGGAAGGGAGAGAGAAAGAGAGAGAGAGAGAAACATCAATGTGCAGTTGCTGGGGGTCATGGCCTGCAACCCAGGCATGTGCCCTGACTGAGAATCGAGCCTGTGACACTTTGGTTCACAGCCCACACTCAATCCACTGAGCTACGCCCGCCAGGGCGAGCTGCTGCATTTTTAAAACCATGGTCTCTGATGTCCATAGCTACTGGGTTGGTAGGCAGAAAGTCCCCTCTCCTTCACTCCAGATCTGACCTGGGGGAGGCAGGGTGGATGAGATCCTTTGGAGAGACGGGGCCAGGGGAGAGCTAAGCTTCCAGTGTGGCCTGTGCAGTGGCCTGCCCTGACACACCTAGGTCACTTCCTTTCCCAGCAGGGCCGTCAGGGGACCTTCTCCTTCCACACACCACTTCCTTCATTCTGAAGAACAAAGAGAAACGGGGGAGATCATGGTTATTTTGAGTAGCATTTTAAAAAATGGAGTCGACTTTGTTTCTGCTGGTTAGGCACCCTTCACCAGGACTCAACTATAATGGCAGGCTTTCTTAACCCCCAGTGTTTGGATATCAGTTTGAATCCGCTTCTTGTTTTCTTTTCTTTTTTTTTTTAAAGATTTTTATTTATTTATTTATTTTTAGAGAGGGAATGGAAGGAGATAGAGGGAGAGAGAGAAACATCAATGTGCAGTTGCTGGGGGTTCTGGCCTGCAACCCAGGAATGTGCTCTGGCTGGGAATCGAACCTGGGAAACTTTGGTTCCCAGCCCGCGCTCAATCCACTGAGCTACGCCAGCCAGGGCCACTTCTTGTTTTCAATAGCATTGTGCACTCACCATTTGTCATCCATTGTGCCAACAGCGGTATTAATGTGTACTGCCTTGTTTAATCTTCAAATGATATAGATTATTTTTTATTCCCACTTTACGCACCAGAAAACTGAGGATAAAAAGAGTTAACCGACTGGCCCAGGATCACACACCTTAGCGAGTGGTTGATCTGTGATTCAAAGCCAAGCAGGTCTGGCTTAATCTCTGCAATAAGGTGCCTGCTTTAGGCAGGCCAACAGTCTGTATATGAAGGAAAATACCAGACATGCCGTTGTGACTGATGGAGTCCAAAGGACTCATGTTTGGGAAGGTTGGCAGCCCAGTGAGCAGAGAAAATAGCATGTCAGAGTCCCCCATTTGGAAAACTTAATTCCTTAGGCTTTATGTCTTTATCTAGTCTGGGATCACCTGTCCTAAATATCTGAATTATTTTCATGAGGGATACTCTTTCCTCCCCAGCACTGCAGGGAAACCTTATTAAGCCTTTCCTGATCTCCCCAGTTTATATTAATCCTTCCCGGACCTATTCCTGCCTAATGCATTCTTTTCACTCCAAGGATTTCTCGCTCGGTCTATCTTGTCCTCAAGACGGTAAGCTTCCAGAAATGAAACCTGAGTGTTGGCCACCTCCCCACACTGAACCCCATTTCTAATCTGTGCTTGACATATGCTTCCTCTTTTATAATGCAAAGCTGGCCCAGCCGTGGCCCAGCTTCCCTCAGCAGTCTGCTTGACTGAGGCCATGCCTGAGAGATTCTTTGAGTTTCTATAGCATGTACAGGCTAGCAGTGATACCTTAATTTGTTGTCTCCTTTCATAAAGATAACCTTTTTTTTTTTCCTGCTGCGAGTGATACTGCAAGTTCTTTGAGGACTATGGCTATGATCTTCTGCTTTTTTTTTTTTTTTAAAGATTTTATTTACTTTATTTTTAGAGTTGGAAGAGGGAGACAGAGAGAGACATCAATGTATGGTTGCTGGGGGTTATGGCCTGCAACCCAGGCATGTGCCCTGACTGGGAATCAAACCTGCAATGACTGGTTCGCAGCCCGCGCTCAATCCACTGAGCTACACCAGCCAGGGCGATCTTCTGCTTTTTAATTGGAGACATTCTCTTTCAGCCTTGAGCAAGCATTGCCAGCCACCATCCCCGCTGATCTGAGTGAGGATAATCCTATCCTTAGAGTCTTGCTTGATGCATCTGTCTGGGTAGGCTGGGCCTTCTGGGTTTTAAGACCTCCGTTCACTCATTCACTCATTGACCACATTGTTTGAGTGCTTATTTCAGGTTAAGACACTAGGGGGTAAACAGGTTAGTAAGAAGTGCTTGTCCCCCAATGTGAGACAAACAGAATTTTGGGGGGAAAAAAAAAAAACCAGCAAGACACCAGCTCCGGTCCTTCCTGTCTTAGATGCATTAGGAGCTTTCAGCTAGTCAAAGCAAGGGCTGTTGCTAGCATAGCGAGACAGACGGCAGCGAGAGAAGGGTCACATCAAGGTGCAGGAGGTAGAGTTCAGGGAGGCAGTCAGATCCCGTAAACGAGGTCAAGTTCAGGGAGAAAGGGACTTCCTGACTACTCGCACCACTGGTGCTCTCATCACACTGCTGCGTGATTCGGTGGCTTTCTAATCGTACTGGGGTTTTTTTTTCCAGCCAAAGGTTTCTTAAACTTGAGAGATTTAGATAGTGCTTTCAAAGCCTCTCGCATCCTCCACCTTTACGAGAAAAGCACTTACGAAACCATCTCAGCTGTCAGTTTCCCTTAGCGCAGGAGACCCGCCCCTTTCCAGACCGCTAGGCCTGGCGACACCTCCGGTGCCACACCCAGCGCTGCTTAACCGCGCCGACCACTCAGGGGCCGCTTCTGCGCTCAGACGCCGGAGACTCGGCTCCCCATTGGCTAGGCTTGCACGAGCGCCCGCCTTCCGGAAGTTGCAGGGCGGCCTCCCCTCTAATCCCGCCTTGAGGGGCCGTGGGGCCGAGCGCGGAAGTGGGCTGCGGTCGGTTCTCAGGTTCTCAGAAGGCGACGTCTGGAGCGGGAGAGCCCTTCTATAGCGAGGCCGGGCCGGGAGGCTGGATCGCGGAGGTTGCGAGTCCCTTTGTCCACTCACCGCAGCGAAGGGACGGGCCGCGTCGGTTGCCGCCCCGGAAACGGAAGTGAGGGCGCCGCGGGGTCCTGCCCATTGCGAGCTCTGCCCGGCGTCAGTCGTTCCGCCTGCCGGTCACATTGCGCCCCTCTGTACCGCGGGTCTCTCTGTCTCGCCGGCCCCACCATGCTGTCTCTAGATTTTTTGGACGATGTGCGGCGGATGAACAAGCGGCAGGTGAGGTTGTCGGTCTGCTGTTTCTCCGGGCTTCCCTGTCCCTTTGACGCTGCCCCTGTCCCTCCGACGCTGCCCTTGCGGGGTCCTGCGGGTCTGTGGACCCCCTGCGTGAGGGCGTGAGCGAGTCTGACTCCTGAACCGTCTCTTTGTGGAACCCGAGGCCAGAGGTCGCTTCGTTCGCCCCCTGTTATTTTTAGCCCCTTGTTACTCCTGGGCCTCCTAGGGGCGGAGCGGGAAGTCGAGTCTTCACCGTCCATTCCTCCCGGTGAGGCAGAGGATCTCCTGGAAACCGGAGGGCGCTTTGTAAGTGGGAGTTGGGGTTGCTCATTGTTTGAGACTCGGTGAGGCGGCCAGCTCAGGGTTTCTCCAATCGCAGCGGCTCCCGAGGGATGTCGGAGACTAGGGTTGTTAGTTCATTGCTTCTGGGAGGCCCCGCAAAAGCCGTCTTACTGCTCTCTGCCGGTCGCGACCATTCCAGGACAGTTGGGCCCCCGCGGCCTGCCCTGACCCTCCCTGGGACCACCGCTGACTGGCGTCGGAACAGTTGCTGAACTCGCCCCTCGAGTCCATTTAGCGTGAAGGCGGCAGCCCTCGGAGGCCTCGGGTGTACTGCCCAATTATTAGTGGCACAGGAATCTTGCAGTTCGGGTCTCCTGGCTTGGTCCTTAAATCAGTCGCACTCCGTCTCGAACTTACAGACCGTACACCAAATGGTACCGGGAATGCTGTTGTGGTTCTTCCGTCAGTAGGAAAGGTCGCTGCTTTCCGTCTCCTCTGCGTGCCTGTGGGCAGAGCCTGCTTCTGCTCGCCTCGGGCCTTTTCGCGGTATTTTGCGGTGAACAATTGTCCCGATGTCCCTATTACACATTTCTCTCTTGGACTTTTCTATTTTAAGGAAGTAGACACGCAGCCTCCCCTCAGTCTCCTTCAGACTTCAGTTGGCTCGGCGTCGACTTCTCTTAGGTTTCTTAATTCCTGCAGTCATATCTGACCATGCTTTTCAAATTGCACAAAACGGTCGTGTCTTTAAGATGACACTTCAGAATCTCCCTGGTTGTAGAGTGTCTCTTTCATCTGTATTTGAGTTTCTAGGTACCACAGACATTGCTCTGAAGAAATATTTTTGGCCTGCTATTCATTGTGCCATATGCTAGATACAGTGAGAGAAAGTGCAGAGGTAGATGAGAGAGACTGTGCCTTCAAGGGGCACAAACGTGTAGAAAATGGTTGAGGTAGAACCGTAACTATTTTGAGCTCTTGCTGAGTGTGAAGTGCTTTGTGGAGCTGTGAGGTGGGTGATCTTACTCCCATTGTGCAGATGAAGAAAAAGGACAACCTGACAACCTCCCAGCGGCCGGGAAGAGGAAACAGGAGGAGGAAGCGGGAGGGACTGGGTAGCATGGGGACAGGGAGCGTAATGAACTGAGGTTGCCCCTGTGCACGACTTCAGGGAAGAGACTCGGCAGTGACTGTGGGTAGTGAGCGCTCATCCCATGAAGAAGGGAAACCAGAAGTTTGGTTTCACAGTCCTCCTCTGAAGTCGCTGTCCTTGCATCGCTTTTCCATTGACGCCTGAATGCATATCATCAAATGTCTCATTAATACATTTGAGTTGTAAGTGGTTTTTCTTTTCTTCTCATCAGGTTCATAGAGGAATAGTTTAGTGCAATAAATTCCATCCATTTAAGTATATGATTTGATCAGTTTCTGTAGTTACATACAACCATCACAGTCAAGATGCAGAGCAGGGGCATGCAGCCTTGTGGTGTGTCTGGGCCACACATTAAATACACAAACACTAATGAAAACTGATGAGCAAAAAAAAAAAAAAAAGGTCCATCATAGTTTTCGTGATATCCATCACCACAGATAAGGAAAAAAGTCCTTACATAATGACCTTAATTATGCAGCGGGCCTGTTGAAAATCTTTTAGCATCATCGAGCAGGTCCCCAGTTTGTGATCACTAATATAGGAAATGTACGTATCTGAGTGATACAACTTAGTATAAAACTTAGTAATAAGACCAAGTAATGTTTCAAGTCAATGTAGGGTTTTGCGTTGGGCCGCATTCACAGCCATCCTGGGCCACATGTAGCCCGCGGGCCGGGGGTTGGACACCCCGACATGGAGCACTTCGGTCCCCTGCGAGGTCCCCGAGCCCCTTTGTCATCCGTCTCTCCTCTAGTGCTTGGCAGCCACGGATTTGCTTCTTGTCACTGTGGGCAGGTTTGCTCCTTGTCTAAATGGAATCGCAGAGTGTGTGTTCTTTCCGTTATAATTGATTTTTAATGCCTTACTCAAGACCTTTGTTTATTATATGTAATGTGATCTTTTGGGGTCTGTTTCAACAGTTTTCAGAAATAAAGGGTGTCACTGCCTTCAGTGCGTCCTATACAGTATTGCCAGTCTGATCTCTCTCCTCCCTCAAACCTTCAGCAGCTCCCGTTTCCCTACACGGGCCTTTGCTGTGAGTCCCAGGCTTTCTGCAGCGAGCCGTTCCCCACTGTTTCGGTGTTGCCCCTGTTCCTACCTATTTGCGGTTCCTGCCTGCTTGCTGTTCCTGCCTATTGCGTGTCCATGTCTCTGTGAACATTGTTCTGTTCAAACCATGTGTGTTTAACCATCTTCTGAACTTCCGTTGTGTTCTTTCTGCGTCTTTGTAGGCTGCCCTTGTGCATTATGTGGTCCCTGAAGTCCTCTTAGCTGTTATATACTGTTTTATTCGTCGTCTTCCCCTTGGAGTGGGGCTCCTTTCCTAGAGTGTCAGATAACCATTTTCCTGAGACCTTTCTTCATCCAGGAAGGCCTCATTTGTAGAGCCTGCCTGTTTCTGTGGTGTAAGCCCTCCCAAGAAGAAGGCTGATTTCAAGCTGCTGGCATGCGTCACTGAATGTGGAATTAGGAACATAACAGTAGCATGTGACTGTAACTTCTACCTTATGGATAAAATAGGGAAAAAATAACTGCAACATAGCTCATGATAAAATGTGATAAAATAATTAGGGATTCATGAGTTTAGAATTTAGAATGTTTTTACCTTTGCTTTTAATGTAATTGTACTAACCTTTAATAACACTGTTTAACAGTCAACTTACAAAATTCCTGAAAATTCACAAGGTTGGCTCCAGCACACCACTGGTTCCTGATGCCCATTGAGATGGCCTCTGTGCTCAGAAAAGCCTATTAGAGTTGTCATTTTAAAAAAATGCCTGCCTTGGCTGGTGTGGCGCAGCGGATTGAGTGCTGGCTGGCAAACCAAAAGGTCGCCACTTAGATTCCCGGTCAGGGCGCATGCCTGGATTTCTGTCCAGGTGCCCAGCTGCGGGCATGCAAGAGACAACCAACCAATGTGTTATCGATGTATCTCTTGCACGTTGATATTTCTCTCCCTCCGTTTTTCCCTCCCTTCCCCTCTCTCTAAAAATAATAAATAAATAAAATCTGTGTAATAAAAAATACTCAATTTGTAAAAGCTAAACATTTAAAACGAAGTTCTTAAAGTTTAGAATCACTTGACAAATGTATTTAAAGCTTAGCAAATTTTAACTGGCACTTTTAAGGGCCTTTGAATATTTGGGTTATTTTACAAACTTAAACATCTTGCATACATTACATTTACTGTGTAAATTTTTAAAATTTTCTTTTTAAAGACTCAATACATATCACTGCTTGCTTATGTAATTTTTATAAATTCTGAGCTCTTAAGTTCTCTCAAATGTTTCAACACTATATAGGTGGCATACTTTCTGATTAAAAGAATACACCTACAACAATTGATTGTACATTGTAAATTGGAATTACAAACCTGACCTATTACTTTAATAGGCCAGATTCTCTTAAGTTTTACAAAATACTGAAGTGCCAAATATGCACAAAGCCCTTAACATTAAAATGTTAACACTACACATACCTTTTTCTGTTCTTAATTATTTGAGGGGAAGGTCAAAAATGTTTCCTCACTAAGGAACTATGTCTGTCATGCCAAATAATTTTTATGTTACTTTCACATGTAGTTCTTGGGATTTTGTCCTCTGCTCTCTGAGAATTCTGAAGGGCCAGTGGATGTGGGCCAGGGGGTGATTAAATCCACGCTTGAGCCCTGTGATGGGGCTTCTCTGGCTCCATTCTTCCTGCCCAAATCAGGTGACGTCAGGGCTTGGCAGAGTCACTTATTCTTTTTATGTCTTCCTGTCTCCTGGGATCACTTCACTCTCAATTGCTTTTGCTGTTGCGGTGATACCTGATTGAATTTTGGGGATTGTTGGTGACTTTTTTTTTTTTTTTGATGAGTTGGCCCGTTACTGAAGCAAACAGAAAGCCAGGCGACCTTCCTTAGACGGGAACCCAGTACGAGGGAGTGTGCAGCAAGCAGGTGGTGCAGGCAGCACAGCGGACAGATGCGTTACCTCTTTGATCATTGAAAACTCATCTGATCTTGTTAAGGATCAGGAACATGAGGCAGGGTGTCAACATCCAGTAATGAATGGGCAAGCTTTGGTGTAGAAATACTAACATCGGTCTCCATTCCATACACAGGAAAGCACAAGTAAAGCTGTGTTATAAATTACACTTACTATCCAAACAAACATTCTTCTTCAGCACCCAGAAGTCATTCTTTACCCTGTGGAACTTTGAGCAAAATATAGAATACAGCACTGTAGTGAGAATTAAGGCATTGACTTGCTGTGGTTCTTACATGCTTGAAATTTTTGTTTGTTTTAAAGAGAGAGGAAGGGAGAGATGGGGGGAGAAAGAAAGAAATATTGATCCCTGTTCGACTTATCTGTGCTTTCATTGGTCAATCATTGTACGTGCCCTGACGGGGGATCGAACCCTCAACCTTGGTGTATCAGGGACAGTGCTCTAACCGACCGAGCCCCCAGCCAGGGCTGACCCATTTGTAAGTGTAGGGTTCAGTAGTCGTAGGCGCAGTCACGTTGTTGTGCGGCTGATCTTCGAGGCTTCCCCTCGCAAAACTGAAACTCGGTGCCTGTTCAAAACGCCCCCTTCTCCCCTCTGCCCAGCCCCTGGCGGCCACCACTCTGCTTTCCGTCTGTGAATTTGAGCTTCATTGCTTTTTCTCCTGTTGTTCATCTGTCTTCTATTTCACTGATTTCTGCTCGAGCCTTTCTTTTCTTCCTTGGTTCTTTGTGTTTGGTTGGCTGTCTTTTCTAGTTTCTTAAAGTGGAATCTTGGGTTATTGTTTTAAGGTCTTTTCTAGTATATGTATTTAAAGCTATAAATTTCTGTCTTGGCAATGCATTAGGTACGTTCCATAAATTCTGATGTGTTTTTGTTGCCACTCAGTTCAAAATGTTTTGTAATTTCCCTTGCAATCCCTCTTTGACCCATGGGTGACTTAGGAAAATGTTGTTTAATTTCCAAATATTTGTGGGCTTCCCAAATTTCTTTCTGGTGCTTATTTCTAAATGAACTCCACTGTGGTTGGAGAACACAGTGTGTGTGGCTGCAGTAATTTAAAGTGGAGACTCTCTTTGCTTGCCTAGAGCCTGGCTCTGGAGAACCTTTCCCGTGAGTCTGAACAGAATGTGTGTGTGGGGGGGGGGGGGTAGATAGGAGAGCCGAAGGCGGGTAAATGGTGATGGAGGGAGTGTTGACTTGGGGCGGTGAACACACGTTACAACATACAGAGGATGTGTTACAGACTTGTACCCCTGAAACCTATATGTCTATTAACCAGTGTCACCCCAATAAATTCAGTGAAGGAAGGGAGGGAGGGAAAGGAAAGGGAAAGGAAAGGAAGGCATGCGTATTGTGCTGTGGTGCGGGCAGCGTTCTGTAGCTGTTACTCCTTTGATGGTATTCACGTTTTCCATATCCTTGCTGCTTTTCTGTCTCCCGTCAGCTGTTGAGGAAGGGATATTAAAGTTGCCAACTTTTTATCCTGCGATAAATTCTACTTGCTCATAATGTGTTATATATATTGTTGGGTCTGATTTGCTAACATGTTGCTAATAACTTTTATATCTATACCCATGATAACTGTTGTTTAATTTTCTCATAACATCTCTTTCTGGTTTGGGTATCAGTAATGCTGGCCTGGTAGAATGAGTTGGGAGGTATTCTGTTTTCTAAAATTTTCTGAAAGTGTTGGTGTAGAATTGTTCATGATTTTTTCATTAATTGCTTGGTAGAATTCCCAGTGAATGCCGCCTGAGCCTGGAGTTTTTCTTTGTGGGAAGGTTTTGAAACAATAGATTGATTCAATTTCTTTATAGGTGTAGACCTGTCCAGGTTATCTATTTTTTCTTCAGTGAGCTTTGGTAGCATGTGTCTTTCAAGGAATTGGTGATATATTGGTATACTGGTCATAATGCTTACTATTCTTTTCATATTTGTGCATCACTGCAAGCTAAGATAAAATTACTCTGGTGATATCACCTCTCTCAGTGCTTCCTGATTAGTCCGGCTAATTGATCCCAAAGAACCAATTTTTTGGTTTGATTGATTTTCTGTATTGTTTTTGTCTTCTGTTTCATTATTTCTTTTCTTATTTTTAGTATTTCTATGAGTTACTGTGAGTTTCATTTGCTTTTCCTAGTTTTTTTGTTTTGTTTTTTCAGAGGCAGAGAGAGAGGAACACTGATTTGCTGTCCCACTTATCTGTGCAGTCACTGGTTGCTTCGTGCATGTGCCCCGACCAGGGATCGAACCTGCAACCTTGGCGTATCGGGGACTACACTGTAACTGACTGAGCTACCTGGCCAGGGCCGCTTTCCCTAGTGTTTGAAGGTGGAAGCTTACTTTGGGAAATCTACAAATGTTTGGAAATTAAATAGTGCATTTCTAAATAACCCATAGGTCAAAAGTGAATCACAAGGGAAATTACAAAATAATTTGAACTGAGTGTAAACAGAAATATGGCATATAATGTGAGGCCTTTTACTGCTATAGAATTCCCTCTACTTACTGCTTTAGGTGCTTCCCACAAACTTTAAATAAGAAAAAATATATTTTGTATTTCCTGACATATACTACTCCTAATGCTGCTTATTTCTATGTATAAATCCAGATTTCATTTGATCTTTTCCTTTTGCCTGGAGGACTTTTTAAAAACTTTTTTGTATTGTAGGTCTGCTCATAATGAATTATTTTAGTTTTTGTGTCTTTGAAGAGGTTTTATTTTGCCTTCATTTTTTAAAGAAATTTCTCAGGGTGTGGAATTTCAGGTTGATAGTTTTCTCTTAGTGCTTTGAAGAAGTCCGCTGTTGTTTCCAGAATTCAGGCTCTTCCCGCTCCACAGGAGCGCTGAGGATTATTCCACCTGCTCCTTCTAGAAGGTTCTTTTCCCCCAGGGTGGTTCCCTCACGTGCCTGTGCGGTGGTCGCCGATCGGATCTCAGCCGAGGACCCGAGCGGGGACCCTCTGCAGGCCTTCGTGTGGCTCTCGGCTCCGGGGTCTCCAGCCTCCTTTGCTCCCCAGACTCCCTGTTCTCAGTCCACAGGTCCCGGGGACTCCCAGGCTCTGTCCGCATCTCCCCTTTGCCCTTGTTCTGGGAGCGCCCCAGTCTGTGAGTAGGGCGCTCAGGGGCTCCCTTCTTTGCTTCTCCTCTCGGAGCCACGCCGGCCCTGCGCTGTGAGCACACGGTCTCGTGTGCGGCGTCCGCAGGCTTCGTTCCGTGTATTTTGTCCAGCGTTTCCGTTATTTCAGGCACGGAGGTGAACTTGGTCCCTGTCACTCCCACTTGACCTAAATGGAACGTTTTTGAGGTTCATCTGTGTTGTGTGTGTTGGTAGTTCATTCTTTTCCTGAGTAGTATTCTGTGACATGGAAATGGGGCAGTTTATTTATTTCATCTGTTGATGGACTTTTCTTTGCAATTTGAGGCTATTGTGAATGAAGCTGCTGTACTTGTGTTGTACAGATATGTTTTCATTTGTCAGATTTTAAAACACTTGAACAGATTTTTTAAATGAAATTTGTCTTTTACTGCTAATGTCATGCCTGTTGGACTCTTCAGGGTTGCCGTCATTCCATGTAAGTTTCTCACGGGGCCCACAGCGACTGTATCGGGCCGTAACAACAGTGTGCGTTCCGAGCGTGCCTCAGTGTGCCCGGGGCCATCGGGTCACAGCCAGCCGCTGTCGGGGCGCCTGTGAGTTGGCGCGCAGGGGTCGTGGCTGCGGTTTGGGCGTCTGGGAGTTTCTGGTCCTGAATAAGACTTAGGCCACCTGCTGTTTTGTTGCTTCCATGGTCGCTTCTGTCTTTGCCCAAAATTGCTGGCAGTCTGACTTCTGTGAAAATATCCTGTGTGTTGAACTTCAGATATCTCTCACCGGAATAGAAATAGAATTGTTATGTTTGATGACTATAATAGATAAATGAGCAGTAGGTAACTTTTAGATGTGGCCTGTTAAATGACAGTGTTGAACATTATGTCACTTTTATTTTGCTGAATTTTCTGTCCTCGGTTATGTCTCTTTGGTCCTTTTTCAGCTAGAACAGCCTCCCATGTTTATGTTCATGACACTGCATCTTTGAAGACTGGAACAGTTGTCTTACAGATTGTCCGTCTGCACGTATATTTTTAAAATAACAAAAGCGAACTTGCATTGTACATATTTTTGAAATTTTTGTTCTTTCACTTTAAAGCATTCTATGAATGTCTTTTCAGGTTCGAGTTTAAAATGGTATATTCAAGGTTGTCCAGAATGAGTCTCATGTGCCTTTTCGCATCTCTCCCGGTGCCCTCCGACCCTGCCCCGGGGTGTCCGGCCTCTCTGCGTCCGCCCACGGTCCGGCCTCTGTCCGGCGCAGCCAGCTCACATCATCTCCCCCGCTGGACATGCCTTTCTAGCGTTGCTTCCTCGGGTCGTAGAGTTTGTCCTTTGTCAGGCGGTGGGAGTTTATGAAGGCAGGAGGAGGCCTGGCCTTGGAGTCCTAGTAGTGTGACTGGCGGGCTCTGTGACTTAGGTGCAGTCCCTTCCCCTCCCTGCCGCTGCCTCCTCAGCTGCGAACCGAGGGATGGGGCTGAGCACCAGCCCACAGCCCTTGTTCCCGGGGATGCACGCGGAGGACGGGAAGTGCTGGAGGACCGTGCAGGCGGGCTTTGCCCTGTGGGCTGGTGAGTCGTGGATGTGATTGAATCTCGGCTGAAAGGTCATGATGTCCAGACGAAATACCTTCTGTGAAAGGTTCTGGAAACAGTAAGTTGTGTGCGTGTGACGTGCTTCAGCAACCCAGTGGAGCCCGGTACTCGGGGTGAGAGCGGGGACGTCCCAGGAGGCCGAGGGTGTGGCGAGTACAGAGGCTGAAAGGCTGTCTCGGGGCTCCAGCTGCCCTAGGGGTACGACCTGAAACTCTGACAGTGGCACTGCTGTCACTCGCCGTCCTGGGCGGGGACAGTCACACAGCTGACCTCTCCTCCTTTGCTCTCACAGCTCTATTATCAGGTCCTAAATTTTGGGATGATCGTCTCCTCGGCGCTAATGATCTGGAAGGGGTTAATGGTCATAACCGGAAGTGAGAGTCCCATTGTAGTGGTGCTCAGGTAAGAACCGCCCTCCGAGGCACGGGCTTGCATGGCGCTGCCTGGGAGGGAAGCTGAGGTGCTGAGTAACCGCGGGGTCCTGCCTCTCGGAGGTGCGGATTCTCCACGAGTCAGACCCTTTCCACTCAGGCCCCAGGGGGCTTGTGACCTCTCTTCCAGCACTCACTCTGTGACCTCCGTTCTCAGCGCCTCTGTCAGGATGCGCTTTGTTTTCTGAAGTATCTTCCTGCACTCTTCACTTTGGTACTTCAGGGAGGACGTTTGGTGGTTAGTTGGCGAGAGTACGTGCCAGCTCCCAGAGTTTGGGGTGGCGAGTCCTCAGTTCAAGTGCAGAAGCATCGCTCTCCGTTTCCGTGTTTCCTGTGACCTTGAACATCACTTCTGAACAGACCTCGGGACGACTGAACACACTAATGCCATCTCTTAGAGTGACAAGTGCTCGTAGGGCCGAATTTTTCCCTCCACTGTACTTCCTCCCCCTCCTTATAGTCCTACCCCTAGTGCTTTAAAAGCCTAACTTACTCACTTTTGGAGAATTACCACTTGGTTACATAATTGAATCATTATAGTTCTGCCTTAATTTGGGCTTAATTATGTAAGCTCTCCCAAGTCTTTTCTAGAGCTAATGGAGTATACACATAAAATGAACCAAATCATTAACATTGTCTTGAGTCTGGCTAATAGTACGTTACTCTTAACAAGACGAGTTTGACTCCCTCACCGTCGCTGAGGTACACTTGCGGAAGCAAGTGGTGGGGAGCACTGAGTCTCCAGTGTCTCGCTTGTACCTTAGTTCTGTTTTTGTTAATAATCGAATGCAGCGGTAATTTCAGCAATCCAAAGACGTGTATGGATTTGTTAGTGGGGGAAGCGTCTGACGTACTGCTGGGCGTATAGAGACCTGGGTCTCTGTCCCCCCCACGTCTGACTACAGCCGTGGGCGAGTCACGTGCTCACCGAACCACAGTTTCCTCTATAAAATGAAGGCCAAGAGAGAGAGGGCCAGAGCTAGATGGTGTCGGAAGAGCTTCCCAGTTCTAAGATCGCGTGGTCCCCAGCTCCCGCAGTCCTGAAGTCAGCGGGGAGCGCGGCCACCGAGGGAAGGGGCGCTGCACTGCCGGCCGGCCGTGGGGAAGCGGGGAGAGAGGGCCGGGCGGGCTCCCTGTGCCGGTGCCTCTGGGATTGCTCCAGGCGGCGCTGCCGGCAGCGGGGAGGACCGTCCAGTGACCTGGAACCCGGGCGGTGGGGGTCAGATGGAGGACTTGCTCGCTGGTGCTTCTGAAGAGTCCGTTTTGCTGTAGCTGGAAAGTTTGTATTATCAGTTGGGGCTTAAACGTGGTGTTTGGTGAGTTGTTTGGCAGGTAGATTATTTCCGCACTAAGCTTTTCCGATGGCCGACGTGCAGCAAAGGAAAGAGACAGTAGAGACCAGCCCACACTGGAGGAGGCGGGCCGTTCCTCGGGGGGCGCGGCCCGCGGAGAAGCCCCTCTTGGGGCTGCCGTGTGGCCCATCGGGGCGAGGACAGATACCTTCTTATTTGTTTTATTAACTGAGGTTTCAGGGGACATTAAAAACTTCCCCCTTCACAGACCTGAAGCCAATTTAAAAATATTTAAGTGATTTATATATAATATCATATAAAACTTGTCATGCTTGATATTTAAATTTAAGAGTATAGTTTGATCAGATAATATTAAGAAGGTTACTTATAATTTTATTTAATGTTCAAAAAGCCTCCCCTGGTTTCTTTCTTTAATGATCCTCTCACTTTATCTATGTTTAATTGCCATCCGTACCTGAAATATTTTTTATTTAATTTTATTTATTGATTTTTAGAGAGGGGAAGGGAAGCAGAAAGAGAGAGAGAGAAACATCAATGTGTGGTTGCCTCTCACACACCCCCACTGGGGACCTGGCCCGCAACCCAGGCATGTGCCCTGACTGGGAATCGAACCAGTGACCCTTTGGTTTGCAGGCCAGCAGTCATTCCACTGAGCCACACCAGCCAGAGTTTCATATCTGAAATCTTAAATCTTTTTACTTCTCATCTGCCTTTCTCCCCTGGGTCTGGACTCGTTTTCACCCTGCCCTGGACTTCTGCTTGTGCGTGTCAACCAGGCACTTGAAAGCCACGTAATAAAAATGAAATCCATCTTTTCTCACAAACCTGCTCTTTCTTCTCTTTCTGTGACTGCCGCTGCCGTCTGCTCGGTGTCGGAAGCTGAGGAGTCACCGCGGCGCAGTGCACTGGCCATCAGATCTGTTCTGTCCCCTATTCTGTCCCCAACCTGCCCATCCGAGCTGGCCCTGCTACTGTGCTGTTTCGGGCCCTTCTCACTTCCTGCCTGGGCTTTGGCATGACCTTTACAAAAATGCTTTTTAAATCGGGAGAAAAGTTCATACATTTTCATCATATGAAATATCAAAAACATAAAACTCTGGATGAAACTATGTCGCCTGTAGTTGTGGGATCATCATCATTGTTCACATCTTGGTCTCTTTTTTCATGCATATTATTTCTTATGTAATTGAGGTAACTGTGTATATACATCCTTTTCTCTGTATTTTCCCCCTTATTCTGTTGTGTCCATTTTTTAAAGAACAGTTAATGTTTGCCGAGGGTCCAGTTACAAGTGATAGCCTGGACGGCTGGGCTCCTGGTCTGCCTTCTCATCTGCTCCCCTTTACTTCCTAATTCAGTAAACATTGAAGTGTCGTCTGTACACTCCATAGCTTCTGAAGTGATGGATCTTAGCAGCAAATACTATTCTGATGCTTCCTGTTTAAAATTCTAGAGTGGCCTGGAAACAGTCGAGCACAGGGAGAGCGGGTTCTGTTTGACGCCCTTGGTTGGTTTCGGCTTCGCCCGGAACGTGCCCTGACGCGGCGCTTCGGGCCTGCCTGGCTCTCGGTCTCCGTGCGCGGGGAGCCCGAGTCTTCAAGCAGAAGTGTCGGGCTTTGTCGCTACTCCTGGCTTGCTTTTTATTCCCCGTCTATCCATTTTCTTCTCCCTAAATCTGTCCTTACCGAAAACTGGAGCTTGAGTTCCTGAAAACAATACTGACGGGCTGCTGCTTCATAGAAAGAAAAGGTTCATTAATTAGTGCAGATGTCTGAGGACCTGTGAAGCGCTGGGTGTCAGGTGGAGCAGGTCAGGGGTGAGAGGTCTGTCCTCGCTCATTACCGTGGAGTTGGGTCCTTTGCTCATTTCTGAGTCTCTTAGGCAAAGACCTCTGCCCTTGTCCCTGGTTTTCTTTCTGGTTTCTCTTTTATAAACAAATAAATAAATAAATAAATGGATAAGACGCAAGCATTATCTCAGTCACAGACTGTTCTTTGACTTGAAGAGCCGTTCTCCCTTCCTCACGGTGCAGAATCATAAGGTCATCTGGGTCTGTATCTTTATAAATGGCAGGAGAGGATGATCTGGTTCTCATTTGAATATTTGAATATGTTTTCCCATGAAGGGAGAATAAGGGCAGTGACTATAAAGTTCATTCCTTAATATTCTGTTTGTCACTTGAAATTTTAAAAGGTTAAAGAATCAGTAACATTGCCCTTTTCAAAAATTTAAGCTCCTTTGAATAGTAATGCTTGAAATGGAACTAGTTAATGAATGCTAACAACTGAAGAAAACTTGTGTAACTCATTAGTCTGAAGACACCGTGTTTTCAGAACAGCATACATTTATGTCAGTAATTTGTTAAGGTATTGAGTATATTTCAAAGGTGATACTTTTGATTGTTTTGTTGACTATCTAATTTTGAAAGTAAATTTAATCTCAGACTTTCTCTTTGCTGTTATGTTCTCCACCCCACCCCCCAGTGGCAGCATGGAACCCGCGTTTCATAGAGGAGACCTTCTCTTCCTAACAAATCGAGTTGAGGACCCCATACGAGTGGGAGAGATTGTTGTGTTTAGAATAGAAGGAAGAGAGATTCCTATAGTTCACCGAGTCTTGAAGATTCATGAAAAGTACGTGCAAACTGTATGTTTCCTGTTTTAAACTATTTTTTATGTGTTGGTGTTTACAAGTCTTTAATTTTGATAGCCCAAAGATTAAGAAAGGGTGGGAAACTCCTAGGGCCTTCTTCCAGTTCATTTTTATGAATGTCTGAAGGCTTGGTGAACATTTGGGTACTAAATTGTTATTTATTAATTCATTTATTTCCCTGAAGGTTTCTGGACTTTTCTCTTGGTTCTCTTCTGCTTCCCAACCAGATGGTTAACTCTGTGTATTCCAAAGCAGTAAACAACTAACGGGCCTATTTGTGTGTGTAAGAACATTCCTTTCGAGTGATGGGGGCCTGGCTGTCACTCAGAGAGCAGCGAGCTTCAGATGGCGTTGGTTACGTCGAGCACCATTTTGCCTAACACCCCACACCTCGTGATCGGCTCCTGCAATCCCACACGCCCCTTCCCTCCAGAATGGTCCCTGCGCCTCTGAGGGGACGGAGGAACAGTTGTCACACTTTGTGACATCAGTTGTCCGTATTGTAGACAAAGGCCACAGGAACAGCATGCAGTTACTGTGTGTGTGTGAGTAATAGATATAATCCCCCCAAATGATGTAAGGGTTGGTCCCAAATAGGATCTTCTCTTTTTTTCTTTTTAGATTTTATTTATATGTATTTTAGGGAGAGGGAAAGAGAAGGAGAAGGCAAAAAACATTGATGTGTGAGAGCAACACTGATCGGTTGCCCCTTGCAGGCCCCCAGCCTGGGACGTGGCCCACAGCCCTGGCACGTGCCCTGCCAGGGATCTAACCGGCAAAGTTTTGGTTCGTGGGGAGATGCCCCACCCACTGAGCCACATCAGTCAGGGCCCAAATATTATAGAATCTTATGATACAATGGATGAGGAAGCCCTAATATTAAAAACAAAAACAACTTTTAAGGCAGTCTAGCAGACATTTCAAATAAAAATAAGTTTACCAACTTTTTCAAATTCCAAAGAAAATTTTGAAAATTTAAGTTATTCTTTTAAGCATGACTTGCGTTTTAGAATTAGAAAGGATGTATGAAATACCTTCGGAGTCCTTGGGCGGGGGAGCATGGGAATAAACAAAAAAACTTCACCACTCTGGGCCTCAGTTTCCTTATTTCTAATATACAGAGGTTTAGGAAAAGGAATTACGAGATCTCTGAGTCCTAAACCTGTGCTTCCCTGTCAACCGCACAGTCCCCGGCCCCTCCCTCCAAACCTGTGGGATTCCTAGTGAAGGGGCGCTTGAGCTAGAGGAAGGAAGGACCGGAGGATCACGGATAAAGCGGGTGTGCTGCAGGACCCCCAGAGGGGAGGTGAGATGAGGAGGATAAGGAAGTTCCTGAGTGTGAGGAAGCGCCGAGTAAACGTTACCCTGTTCTCCCCCCCTCTGACGCAGGGCGCCCCCCCACCTCCAGGAGAGGCCGCTGTCGGCGGTAGCTTGTGAACGTCCCAGCTTAGGAGAGTTTTCCTCACGGGCGACGTAGAGACCTGACTGCTTTTTCTTCAGACTCGAGCATGTATTTCGAAAGCGATCATTTGAAAATGGCATTCTACTGTTGACTAGGAGGGAACGACTTAAATGTTTTGGAATTGTGAGGGTTTATTCAGCACGGGTGGCATTTTCCAGATTCTTCCAGCTGTTTGTGTTGTTTGTGCTCAGCCCTGCCTGTGCACACGGAGCAGAACCAGCTCCCCTGCGTTTATCAGGGAGAATCAGATTCAACCCGGACCTGCTTCAGGGAGCGCAGAAACTGCCCGTTTCTACGTGTGAGCCTTCGCAACCCAGTGGGGTTTTTTTGTTTTGTTTTTGTTTTTAATTTTAAAACACTTCATCTTGTTTCAGGGCAGGGTCATGTTATATCAACCGCAGATCCTTAAATTTTAAAAGTAATTTTTTAACAGAAGTTTGAGTATTTTAAGACGTATGATACTTTGCAGTCTGGGGTTTTTGCTGATTTATTTTCAACTCTTGAGATGCCTTCAACCTGCAGGACTGTTATTAATATTCCAAAGTTCCCGATTTCCTTTTTTCTTTCAGGGAAACTAAGATACCTGGTTGTAATAATCATCTGATTTAATGGTATTAACATTGTTTTTAAATGTGGGGCCAAATAACAACCAGAATGATTGAAGTGTGTTAGTCAGTCTGCTTGAATGCTCTCAGGCTCGTTCTTGCGTTGTTCATTTCTTTCGGAAGAAGTAAAATCCTGAGCTTTACGGAGAAGAGAGGTAGGAATTGTTCAGCTGACCTCTCTCCTCTGTTTTTGCCTCCTCCCCTCCACGACCCACTCCTTACAGAAGTTCCCTGTGAATCTGTAAATATCGTACAAGGCTGTTTTATCCACGTATCTCCGTCTTACAAACATTCTCATTACATGTGTTGCTGCATCAAATTGGAAAATACAGAAAATGAAATTACATGTAATCCTAGCACCCAAGGAGAAAGTTAAATTTGGGATAATTCTTTTTGTTTTATAAACACACTGCATAGTTTATATTCGACCACCTGGAAAGTGCTTGCTTCCTCCTGCCCACCGTCACAGTGTCATGTTGTTAGAGTGAATTGTACGCCTGCTGAGCTCCGCAGAGGCAGAGGTGGATCATATGAGGGGTTTGGTCGCTGTGCTGGGGCAGGGGGTGAGGGGGGCCTGTCAGTCAGTATGTCGGGCCTAGGACTTGAGAGGTGCTGGAATAGGTCTAGTAGGAGCTGGTTGCCCCCGGAGAACACTGGTTACACCATTAAGCAGATGAAGGAGACCTATGCTTTTTCTGTAGTGGTCTCTCCTGACTGTATGGGGCGGGGGAGGGGGAAGGGTCCAGTGTGTTTGGTTGGTTGGTTGGTTGGTTGGTTGGCAGATCAAGTCTTAGGGGACGGTGCAGATCTCCTGTAGGTCCCTTTCCTTTCCTGGGGTGTTCCCCGTTCCCCAGTCTCCTGCTCCTCCCATCCCATGATGCGTTTTCCTGCCTCTCTGGTTCCTCGGGGTTGAGTGGTTGAGTCGACTCTCCCCTCCCGGGCTCCTGACCTGCAGCTGGCAGCCGGCAGGCCCGCCCGTCCTCTCACCCTCCGTCGTTTTGCAGACATTTGTTTTCACGTAGTGAGTTGTCAGCTGCAGACGATTTTTCTCTGCGTTTTTTTCTTACTGGAATCTTATTTTTAATGTGACTGTTTGCACCTAGCTCTTTTTGGTGTTGGCAACACCTCTCGATTTAGTTTCATCTGCAGATCTAGTGTCTAGTGAGTCAGTTCCTGGCTTGGCTTCTCAGTGGGTATTAGTCAGCAGGAGCCTGGAGCTCATTTTCTTTTTTCTAGTATAATGGGTAACCCAAACGCACTTGAATTAATTTTAAGATAATTTTTTAAAACTTTTAATATTTTATTTATTTATCTTTAGAGAGAGGGGAAGAGAGGGAGAGAAACATCTATGTTCAAGAGATACATCCATCAGTTGCCTCTCACACACCCCCTCCTGGGGACCTGGGTTGCGGGCCAGGCCTGTGCCCTGATGGAACAGGCAGCCTTTTGGTTTGCAGGCTGGCACTCAGTCCACTGAGCCACACCAGCCAGAGCAATTTTAAGATTGTTTTTATCAACTGTGAAATATATTTTGCTTTCAATTAAATTTTAAAATTATTAGAAACTTCATGTTTCTTTAGAAGAATTAACCTAGTACATTTTTGATTAAGTAAGATGCTGTTATTACTTTTCCTAATTTTTAAACATGGAGAGTTTCTAACGTGGGAAAAGCAGACGAGACAGCACAGTGCAGCCGCGTGCGCCCATCCCAGGTCCAGCGCTTACGGATCTGTGGCCGGTCTGTCTCACCTGCAGAGCCCCCTTCCCCCGCCCCCGCCCGTGTTGTTGTGAACCCAGTCATAGGTATCATGCCATGTCATACGTAAATATTTCAGTAAATATCTGTGAAACATAACCCCTGGGCTTTTTCTTGACAGTTTGTTTGAATCCAGGTTCAGATAAGGTCCTCGGGTACAATTGGTTGATATGGCTTTATAGTCCCTTTTATTTAATATGCAAATCACTTTTCCAACTATTTTTGTTCTTTGCGACTTACTGGTTGAAGAAGTTGGGTCAGTCTGTGGTCTCACACAACCACCTTCGTTGTGCCTGCTGTATCCTGTGGGGTGGTTTGATGTGTTCCTTTGCTCTTTGTATTTCAGAAAACTTGGTGGCCTGTATTATTTTAATATAAACATACGATTATACTGCGTGCTATTTTGTAATCTTTTCTTTGATGAATACAATTCGTATGATCTTCCCCTGTCACTAGTCTTCCGTAACATGTCCTTAATGCTTGCTTAGTATCTCGGCTCCTGAATGTTAGACTGTTGGCTTTTTTCCAGTTTTTCCCTGTTATAAAGTTATAAAACTACATAGCTATAAATATCCTTTTAGCTATACAAGTAATTATTTTGATTTTGGGAATGGTGATATAAAATACCACAGTTCCGCAGGAATTTTTTCTGCTTTTAGATGACATCAAGGTATTTGATGACTTGGATTTTTCTTACTCTTTCAAGGCAAAACGGGCATATCAAGTTTTTGACCAAAGGAGACAATAACGCAGTTGACGACCGGGGCCTCTACAAGCACGGACAGCACTGGCTGGAGAAGAAGGATGTCGTGGGGAGAGCAAGGGGGTAAGTTCGGGGGGGGGGGGGGGCGTCGGCTGGGTTTTTCTCGCCCCTTGAAACGTGGCCCGCTCGGTCCCAGGGTCTGACCACGCGCAGGTGAGCGTGGCGGTTGGGTCCTGGCTCCACCAGATCACCAGTGTCCCTTGAAAAGTGTGTCTTAAACCGGATCTCAGACCTCAGGCTCACTGCGCCAGAGGGGAGGGAGGGAGGCGCGGAGAACACCGTCAGTGGCGAGACGACGGACCGGCGCGGCAGCGCTGAGAACCCACTCGTTGACCCAGCGCCGTGGGGAACTGTCCGTGGGCGCCGTCCCGCAGCCCGGCGCCTGGGTCTGCCGGCCTCGGGGGGCCCGGAGCAGCGCCAGCCCCGCTTCGTGGGGCGTCCGTGTCTCCGGTGCCTCCCGAGCCAGCGGCAGAAAACGTTCATCTCGGTTAATTTGGTCACATTATTTTATACTGTTTTATTTCTAGTCTTGAAACTATTGCGGTCAAATGAAATTTAAAAGTTATATGAAGCCTGTCTGTTTCAGATTGTGTCAGGAGAACAGATGAGTGGAGGCCAGGAATTGTAAGTGACCGGCACGAGGAAGTGCGGGGCTGTGACCGCCTCCGTGTTATTAATAGCGTTAACAGTAACTCACCCCGTTGCCACTCACCCCGTGCTAGCGGCTCACTCGACGTGCCTGACGCGTGTTCCTTCTCCTTGACTTCAGAGCAGCCCTAATACTCCCATTCCATAGATGAGGAAACACGGGCAGTCGGGCTGCTTCTCCAAGGTTGCGCTGACGGGACGGGGCCGGCTGACCCCGCGGGCCACCACGCCCAAACCTCAGGCCCAGCAGCTCCGGAGTGGGGAGCAGCTGGTCCTCGCCCCCCAGATGCACCGCTGGCCGGGAACCGACGGTGTGGGTTCAGGCGGTTCCTCTCACAGTACGTGAACTAACCACTAAAATCCTGTGGCACACTAAAAAATGGGTTTTTTGCCAGCCTGACAGAAGAAAATGGGTATAATTTTGCTTCATTCACACCAGACACATCAGCCTGTGAAAGGGGAGAGGTTTGCACTGAAATCACTTGTCCTCTGACAAGTTTTTGAAAAATTGCAAACCGCATGCAGTGATGTCTCTGAAATTCCGCTTTGAGGATTAGACCCTCCTGTGGCTTCCAGTAAAGAACGTGGTGGCCTGGCGCGCTCTGACGCGATGGGAGACGCTCCTTGGGCCGGAGCAGCGGCGCGAGCAGCAGGGGTGCGGGTGCTCACCGCGCAGATCCGCTCTCCGCTGATCGCGCCGCCGCCTCACCGTGACACGTAATGGGCCGTACTGCCTCCCCGGTGGGAATTGTGTTTACAAAACCCTAAACTGGTATTTCAAAGTCAGACCGTACCCGGACCGTGGGAGCAGAGCCTCTGGCAGATCATTCTGTGACTGTGGTACAAATGTCAATGTGCATTTAAAATTTTTTTTCAAAAAGCTGCCTGTACACTGAAAAATTTTATGCTGAGGCCAAAGGCCCTCAGTAAAACAAGTTTAGAAAGCCCTGGCTGGTGGGGCTCAGTGGATTGAGCAGGCCCACCTACGAATCAAAGGGTCGCCGCTTCCATTCCCAGTCAGGGCACATGCCTGGGGTGCGGGCCGGGTCCCCGGCAGGGGGCACACCAGAAGCAACCACACACTGATGCTTCTCTCCCTCTCTTTTTCCCTCGCTTCCCCTCTGTCTAAAAATAAATGAATTAAATTAAGAAAAATAAAGAAAACTTTGTTGAGATATAATTTGCATGTATTGGAATATAAAACTCAACCACTTTAAAGTGTACAGTTTGTTAGGTTTTATTATATTCACAAGGTGTGTGCAGCCATCATCACTGTCTAATTCCAGAACATTCCTGCACCCCAGAGAGGAAGCTCAGTGCTCATTTGCAGTCACTCCCCATCTCCTGCTCCCTGCAGCCCCTGGCAACCACCACAGCTGCTTTCTGTGTGTGGACTCCTGGCTGCTCTGGGCAGTTCATAGACACAGAATCTTGCCCTGTGTGGTCTTTCGTGGCTGGCTTCTTTCGTGTAGCACGTTTTCAAGGTTCATTCGTGTCGTAACGTGTAAGGAAAACAATTTTAGCAAGTGAGACTAACACTGAACCCACTACGTCACCGGGGTGATGGTGAATGTGGGGAGCTGGCGGGGCGGGGGGAGGCGCCTTGACATTGAGCAGAGGGGTGAAAGCAGACGGGAGGAGTGATGTAACTGAGCTCTCTGTTGGCTTTATGGAGGCTTTTGAAGGGTGCTCTCTGCTGAACTCGAAACAGGTTCCTTGGGGACAGAAACAGTGGCCCTCGCCGAGTCAGGCGTTGGGGCGCAGACTTCCCAGACACCGGTCCGTTTTAACGCCCGGCAGGAGCATTCTCTCCTCGGCCGCACGTGGACCCGCAACACCCAGGCCACGCACACACACTCACACTCACACTGCACCCTCCAGGCGGTGACCGGGCCCAGGCTGCTGTTGGAGGCGGCCGTGGGGACGGCATTTGGCTTACGGACGTTAAGCCTGCTGCTTCTCACCAGCTCTGCGTTGGCAGGCTGGCCTGCATGAGTGAAAGGAAAGGGCGGCTGGTTTGCCTGGAAGACGACTGAGGGCAGCGGAGCTGCCTCTGTCCGTGGGGACGTGGTGGGATGACAGGGTGAGGACAGGAGACAGGAAGTAAGGAGTTCCCAAAGGGCAGTGCAATGTACTGAAGACAAAGTTTCTGCTTTTCAGGTTTGCCTAAGGCTCTGATGGTGGAAGTGTTACGTGGGAGGTGATTTCTGTTTGTGCACCTTTGAAATGGTGCAAAGGTTGTGGGTGTTCAGAATGAAAGCATCCGGGTTGTTTGGAAGTCCGCGGAGGTCAGTCTGCCCTCCAGCCCACCTCACCTCTGTAGGGTCAAGGACGGTATCCCCCAGTCCGCCCAAGCCCAGGGCAGTTTGCTCCCACAGCGGGGGTACCCTGCCAACTTCCTCTTTCTCCCCTGAGTTCTTAGGATGTGCGGAGTCTCTTGCATCGAGGGGAGAATTGGAGTCCTGGGAGAAAGTGAGGTCCCCGAGGGGAAGGGAAAACAAGAGGCCCGGACCCTCAAGCATTCAGTCAGGCAGTACCTGCTGGATGCGTCCTGTGTGTGAGGCGTTGCCTTTGGCCTTGGGGCTGCAGTGGGGACCGACACTGGCATTGTTTTCGCCCGTCTAGAGCTTCGAGTCCAGGAGGAGAGACAGGCGCGATACAGCCAGTTACACGTCTGTGTCACTGAAGTTGTGAGTGGAGACTTCAAGGATGTATGTCAGGTGCTATGAGGTATTGAACAGGTGGTTTTACCTAGTTCTAGGGGACAGACTCAAGGGCAAGAGGAAAGAAAGCACTGGTGAAAAACACAAAGATGCAGGAGCCCAGAGGTGGGTGGAGAAGTGGATCGTGTGTGGCAGGACCGAGGAGAAAGGGGTTTCAAGGGCAAGTCTGTGGTCACTGGGGCCCACAGCTGCGGAGTAAAGGACGATGGGAGCCGAGGCTGGTCTGCTGCGTAGAGGGATCTCGGCTGTTCCCGAAAGCTGCAGGAGGAAGAGAGAGAGCCGGAGCCAGATGGCAGGTGGTTGATGGGTGAGAGGGCGCGGAGTCCGAAGTACCGGGACAGGGCTCTTACAGCCACTCGCTGGACACTTAGCACGGAGGGCCTTGTAGTGTTCTGCTCCGTTCGCCTGGTCTCCCCAGCGAGGTGGACAGCTCCCTGAGGGTTGTGTTGACAGCCCCGCCCCCGGCGCCGAGTCAGCAGGTAGAAGGAGTCACCGGACAGGGGCCGAGGGCTGGGAGCTGCTGCTGGTCCCGCAGCTCGGAAGCCCGTGCCGTGGGCGGAGCCTGTTTCCTCATCTATAAAGTGGCGCTATCCCACCTCCCCTCCCTGCGGGCTGTCGGAAGGAGGCTCCGGTGGGACGCGGCACACACAGACAGACTTTGTGACCTGAAATTCCTCTTCTGTGGGAGACGCTGAGAATGTGTGGTGAGTGATGGTAGCCGCTTAGGACGCTCTCTGACCATCCATGTTTTGTTTCTTTGTTTAGATTTGTTCCATATATTGGGATTGTGACAATCCTCATGAATGACTATCCTAAGTTTAAGGTAAGAGCCTATGCTTTATATTTCATTAAAAAGTGATCTTTTGCTCTGGCTGGTGTAGCTTGGTGAACTGAGCGTGGGCCTGCGAACCAAAGGGTCAAGGTTCGATTCCCCATCGGGGCACATGCCTGGGTTGTGGGCCAGGTCCCCAGCGGGGGCACGTGAGAGGCAACCACACATGATGTTTCTCTCCCTCTCTCTCCTTCCCTTCCCCTCTCTCTAAAACTAAATAAATAAACTCTTTAAAAAAAAAGAAATTAAAAATAAATAAATAAGTAAATAAGTGATCTTTTGCTAAATTTTGGAAACTATTAAGTGGATTCCACTTAAAGGGTAGAAGACTAAGTGGACAGGTGAGTGACGTGTCACGGGCCCGGTAACTCCGAGGACCGCGCGCTGGGCGGGCCCCTCTGACGCCCCCTCTGACGCGCCCTGTGCTTCTCTTCCAGTACGCCGTCCTCTTCCTGCTGGGCTTGTTCGTGCTGGTCCACCGTGAGTAGGACGCCGCCGCCGCGCCGCTCCCGGGAGACGCCCTCCTTTTCGTTGCCGATGTTCGGAGTTGATGTTGGTGGGGACCGGAGTGCGGCGCACGCGCCGGCCCCTTTGGTAGCGCTGGTTTGCGTTAGTTTCTGTTTCCACGCCAGAGTCTGTGGGCGGGCGCGCGTGCACCCCGGCGCGCGCCCGAGGGGACTCTCCGTCACAGGGTTTCTTTCATGTTGTCATTGTCACACTTTCACATTTTTGTACATCGGTGAATTTTTTATATTAAAAGGTTGAGCCAAAGCCCCCAGTGTTTGTATTTTGAAGCCAAGCTTCACTTCTGAAGTGCCTACAGAGTTCTGCCCGGGAGCACGCAGCTCCGCCCGAGTTCGAAGCCGCCAGTTTGCCTCATGGTGGGAATGGCACAGACCGAGGCGGTGGGGAGTCTTAACTTTTCAAAATTTTAAATAAAAGACTTTGCATATTGAACCCTCTATCCCTGACTTGTGTTTGCCAGGAAAGCCCCGCGCAGCTTGCCTTCCGTGCCGGTCCTCCGCCCTCAGGGAGAAGCCGGCTCCGTGTGGCTCCGTGTGGCTCCGTGTGGGCGTCCGCCCGCCTGAAGGCTGTCCTCCCTCTCCGCACGCTTCTTTGTTTGCTCGTTGTGATGGTTTGACTTCGTGAAGCCGGAGTGGCCTCGTGTGCACAGGAAGCCTGAGTCACAGAGTCGATTCTTCCCTAGGGTGTGACTCAGATGTGTGTCAGCCCAGCCAGAGCCGCGGGGAGGCTCAGACCCTCCCCGAGCTGCAGACTCACCCCCTTCCCTGCACCTGAGACGCTGCTGCGCCCTGTCTCCCGGCCCCTGGTGCGGCATGCTCTGGCCTCAGGGGCAGGGCCTTGGAGCCGGCTGGGGGGCACGCCGGCTGCTGTTTTCCCTGAGCTCTCACCTGCCGGGACCCGCCCTCTCGAGTTCCTGGCTGTGCTGGGCGGACGTCGGAGGCCGGGTTCCGGGTGGTGGACACAAAGCCCAGGTCTGTTTCCTCATTCACTATTGAGGCAGTTAGGGAAGTAGGAAACGGAGGGAAAGCCGATGTGTTTTAAGCACAAAATACTCTTGAATACTCTGTTCTCTTCTTGGGTTAATCTGAAATCTCTAACAAGTATTCTGTTTCGGGCTAAATACACGATTTCTAGTGTTTGTTCACCTGAGGTGGACCTCAGTTCACTCGGGAGGGACCGGGAGGCCCCTGCGGTACACTGGCCGCCATCGAGGCTTCGGTCCCCAAGCCTTGCATGTGGGCCTTCAGTGGTCCCAGCAGAGCCTGGAACTTGGCGCATCGCCGCTGACAAGTGCCTCCTGGAGCCTGCCTGGGCGGCTTCTGTCTCCTCACGAGCCCGGTGGCAGAGTGCCCAAATAGCCCCTGAGGGTGGGTGGGGGAGAGTGGCCCCTCCCTCCCTCTTTCCCCGGGGGCAGGGCTTCCCGCTCGCAGAATCAACGCCCTGGCCCTGTTCACAGACCGGCCTCCGGGGTCCCCAGGGCTCCAGCGCGCCTGGGCACAGGCGGCCTTGGCCCCGCGTCCCCAGCGGCCCAGAGTGCTCCTCCGTGCACTCCCTGGGAGGGGGACATCGCCTGCGTGTCTCCCGCCTCCGTGTTTCACACTCCAGTTTGTGACGTCACTGTGTGTCCCCCTTTGCCTGGGTGCTCTGCTTGGAAGCAACGGCTAAACTTCCCTGGAAAGTCAAGAAATCACGTACGAATATTGGAATTGCTCTGTTAGCCAAAAATAAAAAGATCTTTTGTGGAGATAGGTGTTATGTCCCCAGGTTTTATGTGATCTAGTTTAGTGCGAAAACATAGCTTCAAACGGGGAGGTTGTACTTGTAAACACAGTGTATTTGAAAAGCTCTCTGAAAATGTAATGTAAATGCCGGAGATGTTTAATTTGCTGTTTTAATGGAATGGTAAGCTCTTTGAGATCTGGGCGGGCGTGGTCATTGTGAGCCAAGGGAACCTGAGAGAGGAAGATCCGATGAAACTCCAGATGAGGATCCCACGATGGGGCTGTCTCCTGGCCGGCACCAGGCACTGGGCCGCTCTCCTTACTCTCACTGTCCGGCCCGCACGTGCTTGTCCCACGCCCCCGGCGCTCCCCCGGGGCGCCCGCCCTGGGCTGGCCCGTCTTTCAGCGCGCGCTCACGGCCGTCCCTGCAGACTTCCCCGCCGGGTCTCCCCGTTCCTGTGCAGGTGTCCACACCTGGGTTTCTCATTTCCCCACCAAATCAGCCCCTGGTGAGTCCCGCGCTTACTGCCATCCGTCTGCTGTCGTTGCTGTCACCCCAGTGGCTCCCTCTCGCTAGGGTTTCCCCGAGACGCGCCAGTCTCTGCCGACTTTAGGTCACGTCCACCTGTTTGTCTTAGCACCCCCTTTACTCCGAGAAGTATCGCTCTTGGACCATAAGTTTGTTTGCCCTGAGTGTTACGTACGTGTGAAGTCCGAACTTTGAACCCAGCGGCCGTGAAGCTCCCGGGTGCCGTACGGCCGTTTCTCCACGTGCACGCTTGTTTCTGCCCGTCTGGGTCTCCCTGTCTTCAGAGGCCATCGTTCTTGCTCCCCGCCGCCAGCGTTTGCAGCCCAGAGCCCCTGCTGGCCGCGGCCTCCTCCAGGCCCCTGCTCCGGCGGTGAGCTGCTCCGGGGCCGGAGTTCCATTCTGGGGAGATGGCTCGCTTTTCCCCGTGGCATCCAGCAGCGTGGACTGAATGTTCAGCAAAACCATGCCTGGGAACCAGAGGTGGTAATAACCTAGGGCGGCGTTAGTGTCGAGCTGTTATTCTGGGGCAGAGCATATGAACCGTTAAAGCGAGTTGTGCTTCCCTGTTAATTACTAAGCGCATCACCTCGGTCTGGCCAAATTTGAATCTGAACACTTGCTCTCTCCACGGGTCCATTCGTGCAGCCTGTTCCCTTCCCAGAGCCGTTAGTGGGAACCCTGTGTTCTCCTTCCGCGCGGTGTCCGTGGCCTCTTCTGTGTGTGTGCTGTCTCCCGCTGGGAGCAGTATTGGTGCGTGTCACTGTGCTTGGGGAGTCTCAGGCTTCCAGAGAGCTCAGTCTTGGAGTGAGGCCCCGTTGTTCCTGAGAACGTGTGTTGGTGATGCGCACACATGTGTTGCCAAGTCCAAGCGCCCCCTTGGAACGCGGCGTGGGGGCTGTCCGGCCTCTGAGGCAGCCCTTCCCATGGCGTGTATCACTCGGCTGAGCTTTAGAAGTGACCCGGCCGGTGCTAGCAGCTGCACGGGTGCCCTCGCGGGGCTCCTGTGGTCAGGCGCGCCCGTTCCGACTGTTTTCTGGTTGGGGGTATCTTTGTCACTGTCCTCCCTCCCTGGGACTGTGAGCAGTAGCAGACGGGCTTTTAGAAATAAAACAACAAACAGGACCCTTCACCTACAGCAGCGGTGAGTCTGGGCCCAGAATTCTGTGTAACCAAAGAGTGCGAGAGATGAGAATACGCAGGTGCAATCAGAAAGCGGCGAAGAGCCCTGGCGGGGTAGCTCCGTTGGTCAGAGCATTGTCCTGATGCTCTGGGTTGTGAGTTCAATCCCATTCAGGACACGGACGAGAATCAACCACTGAATGTATAAATAAGTGGAACAACAAGTCTCTCTCTCTCTCTCTCTCTCACACACACACACACGCAATCAGTAAATAAAAAATGTTACAGAAGTGTCATTCTAGGCACCCAGGATCTTTCCAGCCTCAGCTCTCAGCAGATCCCATGTCCTGTACCCTCACCGTTGGCCTCACTGCATGGACCCCCGGCCTTTGCTCGCGCCGGCCGCGCTGCCTGGGGTGCCGGCCCACTGCCCCGCTGCCGAACGAACGCCCTCTCGCCCAGCAGGCGGTCACTGAGCATCTACTCCGGGCCAGCCTCTAGGCCCTGGGGATGCAGAGAGGAGTGAGGCCAGGTCCCTCCTCTGCCGGGAACTCAGCGCCCTAACAGAGGCAAGTGAAGCAGAGCTTTTCCACATGGGACCCTGGGGGCAGCAGCAGCAGCAGCAGCGAGGTGCCCAGGGAGCTCGGAAGAGGAGCGTTTTTGTTCCTGACCGCGCTCTGGAGTGCACGGTGCTCCCTCTCGGTGCTGCCAGGCTCTGTTCGTGCTCCTTTGTGGCCTCGCGGGGTGTGTATGGGGGTGTCCTGCTCCCCGCCGGCTCCCTGCCAGCATCGAAGCGCCGAGGCCGGCCTCTGATGTGCCCTGTGCGTCTCCAGGTCCCCGTCACAGTGCTCTGCGCGTTTCAGGTCTGTTTCTGCCTCGTGTTGTTTCAAAGGGGATTTGGGGCGGCTAAAAAAGGTCCGGCACAAGCAAGATAGGTGATGAGGTCTGAAATAATTGACGAGTTTGGGATCGAAGTGAGTAGGAAGAGAAAAGGAAAAGCAAATAGGGGATAAGGTGCACCAGAAGACCGCTGTGCGTGTTGGTTCTCAGCCCCCTACGTGGGGGGGGGCGGTCCATGTGAAGAGGGACAGGGTGGTGTCCGTGCTTGGTGGGACGGGACTGATGGGGTGAAGCGACAGCAACATGGACTGAGGCCGAGGACCGAGGAGTTCCCCGCCCCCCCCCCCCCCCCCCCCCCAGGCACCACAGGGCGTCGTGCAGTAGCCTCTGTGCAGCCAGCCTGCTGCCGTGGGCCCGGGGCACGCGCCCTCAGCGCAGGTCCGGTCTGGCAGCTTCTGCCGAGAGCCGCCTCGCAGGAAACCGGCCGGCTGCCTGGTCTGCCCCAGAGCCCCCAGCTGGCTCTTCTGCAACGTGGTGCTCCTTAACCTCCTACTACAGCTCACGGCCTCTCTGAAGAAACCACAACTCTCCTACCTCTTCTTCCCTCTGATGAAACCTCCCTCGTCCATTACATCCAACCTCTCATCCTCGCCAGCTGAGAGTATTTTACCTCGCTGCTTCTTAAGCCGGTGTTACAAAACCACTTACTGTCCTGTACAGTTATATCATTATGATGGTGAATATGGCGTTCAAACGGCAGGTTGCTGCTCTACCGGTCTGGGAGTTTCTGGGACGCCGCCTGCTCACGGTGAAGAAGCAGCAGCATTTCTCTCGAACCCTCCCTCCAACCGGCCCATTCACGTGGGTTGGTCAGCGGTGGTTCCAGGCGTCCGGTTCCCAGGACGAGCACGCAGGGCGTGCTTCACGCACAGGAGCCAGCCGGCCGGCATTTAGTTCCATCGAAGCTGCCCGCCTGGCGGCTGGTTTACGTGGACAAGAGAGAACCTTGTTAGTAGAACTCGTTCCTTGGACTTGGTCAGGAGTTGAAGGAGCTGTGCTGGCGTTCTGGTGGCTCAGGCAGCGCCCCGTGCCACGGGCGCTGGGCCACGGCACTTGGCGGGCTATTCTGCTGCCACCGGGCCTCCGCCGCTGTCCAGGGAAGCTGTGCGCCCCGCGCTGGGGCTTGGGGTCCAGCACGGGCTTTGTCTCACTTTTCCCGGGACCCAGCTAACGACGTTGGGTGCCTAGAATCGCCGTGTGCTCTGCTAAGTACTTTTGAACTTGTAATAGGTTTTTGTTTTCTTTCACTTACTCCTCAAAATAAACTCCACTTGACAAAAGAGGAAAGCCAGAAGTTCGGAGATTTGCCCGGCACCTTCCAGCTCCTGGATGACAGGCCAGCACTTGAGGCCGGTTGCTGGATCCTGTCACGGTGCTGAGGGTCGTAACCCGTCTCCCACCTTTGCAGAGTCTGGCGAGGCTCTTGTTCGGGGTAAACTGCACAGCAGCAAAGCCCCTGGGGACTGTTCTTCAGAGTCTCCTCGGGGTGGTGCTTGTGTGGGTTCGCTCAGGTCAGTAAATCTCCTGGACGCAGGGAGATCCTCAGGCAGGTTTCCAAGCACGTAAAGCTCTCTGAGGTTTCAAGAGGATTTATTGCAGTTCCTGAAATGCCCCCTGAAATATGTGGCTGTTAACACCCAGCTAACCGTTCAGGCTGGGCCTGGGCCTCCCGCTTCCTCCTGGCCTCACCGCCTCCCCGGGGCCTCGCCGGGGCCTCACCGGGAGCCTCTGAGCTTTCCTAGCCACTGCGGGGATTGCCATCACCTTCTCATTGCACGTCAGTATTTTTTTCTTTTGGTGAAGATAGCCTTTCTTAAAAAACTGCATTTTGACAATTTCAGTTTCTGAAATATTTCCTTAGGAGTGACTAAGGTTCCGACTTTCTAGCTAATACCTTTGTGCTCCTTCCGATTTGGGGAAATTGTATGAAATATCCCTGATCCTCCTCCTGCCTCTCTTAAAGAGTCTGCTGTCGTTCTGATATTCCGAAGAGAAAGACCTGAGACGTCTCAGGATGCTTCCGGTTGGCCCCCCCCGGCCCCGTGGAAGGGCGTCCGCACCCAGAGGTCAGCTAGGAGACTGGTGTTACACCGTCCTGTTCAGACCGGCCGGCTCTGCGCTTGCCGTCGCTGCTTTTACCAGGCTCATTGAAGTCTGATGGAAATTCCTGCTTTCACTTTCTCTTTTTGTTCTCTGTACCTTTTGTTTGTTTGAAGTCGGACTCTCGTTTTCTCCATTTGTTTCATTTCTCTGGAACTAACTTGCTTTGTGCGTGAGTTAGCTTCTCCATGAAAGGGACGTGATACCAGTCCTCAGTGCATCAGAGCGGTGTTGGGGGTCACGGGGGCATGTGTGTGCTTTGGAAAACAACAAAGACTCGGTCGTGAAAGGTGTTCCTCGTAATGGATTCTGATTTAGTGAAAATGTAGCAAACAATAATACGTGCCCTTTATTTTAAGCAACCTTTGATTTAAAACCATGGCGTTTTTACAGAAATCTTTGAGAGAGAGAGAGAGAGGGAGAGAAGCATGGATTTGTTGTTCCACTTACCTGTGCATTCATTGGTGGATTCTTGTACGAGCCCTGACCCGGGATCGAACCTGCAGTCTTGGCACCTGGGGACAATGCTCTAACCAACAAAGCTAGCCGGCCAGGGTGCAGTTTTAATGTTTTGTTGATGTTACTTATGCCAGGATTTGTCATGCATTCTTCCCTCCTTAAGTCATCTTTTGGATTATCTGATGAATCTCTCCCTCACTTCCTGTGCATGTCCGAGAATGCGGTAGAAACCTGGGGGGGTCAGCAGTGAGCTCTGAGGAGCTTCCACAGGCACCGCCGTGTGCTTCACTGCCGGTTCTCCCCGTGCGAGGGATGGGGGCCTTGGGACTTCCCCGGCCATCTCGGCGAACTGGGGGAGCCATGGAGGTCCTTGTCCTACACCCAGAGCCTTGGACGCCCTGGAGATCCCTTAGGAAGTGCTGCCACCCTCTCTGCCGTGCCCAACGCTCCTCGTTCCTGAGGGGCGTTTCACAGCGGGCTGTGGAGGGGCTGCCCTGCTGCTCTCTCCGGGGGTCCTCGGAGCTCCTTCCTCCTGTGCGAGGCTGGCAGATAAAGTGGCCCCAGGGGCACCTGGGGCAGCCTTGGAGCCGCCGTGGGAGCGGCGAACCCGGCTGTGTCAGAGGAGGCCTGGGCTACTCAGAGCAGCGTCCCGAGGTCCCTGCAGGAGGAGGTGAAACTCCAGACTCAGTGCCCGCTCCCTCTCCCCCTGAGAAATCTAACCCGCCTTGGGGTTTGGAGTGGGGACAGTAAAGCGGAGCGGGGGCGGGGTGGGGAAAGCAGCCCCCGCCCTGGCAGAGCGGTCCCAGCAGGCCCGGAGTCTGATCCCAGTGCGGGGTCTGGGCCAGTGACTCGGTCTGGAGCCCGTGTCCAGCTCCGAAGGGAGAGGCGAACCTGCCGAGAAAGACCCCTGCAGACATGTTGCAGGGCAGCGCTCAACGCCAGCCCCTGTGTTTTCCCAGCAGCCACTGCACCGAGGACCGGAGAAGGCGGGACGGGCGTGTGACTGACGCGGAGGGGAGGGAGGGGTCGCCAGGGGGTGACTGTTGCGGGAAGGTGGCAAGAGCTATATCTGTGCACCGCGGCTAAGCAGTGATGGGAACGCAGAGAGGAGGTGTAAAGGCCGGGGTGGGAGACAGAAGCACGGCGACTGGGGGGAAGCCAGGGCCGGAAGCGGGGTGACCTTGTCCCGCGTGTCGTGCTCCTGGGAGGCAGCTCCTCTCACATGCTTCCCTTCGGGGCGGCGGTCCGTCGAGCGAGCAGGCTCCAACACAGCTGTGCTGTGCGGGCTTCCAGGGCTTGGCCTGCACCCCACCCCCACCCCGCCATCACTCTGTGTCTTCTGTCTCTCCAGGAGACCCCCCTTGTGTCTCCTCTCCTTCAGTGCCCGCCTGGCAGAGTGCCCCGAACTGCGGTGGTCAGTAAACATTTTTGGAGCGCCGCTGCTTTGCCTGTGACCCTCTCTCCGAGCAAGACTGGACAGCTCTGGGGGGGGGGGGCGTGCTGAGTGTGAGTGGGCGGTGTTGTAGGACGGCTGCTTTCCACCACGGAAAACTGCTAAACACGTGAAAGTATTAAAAACAGGGCCGTGTGGTTATTCCCGTCTCATGGTGAAGAACCGTGGGGTTCCAGGGAGTCACACAGCTTGCACAGGGCTCCCGGTCCAGTGCCCGCTCCCCCAGCCCAGAGGTCCGCCTCCTCCGGCCCAGCAGCTGCTGCGGGGCCTCTCCCCAGCAGGCGGCCATGGGGCGGGGCTCCTTATCCCGTCCTCACTCTGCTTTCCGGTCCCAAGCACCTGCTGTGATTTCTGCTGAGTGCCGAGTGCTAGCCTGGAGCGGACAGAGCGCCGGCCCGAGTCCAGGGAGGGAGCCAGGGGCTCCCCTAGTACCTGGGTCTTTGCAGGGCTTGGGCGCCGGTGTGACGCTGGGGGAGCATCCTCGCCCCGCTCTTACCCTTACAAAGGGGGGCGTAGAGGGGGGCGTGCGCGGGGAAGGCCGGACAGCCCGCCGGAGCGGTGCCCACTGGTGCGGGAGTCTGGGTGTGCAGGTTGTGGAGGACCCGTGAAAGGGCTGGCGGGGCGGGGCAGGGTGGGGCGGGGCGGAGAGCAGGGGCGGCTCCCGAGGCAGGCTCCGCCCCAGGGCGCGGGTTTAAAAGCTGGAAGGAGGCCCCTCAGGAAAGGCTCGCAGCTCAGCGGGAGCGCAGCGACGGTGCGGCGCAGCCTGGGCACAGCCATGGCCCTGCGGGCGCGGGGCGCCCGGCGGCTGGGCAGCATCCTGCTCTTCGCTTTGCTCGCTGCCAGCGCTGCCTCCTTCAGCTGGGATCTCCCCGAGCCCCGCAGCCGGGCCAGCAAAACCCGAGTGCACCCGAGAGGCAACCTCTGGGCCACCGGTAAGTCTTTGGGACCTGGGCAGGTGCCCCTCACCACCGGGCTCTCAACCCTTTTTCCTTCTCTGGCCGCCCCTCAGCCACAGACAGTCCACTGGGCAGTCGGGGACCCTGTAGCTCATCTGATGTAGTAGATGGACAGCTTGAGACCCAGGCAGGGCAGTGAGTTGGCTGAGGTCCCTCGGCCACTTTCAAGCAGAGCTGAGAGGCTGGATCCTATGTCTGCCCGCCAGCTGGTGGCCCTTCCCTTAATTTAATCAAGACCCCGCTGACTTCTCCTCTAACGTCCGCGTGTCTTCTCGCTGCACCTCCGCCTCCCAGACCCCTCTCCCTTCCCCACTTCCTTCTCTGCCCTCTGCCCCCCTCTGTGAGCGGGCCCTGGCCCGTCCCACCCGCTCCCCGCTGCGCTGTCCTCTCCACCCCTCCAGCTGTTCAGGAAAAGGTGAGGTGCAGGCTTGGCCGCCCGCCAGGGGTCCTTATGGCTCCTCGATGAGGAGGGAGGAGGTGGCACGTATTCCTGCCGGGAAGCTAAACGGCGGGCGAGGCCGGGAGCTTCCCCACCGTGACAGGGTCCTCGCTCCCTGACTTCCTTGTGCCTCGGCGCCTCCTGTCTAGGTCACTTCATGGGCAAGAAGAGTGTGAAACCCCCCAGCCCACCCCTGCTGGGGACGGCCCCCCACATCTCCCCGAGGGACCAGAGACCGCAGCTGAGTCACGATCTGCTCAGGAGCCTCCTGCTGAGGAAAGCTCTGGGCACGCGCCCCGGCGGCCCACCGCCGCACACCCAGGTGAGCCGGCCCACCCTGCCCTCAGCCGGGGCTGCCCCTCGCGCCAGCACTGGGTTTAGGGCGTGCCTGCCCGGTTGGGCGTGAAGGGCCCCAGAAATCCAGGGATTCCGGGTTCCCCCTGTGCTCCAGAGCTCCAGAGCTCGAAGGGAGAGGACCCCAAAGAAAGAAAAGCAGGTGAAGAAATCAAAAGAAAGAAAATGATAACAGTAAAAGGAAACGGACCTTCCCAGCAGCCCCCCCCAGAGTGAGAAGCAGAAGTTTTCCCCTCACCAGGTGCCTGGTCTGAAGGCAGCGTCTTGCAGCCGGACCTTCCCCAGACGGTCCAGGTGCACCCCCGCCCAGCGTGGCCCCCTTGGGGTGCCCCGGATATGCTTGTGGTTGACGTTGGGGCACCGAGGCCCACAGAGGGAGCAGACGAGTCCATCAGCAGCCGAGACAGAGTCCAGCCCTGTTCACCTTGACCGGCGCCCTTCCCAGTCTGTCATCTGGCTCCGCGACCAGGGGGCAGGCCTTGTCAGCCTCGGCACGTTCTGGGCCGGGGAATTCTCCCCGGTGGGGGCAGTCCCGTGCACCGGGGGAAGTGTAGCGGCATCCCTGGTGGCTGTCCACTACTACATTGTCCCCCACCTCCCTGACTGTGACGGCCGGAAAGGTCTTCAGACACTGCCAGAGGGGCTCCGGTGAAGGGAAGGAGCCGGAGTTAAAATCCCCCTTGGTTGTAAACCACAGACCTGTGGGGCTCAGGGCCCCAAAGCTAAAGCCAAGCCAGCCTTAGTCTCTAGCCATTCCCTGCTGCCGGTGCTGTCCCCTCCCCCCCCCCCCGCCCCCACCTTCCCTGGTGCTCTGCTGCTGTGTGCGCTGTGTGCGGAAGGCAGAGTGAGGAGGTAGCCGAGGGGTGATGGTGTGCTAGGCCGAAAACCTAGCTGCTTAGACATGTCACTTAACCTCTCTAAGCCTCATCATCCTCACCCATGAAATGGGGGCCATAGCGCCCATCTCCCATGAAATGAGACCATGTCACATGCCTAGCGTGATGCCAGGTGCGCAGAAAGTGGCCAGTGAACGGGAGCTGGGGTAGCCCGAGCTCCCTGGCAGCGCCTGCTGCTGACTCACCTTTGCGTCCCCCGCTGCGCCGAGCACGGGGTGTTTTGAAAGAAGGGAGGGGCGTGCCCTGGAGAGGGTCGCGCTGCAGTCCACCCTCCTGACCCTGCCGATGCCCAGAACCACCCTGCCCTGGGGACCTCAGGTGAAAGGGTCAGCTAGGAGCTGGAGCTGGCTGAGTCTGAAGGGAGACGGTGTCACCTCTGGGGCCGTTGGTCTTGAAGGCCTGAAACAGGCAGACCAGCTAGAAAATCCGATGACGCTGTACCTGGACCTGGGGGACGGGCTTCAGAGGTGAGTGGGGGGGGGGCGGTGACAACACTGACCCTGGCAGAGGGCCCGTCACCATAGGCGGGCTTGACTTCCATGAGCTCCCTTCACTGTCATGACTGTGAGGGTGGGGCCATTACTGTGAGAAAACACTGCCCTGACCCCTGCCAGGCCCCTCCTCAGGAAGAGAGGTGAGGGGGTTGCCTCCGATGACAGCCTGTCCCTGTGGGACTGCGGATGCCTAGCGCCCAGGAGTGGCAGGATGCCCTTATCAGTTGCCCCCTCCTCCCGGGTCAATGTGTGTTCCCTTTCAGTACAGGAGGCTGCTGGTGCGAATGCTGCAGAAGTGATGCCGTTAGTGAGGAAGATGCAACCACACGGCTTAGATTGTGCCCATGCAGGGAAGGTGCTGAATGGGACCCTGGCAGTGGCCTCCCCTGGCTGTAAACCCTGGGCTCAAATCTCCATTACTCCACTACTGTGACGTCTGGTCGCGTCACCAGGAACATCGCCAGTGCAGACACAGAGTATATTCCTGCTGTATTTCCTGCTTCCCTGTCGAAGTGGTGAATAAAAAGGCTGCTCTTTACACAGAACGTCTGGTCCCCCTCCTTCCAGTGTGTTTGAGGGAATGAGAGGGAAAGGGGTCTGGATGATGGGGTGTTCACGTGAGATAAGGGTTGGCTCCCCAAAACCCAGAACACGCCGTGGCACCAGCCGGGCACCGACCCGGGACTGCTACCCGTCCGCTCGCTCATTCAGCAAGCAGGTTACTCCACACCTGCCGAATGCCAGGTCTGGTGCCCGGCAACTGGTTCTACTCTCGCCTCTGCCACCTACAGGCAAGTCGTATGTTTGCTTGCCCATCGAAGGGAGTTGCCTGCACTACGCGGGGCTTTGCCGATCCCATTCATTCCACCCTCTCGCCAAGCTTTGAGGGGAGCCCAGCGGGACTCCGACCCTGCCGCGCTCTCGCCTCTCCTCTGGCTCTCCGTAGGACTGCCAGAGTGAGCAAAAAGTACAGGACGCCCAGTTAACTCAGAATTTCAAATAAATAATCGTTTGTTTTTTTTTTATAAGATGGCCTAATATTGCATGGGTATGCTTTTAGGATAAAGTTACTCATTTACCTAAAATTGGAATTTTACCAGGCGTCCTGTATTGTACCTGGCCCCGGCCCACTGGGCTTCAGATAACCCGGTCGTAAAGATCGGTGTTAGGTCCCTCAGGCCCTGCCCGGAGCTGACAGCCTAGGAATTCCTGATCCTACGTCATTTTCCCGGAGCCTTCGCCGGGAGAAGCCAGAACCTAGGCGGGCGAAGGGCCCAGCGGCTCGGGGTCTGCGCTCCCGCTCCCGCAAGTCTAAGTCCCGCCCCCTGGCGTGAGGCCACGCCCCCCGCTTCCGAGCAGGTCGCGCCCACTCCTCGCGAGAAGACTGCTCCGGCGCAGGAAGGCTCCGAGGCGGAAGTTGGGTACCGGAAGTGACAGTTGCCATGGAGCTTGAGGAGGACTGGCTGGTGGAATCCTTGCGCTTGTAAGTCGTGTGGGCCTGGAATCGGGGACTCGGTGGCACAGCTGCGCAGGCGGGCGCGAGAAGCAGCGCGTAGGGAACCCTGTTCTGGGCCCCGCGGGCGCAGGCGGCGGGGCGGGGCGGGGCCGCACGGAGGACTCCGCCTCTGGGAAGTCGCATATTCCCGCGTGGGCCAAGTGGTGTGAGCTGCCAGTGGGAGCAGTGCTTGTGAAGGGTAATAATACGTGTCCGGTTATTTTGCGCCAGCCTCTGGGTTGAACCCCAGATTATCTCATAGATTCCTCCCATGAACTTGGGGGCGTCTCGGTGCTCGGAGAGCTCGTAGCCTCAGGGAAAGCCTGACTGCCTGGTTGCAGTCACACAGGGAGAAAATTGTGGAGCGTGACTTGATCCTGGGTGTGGCTGACTCCAGAGCCCGGGTCCCCCAACGCCGAACCATGCCAGAGTTCTTTAACAACTGTGAAGTACCGTACACCGTGTGACCTTGTGTCCCGTGTGACCCTGTGTCCCTGTCGTGCAGGTACCAGGATTTCCATGCGTTCGACCTCTCCGGTGCCACTCGCGTCCTTGAGTGGATTGGTGACAAAGGTGAGGAGATGGGATCCCACTCAGCTTGGGACACAGGAGCTCAGCCCCGAGGGATCCAGCCCACTCTTCTGAGATCCCCCTGGTCACTTGGGGCGATTTTGTGTCATGCCGGCACTTCCTAAGATCGGGATCTGTCCCATCCCCCACTGCGGGTTTGACGGAGTTTCTAGACCCAGCCATGGTCCAGAATCTTTCTAGCAGTTTGTCGCAGCTCCGTCTGTTTCTTTCTCCAGGAGTTCTTGTCGCTGGCTACGACAGCCTGAAAAAAAACGAAATTCTTCATCTGACATTACCTCTCAGGCTGTCTGTAAAAGAAAACCAGGTAACTTGAAATATCAATGCTGCGTATATGTGTCTACTTTTAGTCGTCTGTTAAACCTTTATGGACCTTCCGTGGTCGAGCAGCTGTCGTCCTGGGTACTAGAAGGAGGGAGACGGAGAGACAAACTCTGAGCCTGCCCTTCCGGTCCCAAAGAGGGAGGCAGAAATGCACAGAGATGAGTATTAGGGAATGTCCTGTGATTTTTCAGAGGGCTGCTAGAGGAAAAGATCACTTTTAGTTTATCGGAAATAGAGTTAAGGCGCCATTGAGGTATAGAGGGCGGTTAAAACCCTTAGGATGATCAAGAATGAATGTGTAATGTATAAGGAATAAGAGGGGAAGGTGATTAAAAACAGAAGGATCGGGCAGAGGAAGAGGAACCCACAAGGAATACTAAGAAGGAATAATGTTAAACCTGGTGCGCTCCTGGGCCAGTGTGGCTCGTCTTCCCTCGCGCTGAAAGGTTGCCAGTTCGATTCCCGATCAGGACACATGCCCGGGTTGCTGTTTTGGTCCCTTAGGACACATGTGAACGGCAGCCAGTTGATATTTGTCTCCCTCTCCTACCCCCCCCCCGCCCCCGCTTCCTCTCGCTCTAGATCAAAAATAAAAAATAAAATATTTAAAGTAGGAGGACTCTCAGGAAAGGTCAGTGTTTCAGAAGCCAAGAGAAGAGAAGAGTCGGAAGGAAAGAGTTAGCGTCTGCCTGGTGTTGCTGTGAAGTCGCCGCCCTCGTCTGATAGGGCCGCCGGTCCGTTCCCCGGGGGGACGTTTCCTGCGGGTGCTGCCGAGTGCGTTGGTCTCCCCATCTCCTCTGCTCGAGCTGGAGCCCGGACGGGGCCTTTGTGAGAGACCTGCGTTACCTCCCGCCTCACCGCTGGCTTTTCCTTTCCCCTCGTGTGCCACTTCCTCTCCCTCGCCTACAGTTCTGTGCACGGAGACCGTGGTCTAGGGACCAAGAGCATGGACCCGGTGGGCAGACTGGGGCTCAGATTCACAGTGTAACCCTGTGTGATCTTCGAAAACGTGCTGACATTCTCTGTGCTTTAGTTTTGTCATTTTAGAATTGGGATAATTCTGGCACCTACGTCTCACTGGGTGTTTGTAAGCATCCAGTGAGATAAAGTAGATAAAGCACTAAGCCCAGTGCCTGATACATTCAATGCTGGATGATTGGTAGCTATATTTTTATTACCAGAAAGACCCATCTGACTTCCAGTGGGAGGTGGCAGGAGAAGTAACTTCCAGCTTCCCCCGCCATGAAGCTGTTAAGCCTCTGTGATTACTCCTAGAAGGCCTGGAGTGTAACACTCGTGCCAGAGTGAAAGGGGCTGGGGAGAGGTAGGGAGGGGGGTTTGGATGTGTGAGGAAGCAAGGAAGCTGTCCGTGCGGGCAGCTGAGACCGACGCCGACAAATCGCGGCCCTCGAGGCCCCGCAGGGAGAAGCATCTGTTGCCAGCAGAGCAGCTCCCCTGGCTTCCCGCCAGGCTGGGACCTGGCTCCTCACCTGGCGCTCACCTGCAGCCTTCCTTTGGGGAGCAGGCTGTGTCTGATTGGCCTCCGCTCTGTGTCGCAGGGCTTGTTCCCAGAAAGAGATTTCAAGGTCCGCCACGGAGGGTTTTCGGACAGGCCCGTCTTTGATCTGAAGCACATGCCAGACACCAGGTACGGTCAGCTGGTGACCCAGACCCTCCCTGCAGGATGGGGTGGCTGGAAGTGTCGCAGGTGTTCCGCCTCCCTCCGTCACCTGCCCTTCCCTCCCACCTCAGCACGCGCACACAGAAACTGGGATACAGAGGAGCTATTATTGCTTGGTGGCTTCGTGGTCCCTCCGAAGACCTTCCAACCACTGTAACCCACAGACCTCTGGAGCTGCTCCAGAGAGAGAGTAGCAGGGCGCTCCCAGGCTCTCCGGGAGCTGCTGGCGTGTGACGGGGCCAACAGCCTGGCTGGCCGAGGCTAAGAGTCGGGTCAGGACTGTGCGCTCGGGCTCCGTGCTGGTGTCCTCTCCAGGACGCCCCGTGCCACAGGGGAGCCCAGCTCAGTCCCGTGCCTCCCCACGGCTGTGGCCCTGTCCCCAGGGTGGACGAGTCTGCTCCTCCTGTTCGGCGAGGGTGACTGGTCTGGACAGTCCCTTCCTGCAGCGAGCTTTCCTGAGTGGGCGTGTGGGAATCCCAAGCTGAGTGGGCCGGAGAAGAAAAAGGGCGTGTGGGTGGGCTCCCCGCTGGCTGACCTGAGATTGCCTGTCTGTCCCGAACAGGTTGCTGGTGACCAGTGGCCTTCCGGGTTGTTCCCTGCAGGTGTGGCAGGTCGCCGAGGACAGCGGTGAGTGGGTTCGACTTGGTGTGGGTTGTCACACCCAGCTCCATCCCCTAATCTGAGCCAAGTAGGAAGTAGACCCGGAGCCGGGCAGGAATTGAAACTCAGTGTCTACTTTAATGCAGGCAGAGATGAATTAGCAGCCATGGCATAGCACACAGGCCCCAGATGGAGCTCCCTGTAACTCGCTTCAGGAATGGGACTTAGCAGCCCGCGCACAGGTGGGGCGGGTAGTGAACTGCCTCTCCCCCAGGCAGGTGCAGTGGCAGTGGCTAGGACAGAGCTATGACCACGCAGGTGCGCTCACCTTGTGGAGGGGGAGGAGGTAGTGGAGGTCCCCTCTCTGCTGGCACGGTAGCCTCGGGGAAGGAAACGGAGGGAGGGGGCGGGAGGCTTGGCTGAACCCGACCCTCTGAGAAGTCACTCCGCTCCTGCAGCGCCTGGGAGTGCAGGGGAGTCCCCTCGGCGTCCCCTGTCTCGGGTGCCGAGCCCGCAGTGCCGACCCAGCCCCGGCATCCCTCCTGCAGCCAGAGCCTTGTCGGCCAGCCGGTGCGACGGGTGCTCTGCCTGCCCGCGGGTCCCCACGCCGCCTCCCTTGGCTGCTTCCCAGAAACTGGCCTCGGGGCTGGCTCCTCTCCAAGAGTCACTGTTGCTGAAGGGCAGTTCGTGGGCCTCCTCGCCCGGAGGTCACTGGGCCCGTGCACCTTCCTTTGTTGTTTGCTTTTTGGCACTCCTTGTCACCTCCAGGTGCTCGCATCACTTCCTCGTCGTTACGTACTTTTACCGAGATTCGCCCATTTTTGGTATATGGTTCAGTGATTTCTAGTAAATTTAACAAGCCGTGCAGCCGTCACTATAAATCAACTCTTTAGAACATTTTCATAACTTCCAGGAAGATCCATTATGCCATTTACTGCTAATCTGCTGCCCACACCGCGCCCCAGGCAGCCACCAGTCCGCCTCCCGTCTCTGTAAGTCCCCTTTCGTGTCGATGGCAGCACGCAGTACGTGGTCTCCTGTGTGTGACTTCTCTCCCGGAGCATGACGCTTCGAGGCCCACCCGTCACACCCCGTCACGGTGCGCAGCAGTAGCCTGTCCCCCTCTGTGGCTGAGTGGTGCTCCCTGTGTGGGTGTGCCGCGTGTGTCACACACTCGTCCGCCGGCTGGTGGGCTCGACGGTCAGCTGTTGCGAAGAGTGCTGCTCGGAAGGTTCACCGATCGGTCTCCGTGGACACACGCGTGTTCTCCCGTCTCCCGGGCAGACGGTGGCGTTGCCGGGGCGTGTGGTGAGTTCGTGTTCGACACGTTGAGAAACTTCCACACTGTTTCCCGAGATGGCGTCGTCACTTGCGTTCCCACCAGCAGGGTGCGAGGATCCCCGAGTCTCCGTCCCAATGGGCGTGAGACTGTACACCGTTGCGGCTCCCTTTGCGTTTTCTCCGTGACTGGCAGACAGTGCGGAGCGTCTTTTCTGGTGCTTACTAGCAGTTCCCGCACTTCCTCTGGGGAAGTGCCGACCCGGATCTTCGTGGCGAGGCTGCTTCTCCCCGGCTGTGGCAGGGGCTGTCGAGGGCCCCCCGATGTTCTGCCTTGTGCGTTCTCACAGGTGCTTGTTCAGGTTAACCCACAGTCTGGGAGATGCGGCCCAGGGTGCTCGTGGATGCGCGTCACACCCCAGGCACTGGGCTGGGCGCTTTCCGAGTGTGAGATCCCATTACATGCCCCCGGGTCTGAGAGCAGAGTCCGTCTCGGAGAGGCTCACCGGTTCCCATGCACAAGGACAGTAGCCGAACCGAGACGCAGGCCAGGCTTCGGGGTCTGCTCCTGACCTTGCCGGGCAGCGACCGCAGTTCGGTAGGGACAGCTGCTGCAGTAGTAACAGCAGACGTGGGCTCCGGGAGAGGCGCCGGCGTTCCCACCGACCAGCGGCCTGGAAGTGGCCGCTGGCGGCAGGTCTGTCGAGGGAAGGGCACGGCTATGATGATGACAATAATTGCCGTGATCCGCAGCAGCAGCCACACCTCCCCAGTCAGCGCGTATTCGCCGTGCGCCCCCACGCGGAGCGCTGGGCGAGGTCCTGGGGGTCGTCCGCCGTGGGGTCTGATTGGTCGCTGTTGACTGCGAGGGACCGCGCTGCTCGTGACAGAGCTAAGAGATCTGTTACAGTTATCCCAAGGACCTACACCCAGGTTGCTCTGTGCAGCAAAGCTCTCATTTAGAACGGAAGAGCAGATAAAGTGCTTCTCAGAGAAGGTCAAGTTCAAGGAGTTCATCATCACCAAGCCCTTATTTTATGAAATGCTAAAGGGACTTACCTAAGAAAGGAAGATAAAAAAACATGTATAGAAATCTTTACCTGACTCATAAATTTTCCCCTGTGTTTTCTTTCACAAAACTTTTGATTTCTTTCCTCCCACGTTGAAGTCTGTGCTCTCTCTAGAGTTAACTTTTGTGTGCGGTGTGAGGAAGGGGGTCTGCACCTACTTCCTGCCTGTGACTCTCCCGTCCGCCCGCATTGCGGGTGGATTGACCACGAACGGAAGGGTTCGCTTCTGGACCCTCCGTTCTGTCCCGTTGATCTTCACGTCTGTCCTCAACGCCAGTACCTCGTAGTCTGCCCACAGGTGGGCTGTGTGGTGCCGCGGCGGTTCGGAGGGGAGGGGAAGGGGGTCTTGCCTTCCGCCTGGAGGCACCTTGCTGCTGCCTTGGGTCCACACGGGGCTGCGGTGCCAGGCCGCCCCCTGCAGAACCTGCGGCCCCCCCCCCCCCCCCCCCCGGGCGGCTGGCTCCGATACTCCCGTGAGAGCAGGAGGTCACATAAGCAGGCGTCTTCCCTAGATACCAGCGCAGAGTGCTCTGAGCCTGGGGAAAGCTGGCCGCTGTTTTCCTAGAAACCTAAAAGCAGGGCGTTATTTTGGAGACTTTTCCAAGGTCCAGTTATGAGCCACAGCCTCCGTGTCTAAAAGAAACCCTGGTTTTGTCAGAGCGTCTGGAACAGGTCTGGCCTGCGCACGGGGCAGACGCACGGGGCAGATGCATGAGGCTGCGTGCACACCGGAGTGCAAGTTCGTTACTTTATGGCGAAGACACAGTGCCCCTAGTGGGGGGGGGGGTGCTTCAGGTCCCGTTCTTGGCCCGTGGAAGACCTGACCTGACCCAAGGCTGCGTGACGCACGTGCGCCACAGCGGGAGGGATGGGCGCAGAGGTGCCCAGGCCGTGTTTTCACAGCTGCCTCAGGCGGAAGGTGCGAGCCTTGTGGAGGCCGCGCTGCCCCGGCCTCCTCCCGCTGTCCCAGCCCCTGGCAGGGCTGGAGTCCTCCTCCCGGCCGCCGCTTCCCCTTTGAACAGAAGTCTCCAGTCTGGTGCGGCTCCCTCTGCCCTGGGCAGGCCTCAGTGTCGTCTTTGACTCCTCGGCTGATCCACCCTTCTCAGGGATACGGCTTCTGGGGCGTCTGTCTGTCCATACATGCGCTCAGTGACGCGGTGCTGGCCGTCCCGACTCTTGAAGGGTGCCCCGCTCTGCACCCAGCTGTCCTGTGTCGGTCGCGTCTTCAGACACGGCCTTCTTCTGTCTCAGCGCCGAGGCCTCGGGGCTGCCTGCCTGTGTCTTGCTCTGACCGGTGGTTTCGCTGTGCGGCTGGGGCTGCCTTGGTAACTGTGCCGTGGGTTTGCCCGGAGGGGGCGTGCTGCCGGGACGAGGGCGAGAGGAGGAGGGAGCCCGCACTCCTCTTCTGTGCTGGTCGCAGAGCAGCAGCCCTCGGTCCTGGGGCCCCAAGCCCGTGTTTCCCACTGTGACTTTGAAATCCGTCTTTGAAGCCTTCCCCCATCAGGGGACAGGTTGCCTCTGGGACCAGGCCCGTCTCGGAGCAGCCAGTCCTGGGGCATCTGTTGCAGGCCCCTCAGCGGCGGTGGGAGGGGAGGGGGGAGCTGCGTTGCTTCCGTGTGGCCTGGGGGAGTCGGGAAGCTCTGCCGGGCTGGTTTGAGTCACGGCCTCACTGGCCCTCCCCGGAGACAGACTCCGGTCCGGAGGCTCAGCTGCTGTGTCTGCCGGACCCTCTGTGGCTGCTGTGGCGGGAGCAGGCTCGAGACTCGGGCTCAGCCCAGGAGGCCCCTCCGTGCGCTCCATGCGTGTGAGCGGCTGGCCGAGCGGCTCATGCTCTCAGGCCTGCGGCCCCGGTCCTGCCGGTGCTCCTTCTGCATCCCTTCTGCGCACGCTCCGGCTCACCTGGCCTCTGGAATGGAGGGAGATGCACAGTCTCCCTTTTCCGGAGAGCGTGGGCAGCAAACAACGGGCGCCTCTCGGAGCAGCAGCCTAGGCGTCTCCCTGCGAGCGGCTCGGACAGCAGCCGCCTTGTTCCGAGCGGGGCTGTGAGGCGTCTGTCCGGGAGGCCTCCGCTGCAGGCGCAGACGCAGACACAGAGCCTGCCTGCCCCCCGGCAGCCGAGGCCGACGGGAACAACTGAAGCTTGATTCAGCTCGAGGTCACGTGTCTGCCTCCTGTTCAGTGTGAAAAGGACACGGGCTTTCTTGTCCAGTCTGTGTTTGAGGACAAGGACACGTGCGCCGTGACCTTCGCCTGCAAGGCTTCGGTGGAGCGCTGAGGTCGCAGAGTGTGTTTGGGGGGAACTCGTGTCGGTCTGTGCGCCCCGTGCCTGTGCTTTCACCTAGGGTGTAAGCGACGCCGTCCGTGTCATCTGCCCTCTCTCTTCCCTTGTTTGAGCTCCGCAAAGCTGTGAACAGCCAGAACCGCCTGTGGGGCTCTGAGGATGGTGGCCGTGATTCATTATCTCCCACTTGCAAGACAGTTTATAGGACAGATTATGAAGGAGTTGTAGTGCTCCTGAGAGTCTCAAATGTGAACGTAACTCGGAGTTCGTGTCTCCACATCGTCTCCTGCCCGCTGCCAGTTCCCTGTCTCCCCTGACCTTCAGGTGTGCAGGGAAGGCTGGCCGGCTGTCTCCCTGTGGTGACGCCGGCCTGCGTCCGCACTGTGGGCTTTCACCGCCTCCCCTTCCCCCTAGATGTGATCAGAGCCGTCAGCACCATTGCTGTGCCTGGGAGCGAGGGGAGTCTCTGGCCTCGGGTCTCCGTCTTCCCGTCAGCGGCCCCCGCAGTCCTGCACGGGGCGCGGCTCAGCGATCTGAAGGCCGTGGACCTGGAGTCCCAGAAGACCACGTACGCCTCAGGTGCGGCCGCGGTGTGCCCCCTGCCGGCCCCTCCGGCCTCGGGGCTGGGGACCCAGGATGAATGCGAGCCCAGCCCTGGCTTCAGGGGCTCCTGTTCCAGGGTTGCAGGAGGCCGTGAGGGGCCGGCACCCACCTGGCGGAGCAGAGTGGCGGGGTGCACAGGAGGGGGGGACGTGGCTCGTTCTGCCTGGGACGGGGGACGCGTCCCAGAGGAGGGACTCGTGGCCGGCCGGCCCCGCCACATCGCCAGACCCGAGCGGCTCCTGCAGCTTTTCTCTCCCTCCCTCCGTCCTCCAGGTGTCGGCGACGGCGAGGCGCTCAGTAGCCTGCAGGCCCTGGACGCAGACACCTTTGCCTTCTGCTGCACCTCGGGCCGGCTGGGGCTCGTGGACACCCGCCAGAAGTGGGCGCCGTCAGAGACCGCCGGGCCTGGCGGAGGGCGCTGGTGTGCAGAGGTCAGGGCCGAGGCCCCGGGCCCCGGGCCCAGCATCGCCGGCCTTCGCTCAGACGGGCGGCTCTGTCTTCTGGACCCCCGGGACCTCTGCCGTCCCGTGAGCGCACGCCAGTGCCCCGTGTCCACACCCAGCCCCGACCCGGAGCTGCTGCGGGTGACGTGGGCCCCAGGCCTGGACTGCTGCCTGGCCGTCTCAGGTACCGCCGAGCGGGATTCGGCGTCTGTGGTCTGCGCTTTCTCTTCCAGGCTGCTTCCGGGTGCCTAGAGCCCCCCAAGTTAGCCCTCCGGCTCTCCAGGGGCAGGCCCCCCCATTCCGGCTGCTGACCCTTCACACGGGGGCAGGGGGAGGCGGGCTCTCCTGTCCCAGCAGGAGTTCGGTTCTGAGGCTGCTTGGGAGGCCTGGGGAGACACCGGGGCGGCCACGGGCTGTCCGGGGAGGCAGCGGCGATGGGGTCACGTGGGTGTCGCTCGGGCCCCTCCCGCCGGCAGCAGGCTGCTGAGCCGGCCTGACTGCGTCTGGTTGAGTGGGGTCCTTAGCAAGGGCTTCTGGAGGCCAGTGGGAAGCACCCGCCGAGGGGCAGGGAGGCCGAGAGATGAGCGAAAGGGCGAGAGAGGACCACCGACGGCGGCAGGGCGCAGAGGGAGTGGGAGAGCCAGCGTGGGCAGAGGGGCCGGCCTCTCGCAGGACAGCCGGGGCCGAGGGGCAGGGGGGGAGGCGTGAGCGTGGGTGGAGCCGGGGCACGGGAGCGCTGAGGACGTTCCTCCAAAGGCTGCCCCTCCCCTGTCAGGTGGGAGACGGCCGTCTGCGGGGGGAGACTCGGATGGGCTAGGACTTGGGGCAGGTGGGAAAGGCTTGGAAAAGTCTCTTAATCCTCGGGTTCCTGGGCTGAGTGTCCGCACCTCCTTCGTACAGTTGTGAAAACTAAGGGAGAGACCGTGTGTCCAGGGTCAGCCTCAGGCCTGGCACCTGAGTGACGCGCAGCAGGTCACCGTCCCTACCCGCCCCGGGTCGGGCATCCACAGCTGCCGGCAGAGGGCAGGGGCCCGCGCCCCTGGTTGGCCGTCAGGGACCTCGTTTCCTGCCGGACCCCTTCCCCGGGGCCTGCTATGGCTCTGTGGCGCGAACCAGAGTCGCCGCGTCAGAGCTTGCGTGTCCGTGCCAGTGTTCTCACTTCTCCTTCCTCCTCAGGCTTTGACGGGACAGTCCAGGTGCACAACGTCACGTCCTGGGACGGAACGCAGGGCCGGGCAGACCCCGTCTTCACTCACAGAGGTCACGTCTTCCTGTACGGCGATGGGGCAGGCACCGCCCCGCTGGTCACCACCCACACCTGGCACCCCCGCAAGCCAAGGACCTTGCTGTCGGCAGCGAGCGACGCCTCTCTGCACGTGTGGGACTGGGTGGACCTCCGCAACCCCCGCTGACGCCGGGCCTCCTGCCGGGCCTCCGGGGAGACAGTGCTGTGCACACCCCGAGGGGACTGATTCGGGGCTCAGGCGCTCGGGCGTCCGGGTTGCTGAAATGAGAGTAGCAGTAACAACCTCGGGGGGGTGCTGGGGAAGTTAGGGGAAGTCTATAGAAAAGCACCAGGTAGGATGCTTGATGCAACGCTTTATACCTGGCTACTCTCAGGTCTGGGCCCTTGGGGGCGACAGGACCCTGCTGCTTCCAGCAGGTCTGACCCCGCAGGCTCTTGGCACCAGAGACACCTTCCCGGCTGTGGGAGACATCTCCACGTCGCGCTGACCTGCACCGTCGTCCCTCCCTGCGTGCCGACCCTGCAGCCCACCCCCACGCAGCGCGGCTCCCAGCTCTCTGTCCGGTTGGGAGGCTCACGTGACCCCGTGACGGAGACACTCGTGTTGGAGCCGGACAGACCAGGACCCGGGTCCTGGCTCTGTTCGGGTCTCTGCTCTGTGGCACGGGCCTGTCATTGCACCACCTGGCGGAGTGGCTTTTGGTGACCTGTGACATTTCAAAAATACAAGTTGTGTCACTGGGATATTGGCTGTTTTATACATGTCTCAGCTTTGTCTCCGTTCACCCACAGCAGAAGGTCACACCTTAGCGGGGAGGGCACTGCAGGCACAGCCAGCTCACGTGTCCCTTCCCACCACCGGGAGGCGTAGGAAACCTAGTCCGTTTTCCAGGTCGGACCCGCGGGCTCCCCTGCCTCTTGCACCTTGTATCTGTGTCCCTGAGGAGAACTCAGTTGGCAGGGGTTCACTGAGCTCCTGTCCCATCCCACGCCCTGAGCTGCGTGCTGGAGACAGAGTCGGGGCCCTGAGTGTGGGTGTGAGCATCCAGAACAGAAGACGGGGTGGGGGGGGAACTTCCTTCTAGTGAAACTCGATAAAGGCGGGTTACGGGACTCCTGTTCTCGGCCTTCCCGCCGTACCCAGCACAGTGGCTGACGGAATCAGCGATGGGGTCTCCCAGCCCGCGTGGTGTGGCTGAGCCACGGCCTAGGTCCGGAACCCCCTCCCCACGTGTGATTCGGTCGACTCTGCGTGGAAATGAGTCAGGGGGCCACCCAGCTCCTCGGCCGAGGCCGCTGCCCCAAGTCCAGGCTGGCAGACGGGGCATGGCTGGCACAGGGCCCGGGGTGGGGGGGGGGGGCGGGGTGAGCGCTGGGCATGCCCACGGGTCTGGGCTCCCCGGAGCGCGCTCTTTGAAACCACCGACTCCCCCCCCCCCCCCCAAGGTCGTAGGCCATTTCCAGCCCCGGGCAGGAGGGGGGCGGCAGGGAAGTGAGGTGTGGGTTTGCTAGCGACAGTCAAGTTCAGGTTCTGACACACGTTGAAAGACAAGTCCGGCCCTGGCTGGTGCGGCTGCGTTGGAGCACTTGTCTGTGCACCACACGGTCCGGCACGCACCTGGGGGGCGGGTCCAGGTGTGCTGGGGGGGGGCAGCCGGTCAGTGTTCCTCTCCCTCGCCCTGCCGTGTCCTCTCTCTACGATCAGTAGGTATGTCCTCAGGTGAGGATAAAAGATAAGTTAGTAAATAAATAAACAACAGAGTCAGGAGAAGAACAGACTCTACTTTATTAGGGAGCACCGAGCACCCACCCTGTGAGAACCGGGGCCCGCTCTGAGTGCAGGCCCGTGGCAGGAAGAGGCGGTTTGACCTCCAGAGACGCCATAGCTGCACTCACTCTCTCCACAGCAAACCCCCCCACCTGCTCTCAGGGCCACCTGCACGGTTTGGGGGCTCACGGTCCCACCAACAAAGCCCTGCTGGCACCCTGAGGCCGAGGGCAACCTCCGGAGGACGCACAGCTCCTGATTCAGGCCCAGGGCTGCCCTGGGGACAGGTGATGTGGCCTCAAAACCAAGACTTCCTTAGAAATGACCTTCGTCGTGCAAAAGCTACCAGACAGAATTCTAGTTCTGTGCGTGTAAGATTAAAAAAAAAAAAAACTGGGGAATGCTAGGTGTGCGGAGTAATGGTTATGGAGGGCAGTGTCCTGGGGGGTGGGGGGGTAAGACCCGGCCCACCCTGCAGGTGAGGGAGCCGGGGGAGGGGTTCTTCCCCCCCTGAGGGAGAAGCTGCCACCCCCCAGCGGCACACAGCTGGGGGTCTCTGCCTTCACACTCAAAAAACCAAGCCCCACAAAAACTCGTGCGTGCCCCCGGCGGCCAACTTGCCACAGGACAACAGTGGACCAGCAACCGTCAACCTCCCCTGGCAGGCCTGCCTGCCCCACCGTGGGTGGAAAGGCTACCGGGACACTGGTTCCCGCACCTACCCCGTGGTCGGTGTTTCCGACACTTCCCAGAAAAGAAAAAAGGACTTGACCTTCACATGGTGACTCAGAACTGGAGAAGTCTCCCCCCCTTGACCTGAAATCAAAGCCCAGGACAGAGCCGGGAGGGAGCTGGTGCTGACATGGGCAAGGGCCCCTCAGCCAGGCCCGGCAGCAGCCCGCCCACCCACCTGGCCGCACCAGCAGATGGCCAGCACTGCTCTGAGGACTGGGTGGGGGTGGGCCGGCTGTCTCGTCCCACCACCGCCCTGCCCCACCACAGAGGAACTGGGCACAGAGGGGCCACTAGAGGGAGCCAGTCAAGCCGTGAGAGGAAAGAGGACCCAGCTGTGCGACCTCCCAGCCCAGCTGTTCTCAGGGTGTGGCTCCGCCCTCTGCGCCCGGGGGTCCTAGGAATGAGGAAGGACGAGCAGGGGACTCTGGCACAAACCCCCAAAGGCCACTCAGGAAGCAGGGCTCCTCTATCCAGTGAGACATCCCACGTGGGGGCATTGTGCACGGTGACAGTTCCCTCCCCGGGGCCGGCCCCCTCGCCGTTCCTCCTTGTCACATCAGTAGAGTTTCTCTTTCATGTGAGTCCTCTGGTGTGTGATGAAATTGGAGCTGTTGCTGAAGCCCTTGCCACACTCGGGGCACTTGTAGGGCTTCTCCCCCGTGTGGATCCGCTGGTGTATGATGAGAACCGAATTCCAGCTGAAGCCCTTCCCACACTCGGGGCACCTGTAGGGTTTGTCGCCCAGGTGGGCTCTCTGGTGCATGACCAGGATGGAGCCTCGGCTGAAGCTCTTGCCGCACATGAGGCACTCGTAGGGCTTCTCGCCCGTGTGGGTCCGCTGGTGCACCACCAGCTGGGAGCGCTGACTGAAGCACTTCCCGCACTCGCCGCACTTGTAGGGCCTCTCGCCCGTGTGGGTCCGCTGGTGCTTGATGAGGTTGGAGCTCCAGCTGAAGCTCTCCCCGCAGGTCAGGCACTCGTAGGGCTTCTCGCCCGTGTGCACGCCCTGGTGGGCGATCAGGCTGGAGCTCTGGCTGAAGCTCTTGCCGCACTCCCCGCACTTGTAGGGCTTCTCCACCAGGTGGGTCCTGCGGTGCGTGGCCAGGTTGGAGCTGCGGCTGAAGCTTTTGCCGCACTCGCTGCACTGGTAGGGCTTCTCCCCCGTGTGCGTCCTCCGGTGGGTGATGAGGGCCGAGCTCTGGCTGAACCGCTGCCCGCAGTCGGGGCACTTGTACGGCTTCTCCCCCGTGTGGATCCTCTGGTGTCTGATGAGGTTGGAGTTGTAGCTAAAGCTTTCGCCGCATTCTTTGCACTCGTAGGGCTTTTCTCCCGTGTGGATTCCCTGATGCGTGTTAAGGCTGGACCGATTGCCGAAGCTCTTGCCGCACTCGGGGCATGAGTACGGCTTCTCCCCCGTGTGCGTGCGCTGGTGCGCGATGAGGTTGGGGCTCCTGCTGAAGCTCTTGCCACACTCGGCACACTGGAAGGGCTTCTCCCCCGTGTGGATCCTCTGGTGGGTTATGAGGTTGGCGCTCCGGCTGAAGCTTTTCCCACAGTCCCTGCACTTATAAGGCTTCTCCCCGGTGTGAGTCGTTTGGTGTCGGCTGAAGTTCGAGCCGTCGCTGAAGCTTTTCCCACACTCGTCGCATTTGTAGTACTTCTCTCCCGTGTGGGTCCGCTCGTGCGTGATGAGGTGGGATTTCCGGCTGAAGGTCTTCCCGCACTGGGGGCACTCGTAGGGCTTCTCGCCCAGGTAGGTGCCCTGCAGGCCGATGAGCTGCCCGGCCCCCCTGCGCTGCGCCGGCAGCCGCCCGCGGTCCCCACCTGGGGCCTTCCTCCGGGGCGCCCGGGAGCCACAGCCTCTCTTACAGTCGCTTTGCCAGCGGGGCCGCCGAACGCCCTCCCCCTCCGGCATTTCTGAGAAGATCTCGCTCGACTCCCCGTCCTCAAATAGGTCTTGATTGGAGTTCTCCCCGTTTTCACTCTGGATCTCGAAATCTGGAATAAAGGAGAAAAACAGACAGTGTACACACAATTCCCTACAATGAAGAGAAAAGGAAACCAAAGGAGAGATTGGGAAGATTTCAGCTTCTAGTGAAAATAAAGAGGCGAAAGAATCCTTGAAACTTTTAAAAAACCAGGTGTGTTTCCTTCTAACTGGTTATCTGGTTACCCAGCAGTCACCCAGGATGTCTCGGGCTTCAAGCTGTGGGCTTATCTCTACTTGTCCCTCCACCGGGTCGTGAGGGCAGGCGGGAATGTGGAGATCCCAATCACGACCCACAGGGCACACCACGGTGCCTCCTGCTTGGCAGGTGCTCAGTTAAACCCGATGAATGAATGAGGTTTTTATTGGTCACAGAACTTTCCCTACAGCTGAGCCTCCTTTCAAAAGGAGCTCATGAAATAATCTCATGCATTAAAAGTATGTCTCGTGCTTATCATCTCCATTGGCGTGTGAGACACAGACCAGGACCCCTGCAACAAGGGCCGCTGTGATCTCCCAGACCACTGGAAACCAGAGGTAGCAGCTACAAAAGCCCTCGGCTTTATCTGCAGAAAGCGCCCTTAGACAGACCTCCCACCAGCAACACAAAGTATCTACCTTCCAGAGCCCGGCCAAACCCTCTACTCGCAGTGCTACAGAAAGAAATCGCACCCCCTTCCTTAGACCGGACACTGACGCATCCACCCCAGGATTAAGCCAGAGCCGCAGAAAGCTGTGAGCCTGGACCACGCTGCTCTGACCCCAGAGAACGGGGTTCACTGAACTGCGTGTGTCGGTGTAATGGCCCTGGCCGACGGGGACGCTCGAAGGAGTGTCATTAGTACTTAATGGCTGTCAGGAACATTAACGCTGCCAGGAAGTTGTTGACAACATTGTTTCTTGTTTCTGCCGCACAATGTCCTTTTGATGAGCCCAAGGAGGAAACCTCCTCCCGACGGAAACACCAGAAGGCGACCCATTTGTGGGTGAGTTGGTCCCTGCCTTGCCAGCCTCGAAGTTCGGAGCCAAAAACGCAGAGTAAGAACACCGGATGTTTTGCAGCAGGCAACGTACGTTCTTGCACTTTTTCCTCCTGTTATTTTCTTTCCTACTATAATTTCCTGTGCACTCTGTCTATAAGGTGTCTTAAATCCCTTTTTTTTAGTCTGTAGCATATACAAAAATAACTCAGTGATTTACTGATGAAGATGACAGCCCGTTTATTCCTCAGGCCTAGCGTCAGACGCCCTTAGAAAGCAAATCTGTCCACAGCAGGGAAGACAATTAGCAAAATGATTACACGCAACCCTAGTGACATTTCCATTATTAAGGCTAATAAACTGTTTACAGCAATGCTCAATTCAGTGATTAGTTTCCATGACGATGTAAATTTCCACTTATGTGCATGATAAAATGTGATGCACATCTTCTAAAACATATTTTTTAAAATTTTATTTATTGATTCCAGAGGGAGGAATTTATTGATTTGTTCTATCCATCGGTGCTTTTATGGACTGATTCTTGTCTGTGCGCTGACCCGGGACTGAACCCACGACCCTGGACTATCGGGACAGCACTCTGGCCACCTGCATTCCCAGCCAGGGCCTCGATACGCATCTTTCAGGAAGAACCTGGGTTCCGCTTGTGCCTTTGGTCCATGTAAGATTGCATTTAAACTTGCAAGTAGGTCTGCAACTACATTTTGTGCTCACACGAACATATGTGCTGCGGGTAATCCCTGAGCTCGGATGATTGCCCTCTGGTCCCCTCCCCCGGGTGGGTCTCAGGGGCTGGCCCTGGGCAGGAGGGGCACGGTGCAGGCTCCCAACTGGCCAGGGCCAGCAGGTCGCAGGTTCCCCAATGTCCTGCAACTGTGTTTCACAAGCTGCCCGCACAGGGGTGTGCTGTCATGTCCCTTCTACAAACCGGGGCCGCCTTGCCGGGCAGATGTGACCCTCTGCGCAGTCACAAGGAAGGTCACACCGAGACCAGCGAAGATGACCTCCCAGGCAGAAACCAGAGGACTGACAGGCCCGTCTTCTCCAGGGTCGCGGAAAAAACGAGGTCAGGGAGTCCCTGCTCCACCCGAGGCGCCGGCTGGGACCTAACCTTCTGCTTCCTGACAGACTCGTCCCATCCGTCGGGGGCAGGCAAACCCGGTGTTTCCATAGGATGAGAGGTTTTGTGTTTTTGTAAGTAGGAAGAGTAAAATTAAAAGTTACTCAAGCCCTCGCTGGCGTAGCTCAGTGGACTGAGTGTAGGCTGCGAACCAGGCATCGCAGGTTCAATTCCCGGTCAGGGCACATGCCTGGGTTGCAGGCCACGGCCCCCAGCAACCACACATTGATGCTTCTCTCTCTCTCTCTCTCTTTCTCTCGCTCTATCTCCCTCCCTTCCCTCTCTAAAAATAAATAAATAAAATGTTTAAAAAAAGTTACTTTAAAAAAAAGATTTCATGTTATTTATTTTTAGAGAGAGGGGCAGGGAGGGAGAAAGGGAGAGGCACATCCATGGGCGAGAGAAACGTCCATCGGTTGCCTCTTGCGTGGCCCCCAGTCAGGAACCTGGCCCACAACCCAGGCGTGTGCCCTGACCGGGAATCAAACCAGTGACCGTTCCGTTGGCGGGAACGACATCCAACCCACTGAGCCACACCGGTCAGGGCTAAAAGCTACTTTTCAAGGCCAAAGGAAATCAGGAAGTTCGCTTCAGACGCACCCGAGGAGCTACCCGACACGTGTGGAAGCGAATGCACTGGGAGCTGCCGGCCTGGCTCCGCCGCTCAGCCTCCCCGTGGCAGCAAGGAGGGGCCGCCTGGCCACCCTCGCCCGCACAGCGCCAGCCCGCCCGCCTCACGGGGCTGTCAGCGAGGGGGACCGGGAAGGTGCCCGCCGCAGGGCTGGGCTCCCGGGAGGCCCTCACTGGCACTCCCTTTCTCCCAGAGATGGCGCACTCCTATCTCCCGGGCCCCCGAAGGCTGTCACAGCCTCTGCCCTTTCCTTTCCTTTCCTTTCTTCCCTTCCCGGTTCTCTGCCTTCTCCGAACCTGATGCCTCCGAGCCGGTCACCCTGGCGTCAGGCCTCCTCTGCGTGCCCCTCTTTGCCTCCCAGAGGATGAGAACGGCAGTCCCGTGCTCAGAGCCGTGAGTTCGAGTCTCAGCCCCGCACTAGCTGCGTGACCTTACAGGAGTCACTGAACTTCGCTCACTTATCGCACGGAGTGATGCAGTGAGGGTGACTCTGCTCCCCCCCACAGGGGGTAGTTTCCGTGAGTGTTGCTAGGCACACTCTCTAGCCCACGGACAGGGACCGACAGATGCCAGCTCTCACAGGCGTCCAGGCTCCCCCCTTCCCCTGCTGTCCCCACCTCGGCCCAACCCCTGTCCAGCTGATGTCTAAGTGGCTTCCTGGCTGATCTCCTGCCTCCAGCCTCTCCCTGCTCTAATCAAACCCACATCCTGTTGCCAAACTCGGCTTCCTCCCCTGCCCCTTGGGCCCCGTTCAAGAACCTGCTGAGGCCGGTGACAGGCAGTCCCAGCCTCCTCCCTCCCTTCCCTCAAACTGGACTTCCCACCACTTCCTCAACGCACACGTCCCACTCCCGTCCCAGCCCTCCTTACCCCTTACCGGCACCGGAGCCGGGCCCTGCCAGGCCCCGCTTCCGAGCCTTGCTAAGCAGCACAGCTGTTCCCAGAGGCCGGCCCTCTGTCTGCCCCGCACCTTTGCAAATTCTGCCCCTCACCCCCCGCCCGGAGCTCGCAGCTCTGCTGAAGGCCCACGTCCTGCACGCAGCCTCTCTGCCCTCTCCTCCTGTGTCCCCATCGGCACACAGGCAGCCACCGCCCACGGGTCCTGAGGCCGTCCCAGGGCAGACTGGAAGCAAATACCCGTGACTCAGGGGAGTCCCATTTACAAGCGAAGAGCAGGACGGAGACGGACAGTCCAGGGACATACCTGCGTGCCACTGTTTACTAATAACACGGCGGCCCACGCATTGACTGTTGCAAAGGACCCCAGTTCGTAACTCCTGCTTTAAGAGCCGGCTCGACTCTGTGCCGCAGAAAGTCCCCGGTTACCAGCTGGTTGACGCGTCCTTCACCTCCGTCTCATAAAAATAATCCCTTTTGTAAAACTAGGATTCGTTTTTTTCTAGCTGCCGGAACTTCAAATGTGTGGATATCTATTGCACAACCACAGGATGGTGCCAAGGAGTGATTTATGGGGGCCCTAACGCCCCCCCGCCCCGTCAGCTCCCCAACACTCCGGGTGAATGCAGAAGCGAAAGCCACGCCGGCTGCACAAACCTGCTTCCAGGAACGCTCCTCTGCGCCCCTGCTGCACCGACATTCTGGGGCTGTCGCTGCAGCCCATGGACTTCAAACGGGCAACAGTGAGCCGGTTTTCCCAGACAGCGCAGAGGCATGGGGCGGTCCCGAACGCGGTCCTGGATGCCACCGCCTTCTCCTCCTCCACCTGGGAGGCGGCCCCACCCTCCCCCTGCGCCTTTCGGCGGCTCACCGCTGTCCTGAAGGGTCTGGGTCAGGTCTTCCATCAGAGCCACTGCTTCCTCGCTGCTCTCCGGCCGGTGCTCCTGCAGCCAGGCCTGAATTTCCCTCGGCATCACCGTCAGCATCTGCTCCTTGGTGTGCACCTCCGGCCTCAGCCAGCGCCGGCAGAGCTCTCGGAGGCGGCTGAGCGCACCCTGCGGCCCTCCCGCCGCCTCCTCTGGGGGGCTGCCCTTGTCAGCGCTCTGCAGGAAGGGCTCGGACTCAGGGCCGTCCTCCTGCAGCACAGCCTCCTGTACCCAAGAGTCATCCTCCAGGATCATGGTGGCGACCTCCTCCTCCTGCTCGTCCTCCTCTGGGGGTACCTGGACCACGGGGCTCAGGGGGCTGGCTGCTCTCGGCACCTCCGCAGCCATCACCCGCGTCCTTGGGGCACTCGCTCAGGCTTCTGGCCTTTCCCTGCAGTCTCCTCCGGCCAAGCTCTCTGAGAAGACACCTCCCTCCTCAAGTTTCAACAAGTAGCCTGGCAGAGAAATGAAAAAGAGAACGAGAATCATTAAGTATATACGGTCCTAAAACAATCCAACTCAAGCAGCCCGGGTCGGACCACCAAGTGATTCTCGCATCCACAAATCAACACGAGCTTCCTGTCCCTCTTAAAGGAAAGATGGCTTAGTCCCGAAAGCCTGTCTCTATAGCAAGAAAAGTTCAGAAGAATCATAAACACAACATATACAGTATTTTTCTTTCCAAAAGACCGAGGCACGAGGCCAAGACATTCAAAGCCCGTGCGGGAATCCAGGACTGAGATTTCCTGCCCTAAGTCGGTGACCCGGACGCAACACACTCAACCTCTCCGACCACCACTAAGTAGAGGTAGCAACATCCATCCTTCTTACTGTAGGAGGACACCTTCCGGATTAGCAATGGATCAGATGTCAAGAGACTTAGAGCCTCATTAGAGGGAAGGCAACATCTCAACTGAGTTATTATCATATTTCAAAGCATGAAGTTCTAAAGTGTCCACGCTCTTCCACTCAGCCTTGGCCGCTCAGGAATCTATCTTTTAGAATAACCGTCTTTGCAAAGAGAAATTTATACGCAAGGAAGTCCAACCATAACATTCTTTCTAATCGAAAAAACAACAAAAAAAAATTGGACACATTACAAATCCAGCAGCAGGGGAATGGTTACTAAATTATGTCACATCCGTTAAGTAACATGTATTAAAAACTATGTTGATATAAAAATGTCTACCTATGACCAAGAAGGCGCTCAGTTCTGTATCTTAATTTGACAGTAGTTGCCCCAGAACATATGTATGAAATTTAAGATTTGTGCATTCTCCTGTAAGTTTAAAATATTTTGAAATATTTTAAAATTACAATAACAAAGAGCATTAATCCTTGAACATTTAAGATAATCCTCGTAATATGAAAATTAGGGATAAAAACAAAACCAGCAAGGCCTTAAAGCCATAGATAACAGTATGACCCCAATTCCCTTTCAAAATGAACAGACACAAGAAAAACAAAAAAGGGGGTCTGGACGGAAATTCTACAACATGTTGAGGGCAGTGAAATTACACATTATTTAAAGACTATAAAGGCCATAAAAGCAATAATTCATTTTAAAAAATCATTATTGATTCATAAAGACTCAAGATAGCAGTTCCCCCTCCACAACAAAAGGAAGAAAGGGAGAGAAGGAAAAACTTTATTTAAAGAACAAAATACAAATACTGGTGGGAAAACCGAAGTTCCCAATGTGTATTCACGGTGACTAGAAGAAGCACAGGGATAACAACTCTTCCTTAGGAACCGGGGTAAACCGTTCCTAGTAAGCCACTAATTCTCTGTGCAACCCGGGGCAAGACACTCCCCCTCTGAGCTCAGTTTCCCCCGGTGTAAAATGAGGGGCTGCGCGGGGTGTCGTCCAATGTGCTTCCATCCAAACCCTGCGCCTCCGGTTCGATGTGCAAGGAACTCGTTGCTGGGAGAACAGCCTGGGTGCGTCCGCTGAGCGAACCGGCGCGTCTACCCGGACCCGGGCCACGGACAGCGCCCCCGACGCCCCTCCCCCAGCGGGCTGCCAGCAGCGGCTCCAGGCCCGTTATCCCTACGCCTCGCGCGACTCCCAGGGGCCACGAGGCTCCAGCACTGTGTCTCCAGGCTCACCTCTCCGGAGGCCAGATACTGTTCCGGCGGCGGCTTCGCATGCAAAAGCGCCCCGGCCAGGGACCGGCCCCTCCGGAGTCAAGACTGCTCCAGCCCGAGGGGCAACGAGAACAATGGACGGTAGAGGCCCGCCCCCAACCGTTCTCATTGGCTACCGAGAACGGCCCCTGGAGCTTTGCTTTTCTATTGGCGAATACAACTCCCAGCCCGCGGCGGGAAAGAGGCTGGACCGAAGGCATTGTGGGAGTTGTAGTCCATCCACTCAGACCACCCGGGTTGCGGGACTGAGAGTGGAGTTTGGGGTTGATGGCCCGGGCAGCATCCGAGGGCCAGAGCAGAAAAGCTGCGGGCTGGCCATCAGGACCCCAGTGTCGGCCAGAGCTGTGACCTGGAACAGGCCAGTCATTACACTTCTTTAAGGCTGGTATATATTTGTCTATAAAAAGTGAAAGTCAGACAGAGGGACTTGAAGTTCTTTTTCAGCTATTGTTAGGCCCCTTGACGACCAAAAGCAGTCCCGGAGGAGGAAAGGCATTTGCATAGCAAAAGCCCTCTGTTACCCGAGCCCAGCACCCCGCTGCCAACGTGCAGGTGCACCTGGCCTTTGCACACACCTTTGGTTTTGCAGGTAGTATCCGTGTGTCTGAAGGAAAGACCTGTCTTGCCCCTCCTGCCAGGAACTGCCATTCTTTCATCTGTCCCCATCGGCAGCTCCCCAGGCAGGGACACCGTCCTCGGCACAGCTTTCGTTTCTCCCCGTCGTCAAGCTCAGCGCTGAAAGGCAAGTTGGAAAGCTGGCCTCTGCCGTGGCGTTCCCATGCCTGGCTTTCTTGAAGAAAAGGCTCCCCCGATGCTGTGTGACAAGTAAGTAACTGCGTGGAAATCCAAGGGGGGAAAGATAAGAAAGAATCGAGAGAAAGACACTCTTAAAAGATGGAGGGTAAGCCCTGGCTGGCGTAGGTCAGTGGATTGAGCTCGGGCTTCGAATCAAAGTGTCGCAGGTTCGATTCTCAGTCAGGGCACATACCTGGGTGGCAGGCCATGGCCCCCCAGCAACCACACATTGATGTTTCTTTCTCTCTCTCTTTCTCCCTCCCTTCCCTCTCTAAAAGTAAATAAATAAAATCTTAAAAAAAAAGATGGAGGGTAGAACAATCCTGTTTGTACAGAGCAGTCACTGGAGGCACACACAAATGACTATATTTGTTGTTTTTCATTTTCATTTCAGTTTCACTTCATGCAAATTTAATTTTCATTTCATGGATGTTTGAGAAATATTTTATGTTTATTGGTGATTTAAATTTTTTTCTATGCACTGACTGTTCATATCTTCTTCCCATTTTTTTATATTGAATTTACCCGTGAGAGCTTTTTGTATGCTAAGAAAATGGTTCCTTTGTTTGTCACAGAAGTTGCTACAATTTTTCTCAGTGTTTTGTTTGCTTTTTGTTTTTTTTTTAACATAGACCTTGGACATTTTTATGATGTCAATTTTGTCAATCTTGTCTTTTTATAGCTTCCGAGATTTGCGTTATTCTTAGAAAGTTCTCTGCACCACTCCAGACATTATTTGAATTTCACTTATTTTTCACTAATTATAACCCCTTTAACTAATCCAAGTTTAAAGACTCCAAGTGCGGTTCGGTGGTTGTTCGTCCCTGGTAGTGTCTTAATTGATTAGCCCAAAGTGACCACGTGCAAACAGCGCCACCTCCAGGCTAGCCTGAGAAGTCTACACTGGCCACCTGAATGCAGAATCCCCGCCATCCATCCCCTCTCCAGAAGTCAGTATGCCAGGAGAACAGCATATCCAAAATGTTCGAGCATAATTCTGGGGGATGATCATGTACTAACAAAGATTTGTTTCTCCACATTCCCATCCTCAATAGGGATGTAAATTTACACAAAACCAAAAGGATATTTGGTTGGGGTGGGGGGATGCACTGAAACCTTCCAGCAGCCTAAGAGAGCATTTACCTCTGCTTCTATCTATCCCAAGCCAACCCTGGACCCCGAGAAACTGGCGCTATCTCGTTACAGGAAAATCCTGGGGTGTCAGCCATCTCTGCCTTGTGCCTGGTTTTCTAGGAAGTTGGTCCTGGCTAGTGTCAACAGTCCCAGGTTTAGACAGATAGTAAGTCACACTTAAAACCAGTTCCTGCCATAACCTGGTCCCTGAGCCAGCGCCCTAAGACCAGCCTAGGACAACAACCAAGCCTAGAAGCACAGCGCCATTTGCTCTTGTGATTGATTCTTTTCTCCAAACCAGAGTGGCGACAGAGGCTCTGTTCTACCAGTGAGCAGTCGCGGTTAAAAGCTCCAGAGAACTACTCTGGCTAACTTAAGCAAAAGGGACTTCCTTCAAGAATATCAGGGAACTCACAGAGTAAGTGGGAGCTGAAGGATCAGGCCGGAGAAGTCGGGAACCAAGAAACAGAGTAAGGCCCCAAGAACCACGGCACAAATCTCTGAGCAGGAACAGCCCAGCCTGCCCAAGAGTGAACCTGGGACTGCTCCGGCCTTGCCTGCTTGCCTGCCTTCCTCTCTGGGCTCCAAAGCAGGGATGGAGCCTGCGGTGGCCCAAGCCGAAATCATATGCCCACCCCATGCAAAAAGAAGCTAAAGCAGAACTGTCTTTTTTAAAATATATTTTTTTACTCTTCAAGGCCAGTATCTTTTTCTTTTTTTTCTTTTTTTTAATGAATGGTTTGTGCTTATTTAGTGTGACAGAGGGAGGCCCTTCGGACCTTGCGTTGCTCCTCAGAGACGCTAGCTTTTCTCTTTCCCAGAGGTCCTGTGCCAGCCTGGGCTTCTCGAGCCCCTCCGTGCCAAGAAGAAGGAGGAGAGTGGATTTGCAGCCTCTGGCCAGTTCCCACGCTCTGCCCTGAACTGCTCTATGCGAGGATGTTTCTGGGAAGACCAAGGCTGCTCTGGGCTGGACAGAATCCCGCGGGAGGTGGCCCCAGTGTGAGGCGGTGCCTGCCCAGACCCAGCAGCTCCAGGGGCACAGGGGTGGCTGGAGACACCGCGTGTTTTAGAGGGGATCCAGCGCTAGAAATGTCCGTGTCCGCCAAGCTATCACAAATACAAAGAGATTATAAAGCTAGGAAGGGGAAAAAGAGAAGGAAGACATTTAAATGCATGCACACACGTGCTCACACACAATCTCTAGGCTGCTTAGTTCATAGGAAGGAAATTATCACTGGATTCATTAGTTGACCATTGGAAAGAGGACATAAAAATCTTGTAACCTTCAGTAAAAGTTTGCAATACGGTTCACATGCAAAAGAGGCTTCAAGACGAGTTCCATAACCAACTTGTCAAACCAGGGCTCTCCTCCTAAGCTGCTCCTTTACACACTGAAGCCCCTCACAATGAGATTTCTGGAGACCCAAGGCGGGGGAGGTCGAGACAGTCCTCTGGGGGTAGTTTGGTGCCATGGACTTTCCCCTGATGGGCTTTCACTACTGTGTGTTTGACATCTGTCTTCCTCTCCCTCTCTCTCTCTCTCTCCCCTGCCCCCTCTCTTTCTCAGGAGCAACTTGATTTTTTTTTTAAATTATAAAACCAATGCACTGAGAATTCAGAAAGAAAAATAAAGACAAATTTGAACACACAAAATTGAAAATTTCTGCATGCCAGAATAGGCCATAAGTGAGGAGAAAGAGAGAGAGAGAGAGAGAGAGAGAGAGAGAAAGAAAGAAAGAAAGAAGAAGGAAGGAAGGAAGGAAGGAAGGAAGGAAGGAAGGAAGGAAGGAAGGAAGGAAGAAAGAAAGAAAGAAAGAAAGAAAGAAAGAAAGAAAGAAAGAAAGAAAATATTTGTAATACATGTTACCAACCAGGGGCCAATTTCTAATTTACTGTGGGTTTATCCCAGTGAGCATAGGAAAAGACCAAGAACTCAATAGAAAAATGGCTGAAGGATGAGACTAAGTAGGTCACACAGACAGAGAGAAAGAGGGAGAGAAGCTCAACCACAGTAATAATTTTTAAAATGCAAGTCAAAGCAAATATAGAGAATGTTTGGAACATCTATCTTTGGAATCCTATTAGCTTTTTAAAAAATGAGATTGATTTCTATGTGCTAATAGAGAAAAATCTCCAGATGGGTGAACCAAAACAACATCATATAACAATACAATGTACAACAGTGTATCATACATTTTGTGAAAAAATGTTAAGAGAAGAAAAATTTAATATATATGGTAAGAGACACCTAATAGATCTTTCTTATTGCAAACACAAGACAGTGTGAATAGACATTAGCTATATAAGGAGGGACTGAAAAACAGGATGGGGACTTTTTTACTTTTAATTTTATAGTTTCCTAAAGCTTTGGATGTTTTCCCATGTGTGTGCATTTATTTTTTAAAAATATAATAACAATGGAGTTGAAGAATTTTGATATTTCACCTGAAAACATTTAAAAAAAGATTTTATTTATATTTAGAGAGAGGGGAAGGGAGGGAGAAAGATAGGGAGAGAAACATCCATGTGTGATTGCATGTTGTGAGCCCCCTACCTACTGGGGACCTGGCCTGCAACCCAGGCATGTGCCATGACTGGGAATTGAACCTTCGACCCTTTGGTTCGCACGCTGGCACTCAGTCCACTGAGCCACACCAGCCAGGGCCATCTGAAAACGTTTGGTATCAGGAAAAAAGCACTGATGAGGGTATGAGGCCACAGGAACTCCCAGCCATTGCTGGTGGGAATGCAAAATACTCCGGGCTCTTTTACAAGACAGTTTGGTGGTTTCCTAAAAATGTAGACATACTCTAGCATATGATCCAGCAGTCATGCTCCTTGGTGTGTACCCAGTGGAACTGAAAACCCATGTCCACATAAAAATCTGCACACAAACGAAAAAGCAAGGTAATGATATACACATACGCTTATTGTCAGAATTATGGAAAATACAGGAACCTTTAAAAAGATAATTATGTATAACTTCAGTACCCAAATATAATCTCTGCTGCTGATGGGGTGGGTTTCCTTCCACTCTTTTTTCTACGCACATGAGTGTAGCCAATATGAATTGTACCACCACATCAGGAGGCCTTTAAAGTTTTTTCCAAAATAAAGGAAACTAAAATTAGCTCTAGTCTGTAACTACTGAATTAGCTAATAGCCTTTTTGGAGCTCTCGGTTCTCCTGGACTGCCCAGGACCCTGAAGTTTCTGTACCGCACAAAGCTGCCCTGTGGACGCTCACACCTGGGGGGGAAAAGTCCAAAGCGTTCCGCTTAAGCCCTGGACTGTGGCTCTTTCTGCAATTACTCCGAGCCACCACAAGATGTCACTCTCTGCACGCGCAAATCGATCTGACGCTGTAGGCCAGTCTAGACCTTGAGACCTTGGCCTGTGAAGTGCCTTGCAGGAAAAATTCCACTCCCACAGCATCAGCTAATGCAGAATCCTTTGACAGTTCCCAAGCACTCCTTCTTAGTATCTTAAAGAGAGGAAGAGACATAGGGAGAGGGATGGAGGAGGAGGAGGAGGAGAGAGAGACATCAATCTGTTCTCCCACTCGTTGATGCCTTCACTGGTTGATTCTTGTTTGTTCCCTGACTGGGGATCCAGCCACTACGTTGGCATATTGGGGATGACGCTCCAACCAGCTGAGCCACCTGGCCAATACCTAAAACATTACCTTTAAGCGTTAATAGCTTATGGTCTGGATTCTTTTAGTAAACAACTCCTTCTTTCCTTCCTTCCTTCCTTCCTTCCTCCCTTCCTTCCTCTTTCTCACCTTCCTTCCTCCTCCTCCCCCTTCCTTCTCCTAGCAATAGCCTAATAAACCCTTTCCTTTAAAAAGAAAGAGAAGCGCCCTGACTGGTGTAGCTCAGTGGACTGAGCGTGGACTGTGAACCACAGAATCACCAGTTCGATCCCCAGTCAGGGCACATGCCTGCATTGCAGCCCAAGTCCCCAGGATGGGGCACCCGAGAGGCAACCACACATGGATGTTTCTCTCCCTCTCTTTCTCCTTCTCTTCCCCTCTGTCTAAAAATGAATAAATAACATCTTTAAAAAAAAAAAGAAAGAAAAGCTAGAATTACTTCTTGTGCCTAGAAAACATAAATATATTTACTTACATTTCCAAATTTCCAATAAAACAAGGTATAGTCCACACACTGCAGTCTTTCTGGGGTTTGTTTGCTTGTTTGTTTGTCCACTTGTTTTGCCACCTTAGCGTCTTCTCAAGGCTTTAAAACTTAAGGAGCCAGTGAGCTGTTGGGGAGTTCCTGGTGGTCAAACAGTTTTCATTCATTTCTAGGAATAAGTTCTCGGTCGACCTAAAACATTTGTAAAATGAAGCGATTTCCCTAGCGACGTGAAAGTTCCCACGCATCTGTAAGGATATTGGGCAGGCCTCCAGGAAGAGCAGGAGAAGGGGAAGCACCTCCTCTAGGCCCGGCAGCCCAGGGCACAGAGGCCCAAACGTTTGTGTCCCTCCGGAGTCTTTCCAGTCTCCTCGACCCTCCCCAGGCCAGTCAGGTGGCAGAGCCAGGACAACGGGGAGCACAGAGAAAGGCGGATGGAGCTGAGCTGGGAACTGTGCCGGCAGGACAGGCCCCTTTGGCTGGGCAGTGTGGGGACCACTTCGGCCAGCCCGAGCGTTGCAGAAGTGGGGGACAGGGAAGCCCCTGCTTGGGGAACGACTGGCTGGATAGATCAGAGAGTCGAAGAAGAGGAACTTTGAGGCACCCTCTAGGACACGGTTCCTAGAACTCTGACTCCTTGCCTGCCTCCTCTGGCTACAAACAGGTGTATTAACAAATGGAAAGGGGATAGCCTGAGAATTGCGATACTAATGACCAGAAGTAGAACATCTTTCTTCCACTAACGGTTTCTGCTTGGGGTTTCTTATACTCAGTCTGACTTGGCTTTGAACTCGGCGGAGGCAGACACAGTTCACGTTCCGGCCGCAGGGGGGTGGGGCGGGGAAGCAGCGGGAGGAGGATGCGTGCAAGGTCCGAGCTGCGAGCTGCTTGCGCGCGCTGGAAGGGGCTGGGTGCCAGAGCGGGAGACCCCGCCTTTTGGTACCCGGCTGCTCCGCGGTTGTCGGGTGAGGCTGGGAGGTTCGCATCTGTAGATTCATCTCGGGAAGTACAGTCTTTGATTCCCCTCTCAGCTCCGGAGTGGCGGTTCCCACAATCGGGTAGCTGGGAAATTGGGTTTAGCATTTGTCACCTATTGCAACTGGGCGTCCGGGGACACTGAATCCTTCGAGGGCTTGCTCTCAAGACTACGTTTCCCAGAAGGCCGTGCGGTGATTGAAAGCTCGATTAGCCTATGGATGGGGAAGATTTCTCGTCTCGGAAGCTGAGAGCCAATGGCAAGGGGACGTGGGCGGTGTTTTGCGGTGGCTGGCCCTGGAGCTCAGAGTCCCACCTGTGCGGACGCAGTCCTGCCACGAATCCCGCTAGATTTCGGGTACGGAGGGACCGGCTCCCGTGATGGGCCGGGAGCGGCTCGGCGGTGGAGGACTCTCCCTCCTGCTCCGTCCCCTCGTGGGCCCCGGGGCGGTGAGTGGGTGCGGGGAGGGAGACAGCGGGGGCGCTGCTGAGAGCGGGAGGGGGCTCGCCTGCAGCCCCGACGCTCGCCCTGCGGAGCCCGCGGGTCTGCTGAGGAGGGGGCGGAGGTAGCAGCGGGTTTCTGGGCCGTCCTCGGCACAGCGATCCTCGTCTCCTTTCCCTTGCTCCTCGGTGGTGGTCCCCGGGGTCGCAGTTGAGCTCTGTGACCCTCTGACCGCCGCACCCCGCTGAGGGCCTGCAGCGCGGCGAGGGGGGCGAACGGGTGGCGGCCGACCGGGGCGCTCCTGTTCCTATGAACAAACCCAGGGACACCCCGGTGCCTCTCGCAAGGGCACTGAGGCGCCGCGCCGAGCGCTCTGGGGCCTTAGCGGTCTCCGGCCCAGGGGGCGCTGCAGACGGCGTGGGAGGCGGGGTGTCTGCGACCGCCGCTGGGAACTCCGTCCGCTCACTCCCGCGGTCTCCTGCCCGTGGGCCGTGCCGCCGGGGGGCGGGGGGGGGGGTGATGGATGGAGAAATCAAATTCGTGCTCGAAGCTCAGCCCAGTGTTGACGTCTTAGTGATAGTGTGTTCGTGGAGGTTTTAAGCCGGGGAGATAGATGACAGGTATTGCCACGGGTTTAGTGGCTGTACGTGCATACACGTTTCCCTGAGAAGTGCCCGTGTGTGTGTGTGTGTGTGTGTGTGTGTGCATTCTCGAGGTTCTAGGTGCTTACACTGGGGAAGACAACGGTGTGAAAGAGTCACACGTCCTCGCCCCCATACGGTCCACCCCGCGCTGCTGCAACGGGGAAAACTCTTTGTAGCTGGACTCAGTGGCTGGCTTGTGCTTGTTCCTGCTGGAAACTCTCTAAAGGGGGAGGGGCCTAGCTTCTATTTCTGGGCGGCTCCTGCTGCCTTCCAGTGTAGGAGTTAATGAATAAATTACCGGTCCATCCGGTAATCTGGTCCTCCCCTCCCACCAAAAAAAATGGTGCTGGATACTGCTGCCAATTCTATTACATTGGTTTTAGTGGGATTGATTGTCTTCAGCCCTAGGGTTTGTTTTGTGCTTATCCCCACTTGAATTTCTTTCTTTTTCTTTTTGTATTTTTATTAGTTTCAGATGTACAGCACAGTGATTAGATAATCATATATTATCCCCATTGAAGTTTACTTAATTTTACAGCTTATCCACCTTTTAACTGTTATTTTTAAAATCCATGTCTTTTTTTAAATGACATTACTACAGTCTTTCTTTTTTTATATCTTATTTTTTAAAGATTTTATTTATTTATTTTTAGAGAGGGAAGGGAGGGAGATAGGAGAGAGAGAGAGAGAAGCATCAATGATAGAGAGAGAGAGAAAAACATCAATGTGCGGTTGCTGGGGGGTTATGGCCCGCACCCCAGGAATGTACCCTGGCTGGGAATCGAACCTGGGACACTTTGGTTCCCAGCCCGAGCTCAATCCACTGAGCTATGCCAGCCAGGGCAAAATCCATGTCTTTTTACATCTCATGTTTTCACACCATTAAACCATTGAAGTAGGGCCCTGGCCAGGTAACTCAGTTGGTTAGAGCATCCTCCCGATAAGGTTCCATCCCGTCAGGGCACAGACAAGAAGCAACCAAAGAATACATAAATAGGTGGAACAACAAAACGATGTTTCTCTCTCTCTCTAAATCAATAAATTTAAAAATAATAATTTAAAAAACACCTCGAAATAGAATGATACCCAGGGCATTTGTCTTTGGGGTTTTGCTTGATCTGTCCCTTGAGTTTGACACCGTATCTCCAAGCCTGGAAAAGCCAACTCTTCTCATAACTGATATGAGTATGATTAGGTCCGCACTTGCTCGTTGCTGAGGAAAAAATGTGGTTGGAAAGAATCTAAAGCCTTCCAGAAATCACGTTATACCTGGACACCCTCTGCTTTGTTTCCCACGGGCAATTTGTCCCTCAGAAAGTCCGCGTGTCCAAAGACAGGGTCCCGTTCGTGCGTTTGAGAGGCGTGAGCCTCTCTAGTAACAGGAAAGTTGCCCGAGGGAAAGGTTCTGTAAAAAGCGAATAAAGAAAAGCAAACCTTCTGTGGTAGACAGAGTTTCCCTGAGAGCTACTGGAGTTGGGGGCGGGGGGGGGGGGCTTTGTCTGAGCCCACGGGTATCCTCTATCCTGGGCGGGTGTCTTCTGGTTTGTAGACTGTGGGACGGGCATCCAGAGAGCTACTGATACATCCTGAGGTCGCCAGTTTCAGCACCTGATGACCCCTAGCGATGGGGCTGGCGACCTCGGGAAGAGTGGGCGGTGCTTAGAGAACCCTCTTCAGGGGGACTGCCTGGTGCAGTTGGAAGAAGGGGCTCCAGAAGGGTAAGGATGCCGCGCTCCTTTAGACTTAAAACATGTGTTCTAAGAAGGCCCAGGTCCCAGCGGTCTCTGGGGATGCTGGTGCCTCAGAGCTCTGGATCCCTGTGAGAGTGAATAACCGTTACCGCCCTGGCAGGGAAAGGAGGACTTTCTTTTTTATGGCACTTTATGGTTTGCAGATGTCTTTGGTCTTTATTGTCTTGTTAATAGCTCACCCTACCCTTTGATGTATGTATTATCTGTTACACAACTTTTTTTTTTCACTTTCTTAGAATTCCCAGAATTAGAAATGCTAGGTCAAAAAATAGGTACATTTCTAGGGTATTTGATATTTTTGCCAAATGCCTTGTAAAAAGATTAAATCCATTTATTTATTCCCACAAGCATTATATGAAAGTGTCCATTTATACCAGCATGGTGGATACTATAAGTCTGGGTTAATTAATAATGATAGCTAACATTATTTACTAATAATGACAGCTAACTTACCACTTAATTCTCATAACTGTGTGAGATAGGTCTTATCATTATCCCCATTTTATAGATAAAGACACAGACACAGAGAGTTTAAGTAAACTTCCTGAGGTCACACAGCTCGTGAGAGGCAGGGTTAGGATTCCAACGCAGGCAGTGTGAGTCTTGAGTTTGTACTCATCTCTATGCTCTATTGCCTACATGTGTCATTGTTCAAATTTTAATTTTTTTGGTTAATAGTAAGATTGAAGGTTTTCCATATATTTATAGGCTACTGTTGTGTGTGTGTGAATTGCCTATTCATGCCCTATGCCCATTTTCCCCCCGACACTAGTCTTTTTTCTCATAGCTCAGCGATTTTCAACCTTTTCCATCTCAAAGCACACATACACTAACTACTAGAATTCTGCAGCCCACCACAAAGTATATTTTTTGATGATCTGACAAAATATAGGTATAATTTTAATTCATTCACAGCAAACAGCTATTGTTGTGTTGGCCGTTGTCATTTTTTCACTTGACACTCTAAGGGAAAAGAGGTCAGTAGGTCAGGGCCCCTGACGAAATAGTCAGGCATTGCGTGTTATAAAAATTCTTGCGGCGCACTGGCTGAAAGTCACTGTCATAGCTGCCTCTGTTGCTTCCCTTCTGGGAAAAGTTTAAAGTCCAATGTTATAATTAACTTCCTTAGGGTCATGAAGACTTTGTTTCTGATAAAGTTCTCTCTCCCCGTGGGTTTAGCCTTGTGCCTCCAGAGATGAGTTATTGCACTTACTCTAGAGTTTTCATGACAACTCAGGTGTTTTGTTCTTTTTTTTAAATAAGAGGGGAAAGGCTTTTTCTCAGCCTCTTGGGGAGATCCCCCTGTTTTATCGCTTCATCATGGCTGCCCTTTTAATGAGACCAAACGCACGTAAGAGTTTCTCTGGGTGTTCTCTTCTGTCCAGGGAAGGACGGGGGCTTACATTTTGGCCGGACCTTGTGTGAGTGGCTCAGACTCACATCCCGTGTTCATCTTCCTCCGTAGGGTTTCTAGACCCAGTGTCATTTCCCAGCTGGACCAGAGAGAAGAGCCCTGGGTGCAAACTTTTGAGACAAAGACGATCCTGAGGGAAAGCCACCCAGGTGAGCCGTGAGTGTCGCCCAGCGGGAGAAGGATCGGGGATACTGCTCTGCACTTTCGCTCTTCCTGTCGGAAGTTCACATTTGGGTTCTTGGGCAGTCAGTCACTGGCCGACTGAAGTCTCTTTTTAAGTAAGCATTTGACTTCTGTTTTGATGATAACATCTCTGAAAGGAGTTGCCCAGTTTTGACAATATGTGGTCTACTCTTGAGGGATGTGAAGTTCACGTCGTGGTTTCTGTAAGCTTAATGAACTTCAACAAACGTTTTAAAAAAAGATTTTATTTGTTCTGGCTGGCATAGCTCAGTGGATTGAGCACAGGCTGCGAACCAAAGTGTTGCAGGTTCGATTCCCAGTCAGGGTACATGCCTGGATTGCAGGCCATGACTCCCAGCAACCCCACATTGATGTTTCTCTCTCTCTCTCTCTGTTTCTCCCTCCCTTCCCTCTCTAAAAATAAATAATTAAAATCTTTAAAAATGTTGTGATTTAAAAAAAAATGTTATTTGTTTATTTTTAGAGAAAGAGGAAGGGAGGGAGAAAGAAAGAGAGAGAAACATTAATGTGTGGTTGCCTCTCATGCGCCCCCTACTGGGGACCTCTCATGCAACCCAGGCATGTGCCCTGAATGGGAATCGAACCAGCGATCCTTTTAGTTTGCAGGGCGGCACTCAACCCTCTGAGCTACACTAGCCGGGGCAACGTCAATAAACTATTCTCAAAGCAAAAACCAAAGTAGTCAAATTAAGTATAGCCTGTTGCAAAAACACTAGTTTTAATCTTTCTTGCTATTTTCTGATGTTTGTCCCTAATAACGTTATTCTCTGTCAACTTCTGTTCATTTTTCAGACTTTGAGAATCAGGTAGAAAAACTCCATCAGGACATTTCCGAAACAGCAGGACAATGTGGAGCATCCTCAGAAAGGGCCAATAAAAATGTCACTTGTACTCCCGGCCCGGGAGGAACCTGGGAGAGGGGACTTGAATCAGGACAGCCTGACCTCCATCCAGGACAGGGCCGCGGGGAGCCCTCCTCACAGGACGGGGACCTAACCCAGCTCCTGGGTGGACATGTAGGGAGGAAGCCCGTGTGTGCAGAGTGTGGGGAAAGCTTTAACCAGAGTTCCTATCTTGTAAGGCACCTAAGAACCCATAGCGGGGAGAGGCCTTATGAGTGCGCCGAGTGTGGGAAAGGCTTCAAACAGAGCTCAGACCTCGCCACCCACCGTAGAACCCACACAGGAGAGAGGCCCTACCCGTGCGGTGGCTGCGAGAGGAAGTTCAGTGACAGCTCCACGCTCAGCAGCAAACACCAGAGAACCCACAGCGGGGAGAGACCCTACGCGTGCCCGGAGTGTGGGAAGACTTTCGGGCCGAAGCCGCACCTGGTCATGCACCAAAGAACCGACACCGGAGAGAAGCCCTACACGTGCCTCAAGTGCCATAAAAGCTTCATTCGAAGCTCAAATCTCATCACCCACCCGAGGACGCACACGGGAGGGAAGCCTTACGGGTGCGATACCTGCGGGGAGCCAGAGCTCGGATGTGGCGAAGCACCGGCGGACGCACTCGGGGGAGCGGCCCTTCCGATGCCCGCGGTGCGCGAAGGCCTTCAGAGACGGCTCTCACTTCGCGGCTGGCTCACAGGAGCACTCACGCCGGACAAAGGCCTTTCCGTTGTCCCTCCTGCCACAGCGGTTTCAGCCAGAGCTCACACCTGGTCGCGCACGCGAGGACGCACACAGGTGACTGTGGGAAAGGCTTCGCTGACGGCGCTGCCCTCCTTAAGCACCAGGGGACCCACACGGGGGAGAGACCCCACCCGTGCGGCGAGTGTGGGAGGAGCTTCAGCCAGAGCTCCCACTTCGCGACCCACCAGCGCGCCCACGTGGGGGGCAGGCCCTATCGGTGCCCTGAGTGCGGCAAAACCTTCGGGCAGCATTCGCACGTCCTGACGCACCACAGGACGCACACGGGACAAAGGCCTTTTCGCTGCGGCAGATGCGACAAGCGCTTCCGCCAGAAAGCACCTTTTATGCCATCAAAACACTCATCTGACTTAGGAAATGGTCTCCAGTGGCTCTCCCGCTCCCTTCCACGTTTCCGTTGCTGCGGGCTTCAAGCCCCCCACGGAGAGGAAACCCGAACCCGGGCCTCGGCGGCTCCCGGAGGGCCCTGACCTGTTCAGTCTCTGTTTTTCCCCACGTTTTATGGTGAGGAGAAAGCTTTAGGGTCCGAAGAATGTTTTGAACACAAAAGGCAACTCTTCCGTGTTTCTGATGGACTCTTAGACAGGGAAATGGGAGTTTAATGATTGATGCCTGGTTACTGAAAGAGAAGCAAGATAAATGTGACCTAGAGATCTCGTGGAAGCCACCTCCCATGGTGCCTGGCACATAGTAGGTGCTCAGTAACCGACCGGTCACATTATCACTATGATGATCAACACCTGAGATCTTATAGAAAACCCGCAATACAGCGTCTATTCCTTAAAAGATACTCCATACAAAGTCGGTGGCTTATATCAGAGTTATTACTCACGAAGGAATTTATTAGCGCAGTCCTGCACTAATTAGTGCAGCCCGGGACTTGCAACGAATTAGGTTGGCGTTAGAAGATTTGGGGTGTGAGCCCACGGATTTCATAAAACAGAGCGTACTCTCCCGACCCAGTGCTCTGCAGGCATTACTCACCAGCTGTCTCATCGCCCTGACGGGGCAGGGTTCCCGCAGAGGACATCTGCAGGCTTGTGACTAAGACGCTGAGACAATTTCAGAAGCTTTTGCGCTTCGCTGTCTGAGGCGCTGCCCCTGGGGTTTGCTGCCTCGGGAGGCACAGGAACTATCCGGTGACCAGCCAGCAAGAGGGACCTGGGAGAGGACTGCAGTGAGGCTGCGGAAGCAACATTCCCGAGACTGTTAAATACTATCGCAGGGGTGTTTCCTGGCGTTTGTTCAGCTGTAGGGAAGGACTCCTGTTTTCCAGTTTGCTGGGTCATTGCCTTTTCGTTTTTTTGTGTGTTTTTTTTCTTTGAAATGTCAATGTGTGGTTGCTTCTCGCACACTCCATACTGGGGACCTGGCCTGCAACCCAGGCATGTGCCCCAACTAGGAATCGAACCAGTGACCTTTTGGTTTGCAGGCCTGTGCTCAATCCACTGAGCTACAGCAGCCAGGGCTGCCTTTTTGTTTTAAGTTAGTGCGACTCTCTGATCCTTTGAGGGTCATTCATTTGACCACTGGTACATTCCTGTATTTAACTGAAATGCGTTGAGGGAGGTCAGCGTGCTGAAAAGAACATGAACATCACTGAGGAGATGAGTCACTCGAGCCCTGGCCCCAACACTTAACTCGGCCAGACCTCTGCCTCCTCTCGTGGTCTAATACCCACGTGGGCACAAGCCTGCAATGCAGGCCCACGGGCACTTTCTTGTTAAACTGTGGACTTTGATATTGCAGTATTGTCGCTGAAGTCTTTGTTTTTTCCCGAGGAACTCTGGATAATATTTCTCCAGATGTCTTGTTGTCTCTCATGATGAGGGACTTGTTTTTTTCACCCGTTGGAAACCTAAGGCCTGAAAAGGCCCCACGACCCATTGCAGGTCACGTGTTTCACCACAGAGCCAGATTTTGGCCGCCGGTCCACTCGTCAACCTGGCACAGACCCGCGCTGGAATCTGTCGCGGTCTCTGGAACACTGCAAGACCGCAGGGCCCATCGTCCAGCCTTCAGACCACTGTGAGTTCGCAAAAGACCCAGGTAGGCAGCCTGTGCTCCCAGCAGCTTTCCAGGATCCCGGGCTGGGGTCCCTGATCCTCCAGCAGTAAGAGCCGACAGGTAAGGGCAGATGCAGGGGATGGGCTCTGGGCGTTGAACGCTCTGGAGAGAAAAGTGGATGCCTGAAGCCTTTAACACCGACTAAAGGATTACATCAGCCTTGGAATCTGGTTTGTTCTCTTCCATGTGGAAGGCCACCTGAGGGCTGTAACTCACAGGGCACAGAATTCGCTGATAGCCTGACCTCGCTCTTTGACAGGAAAATTAGATAGTTGACCAAGAAAAAAGAAATTTGGTTAATCCAGGGCAGGGGTTCTCAAAATGTGAGTGCTAAGAAACAGACCCTCCCCTTATATAAGTACCAATAAATGTCCAGAAAATTACAGCCCCAGGCTTCTGTGATCTGCCAACCTTGGACCACCTGTCTGAATGCAGGATGCCATGCTGTATTAATAATGCTCTTGTGTTATTACAAATAAAAAACAAATGGCTTTGCAGAGAACAAAAGAAATAAGGCTCTCATGAACACCTTTTCTTCTCCTCCCAGAAAACATATGTTCCCACAATTTTGATTATTTCTACAGGGTGTGAACATTTTTATAGCTCCTGTTACTTGCTGCTAAATCATTTTCTGAGCCAATCGTACTAATTTACAATGCTGCCAGCAGCAAAGGACCACAGGTTCTACCGCACCCTCAGTCTCAAGACCAAGTTTCGCTAATTTAAGAGGCGGGATTTTTAGAAGGGCTTTATGTTATACTTACTGATTTTCCAGCTTATACCCACTGGATGGAGAAGCACGCACGATAGTACTTTTCTACCCTCGAAGCCCTGACTGGGTATCAAACCCCTGGCCTTTCAGAGTGCAGGACGGCGCTCCCACCAACCAAGCCACACCAGCCAGGGCAAGAGCCAGGGTTGGTACATCTTGTTTTCGTTGCGTTTCTGTGATTTGCCAAGTTGAACATTTTTTTTGTATGTTCCCAGCTTCTTTCTTGACTTTCTACTGTTTGTCATTTGTGCATTTAGAGTGTAGAATCAGAATCGAGACGCTCTGTTGATAGGCTTCGAGAAGTTGCTCACTTTATTTCCTCCCGCTCCCTTCCCTTTCCCTCAATGCTTTGTTACTTTTTGCGTTCGTAAGTGATACATGTTCATTTTGGAGATATCAGAAAGTGCAGCAACAACAAAAAATCACCTATTATCCCACCTTGCAGAGTTAAATGCTACCGTCTATTGTCTGTCTTTTGACACATTTTTTAACAAAAATATAAATATGTCACCTAACTTTTCTGAACCTGTTTTCTTATCTACTAAAAACAAAACAAATATGCCCTGGCTGGTGTGGCTCAGTGGATTGAGTGCCAGCGTGAGAACCGAAGGGTCGCTGGTTTGATTCCCAGTCAGGGCACATGCCTGTGTTGCAGGCCAGGTCCCCAGTAGGGGGCGCTCGAGAAGTAACCACCCATTGATGTTCCTCTCCCTCTCTTTCTGCTTCCCTTCCCCTCTCTCTAAAAATAAATAAAAATATTAAAGAAAAATAAAAACAAGAATACGCGTCTCCCAAGTTGATAATTAAAAGAGCCAGTGTACGTGAAGGTGACTTATGGAGTGCAGGATGTTATACGGAGGCAAGTCGCTGCTCTTATGCCCTGAAATGACCTTTGCTGCGCCCCGCACAATGATGACAGCATTTCCCCCGACACAGCCCGCCCTCTGCAGGACAGTCTCTTCTCTCCCAAATGACTTCCGGCCTCAGTTTTTCCCACCGAACCGGTACCCACTCTACTTTTAAGAAGTTCCATATGTAGGATGTACAGAAGGTATAAACGGGGGTGCAAAGAACAGCCATGTATCGACCTCTCAGCTTAAGAAATAAAATTTTGTCAACTCCATTTTAATTAAAAAAAAAAAAAGTAAATTTTACCAGTGCACTTAGAGGTCCCTGTGAATTCTTCCTGAATTGCAGCCCCTTCCCAGCCCTTATTCCACCCTCCCGAATCTGGTGGTTTTCACCCACAGGCCTTCCCACTTATCTATGCTTTATCTCGCTATGTATTTATCAAGAGATAGTCACACAGATCCCTAAGCAATGTATAATATTGGTTTGCAAAAAGCTGTTTAAACCGTCTGTGAGTGAGTATCAAGGTAAGTATTGTACATTCCCCCCCGCTTCAATATTACGTTCGTGAGAGTTGCCCGCGTTGGCAGATGTACTTCATTCATTTCTTTGTTTTAATATTCTCCATATGATCACAGTGAAATCTATCTGTTTTCCTGATGATGGCCATTTAGACCATTTGTGGATTTTGCTGCCACAGGCATTTCTGCAAGGAACATTTTGATGTGTGTGTTTGCATACATGTGTAGGAGTTTCTCTGGGTATGTGCACCTGAGGTCACAGGTTAAGTACATCTTTTTAAAAATATATATTTATTTTTTAGAGAGAGGAAAAAGAAGAATGAAAGAGAGGGAGAGAAATATCAATATGTGGTTGCCTCTCACACACCCCCAACTGGGGGCCTGGCCTGCAACCCAGGCATGTGCCCTGACTGGGAATTGAACCAGTGACCCTTTGGTTCACAGGCCAGTGCTGAGTCCACTGAGCCACACCAGCCAGGGCAAGTGCATCTTTAACTACCTAGTGCCAAATTGTTCTCCCGAGTAGTTGGACTGATTTCCATTCTCACAGTAGGTATTCTGTTAATTATTCTTCCTTGTCAACTTTTTTTGTACTGTCAGACTTCAACATTTTTCCAATCTGAGGGGTATGGAATGATGTTGCATTTTTAATATGCATCTCTCTGATTGCCAGGGAAGTTGAACAGCTTTTTACAAGTTTGTTGGTTGTTCCTTTGACCTCTTCAGGGAATGCCGTGCTCATAAAGCCCTCATTCCCTAAGGCCCTTGGAAACCCTCCCTGTCCACGGAGCGTGTCCAGGTCTCCGCCGTCCGGCAGAGGGGATCTCCTGTGGATCCCTGTAACCTTTTGCACAGTGCATCCTGGATTACACTTTTTATTTCATCTTGTAAAGTCCCTTGTGCACTCTGCTAGAGGGCAGGGACTATATTTAATTCAACTTTATGACCTTGTTAGTACCCCGTGCAAAACAAACATTTCATAAATCTTTGTTGAGTCAAATTATAACTCTCCCCTGCTTTTAAAGACTGAAATAGTTTTCTCTCGTCTACAGAAGAGAACGGAACCTCTCTAGTGTCGAATTTAAGACCCTCACGTGGGCATCAACTTGCCTTTCCTGCTGCTTCTCCCAGCCTGACCCTGCCTTCTGCCCCAGATACCAGACTCTCGGTCCACAATGAGGGCCCAGTCTGCGAGCGTCTGGCTTTCCTCCCCGCAGCCGGGATGGCAGGTTGATCCCGCCTGTGGTAGCTGCCCATCAGATTCTTTGAGAGACATTCGAGGAATCCTGAAGCCAAAGGCTTGTTTTTATTACTAAGCGTGGCTTCTGCTCTGAATCTGTCATTTGTGGACTAAGCACAGGTTAGCCGCTGTTGCTAGGAGCCCGCTGTCGCTCTGCAGATGTGTAAACACGTGCCGTGAGGGAGCCCTGCCCGGGCAGGCTTGGCCCAGGACCCAGGCTTGTGAAGGCGCCTGCTCTTCTCTGGCCCCCCTGCCTCTCTTGTCTGTCTACTTTGATCTGGCTCACGGTTCCTAACTGTGTCTCTGGATGGGTCCCTGCATTTGTCCTTTGTCGTTAGCCTGGAGTCCGCATTAGCGTCTTGTGGCCTGCTCTAACCCCTGACCCGAAACCAATTCCCCATCCCGTTCTGGGCTGACTTCCTGTCTTCCTCCCACAGCGCTCAGGTCTCTGTTGTCAGTGGTCTTTACACCAAGACTCGGGTGCTCACACACGTTTGTTGAAGGTTTTTTTTTTTATGAATTGTAAATTTTTTTAAAAGATTTTATTTATTTTTTAGAGAGGGAATGGAGGAAGAAAGAGAGAGAGAGAGACAGAGAAACATCAATGTGCGGTTGCTGGGGGCTGTGGCCTGCAACCCAGGCATGTGCCCTGACTGGGAATCGAACCTGTGACACTTTGGTTCGCAGCCCGCGCTCAATCCACTGAGCTACGCCAGCCAGGGCTTGTTGAAGGGTTTTCAGAGGCACTGCGGCCCACGGAGGAAGGGAGTGCACACCTTCTTGGTGACAGGCTAACTAGAAACTGGGACGCGGTGTCGCACAGTGAGATGCCAGGGGTTTCGGAATCAGAAAAACCTAGGCCTGATTCCTAACTCCGCATCTTAGGACTTGAGCAAAACACCAAACCTCTCTGCGCCTGTCTCCCCATTTACAAAATGAGGATAATTCTATCTTCCTCGTACGGTTCCTGTGAGGATGAAATGAGACAATAGAGAGCATTTAGCACATTCTGGGACGTGGGAAGCGGTGGGCCCATGGCTGCAATCATAAACAGGTAGTTAAAAACTTTTGCTCCTTTTGGAAAAATGATGAGGTTGAAGAGGTGTCTAAAGTCAAACCCCCTGGCAGGAACTGTGCCCGTGCAGAAGATCCAGCATAACCGAATGCTTGAAGTACGAGACACAGTTGGTTTTCTTCACCTGAAGAAATAAAGGAGAGTTACACAGTGGTAGGTAACACTTAAAGTTCATTAAAGTTGAAAACCCGGTCTTAACAGAGACCCACTGGATGCATTTAGTCATGTGCTCCATGTCGTCCCCTTTGTCCTGTGTCTAGCCTGAGTTTACCCAAGGAACAGACAGAGATGAGATTAGCGACTTCACAGAGCAAACGGAGGACTCATGTTGTTATTGGCTACATCTGCCCGGAGGACTCACTGGATGTGTGGAGTCGGTCCTATCTGAGAGGAGCAGGGCGCCCAGCTAGTCACGGTTCTTTTTATGCAAACATGTTATCATCAGTGCATTTGACAACAGTTAACCTGTGAACCCTCTCACCCCGCCCCGCCATATACCCGAATGTCCTTGGACACATGTATTAGTTTTCTACTGCAGACGGGGTGAGCTTAACTTCACTCTTTGCTCTAGTCTTACGAGGGGAAGCTCCACGTGGCTACTGGGCTGGGCTCTTATCCTGAGGGTCTGGGGAAGACGCTGCTTCTGGGCTCCTTTAGGTCATTGACAGGATCAAGTTCCTTGCTGTTATAGATTGAGGTCCCTGTTTCTTTGCTGGCTGTAGTCCAGGGGTCACTCTCGGCTCCTCAAAGTCCTTGCCATGTGGCCCCCTCCATCTTCAAAATGGGCATTGGCCCATCGAATCTTTCTAGTGTTTTGGGGTCTCTTTTATACCTCTGATACCAGCTGAAGAAAACTCTCTGCTTTGAAAGATTTTACTTATTTTTAGAGATAAGAGTAAGGAAGGGAGAGAAGGAGGGAGAGAAACATTAATCAGATGCCTCTCGCACACCCTCAGCCAGGGACCTGGCCAACAACCCAGGCATGTGCCCCGACCTGACCAACAACCCAGGCATGTGCCCTGGCTGGGAATTGAACTATGGACCTTTCGGTTTGTGGGACAATGCCCAACCCGCTGAGCCACACCAGCCAGGGCAAAACCTCTCTGCTCTTAAAGGGCTTATGTGACTAACCAGATAATCTCTCTATCTTAAGGTCAACTGATTAGTAACCTTAATTACATTGTCAAGAACCCTTCAAAACAGTACCTAGAATTAGTGTTTGATCGAGTAACCAAGGATTGGGAATCTTGGGTAGCCATCCTAGTGTTATGCCTACCACAGCAAAGCTACAATCCCCTGACAAGTTATCCCTCAGTGTCCTTGACACTTGTTCTTGAATGTTGAGAAGCTACCTGGTATGCGGCTCCCTTCTTTCAGTACTGAGCAGAAGCCTCAGATTTCCCAGCTTCGTTCTCAAGATGCTGGTATCTGTTTTTTTCTCATTCAAGACAAGAGACCAAGTCAGCCAAAAGTGCTAGTGTTTGTCCCGGGGAATCCTTCCTTCTGGAAAATTTCTATGTAAAATATATAAAAAGCAAATCTTAAACATGCAACAGGAAGGACGTTACATTTGTTAACGTTTCACGCTGGGTTTATTTATCCACTTTTCTGTCTTTGGGGCATTAACGATCTGTCCGGGAGGATGGACAGGCAAAGAAGTGATTGTGATTCACTGAGATGAATGCTCTGATAGGGTCGTACAAGGTCACACGCTTTTTCTAATCAAAGACACCTTCGATTGTGGGGTGCACCCTCAAATTCCAACAGCCTTTTGGGACATTGAGAATACCTTATCAAGTGCATACGTTTTTTAAAACTTGATAGACAGTGGCAGACACTTATCGCTGGAATTACTAGTCTGTTCTCTAAATCGGTGTTGGAGACAAGGTTTTTGTGAAGCGTCTAACTCTGGACCCACGCAGCCATTCGTAAAATGTGAATCTGATCAATTCTATCTCGGGAGGTGTTTTGACCATGACTGAGAATTTAGTTCAGGTCACCCATCTGCAAGCAATGACAGCTGTGTTATTTTTCCACCAGCTGTTCTGTCTCCCTGGTATCTGGTGAGTTTCCTCTCATGCTGATTGTAAGACCTATCCCGATTTCAGAAGTATTACCATGTGAAAAAACTTGGGACTTATTTTTGAAGGCATTAGGGTTTTTAAAGTGCTCCTGGGAAACAAATGAGGCAGTGATTCATTCTGCCTGGGGAAGAAGGTGGCATTGGAGTCGGGTCTGGCAGGTCGAGCAGGAGTTTCCCAGGAAGTTAAGGGGTTAAAAGGCACCCCAGGCCCGGAATAACCTGTGCTGCAGAGCTTCCCTGAAGCCGCCCTGTTCACATCGCTCCACTCCCGAGAGTCTTCCACATTCTCGAGGTCTCGGATCAATTCTAGCTCCCTAAATGGCCAGTTAGCTCAGTATTGCCATTTAATTTTACTTATTCATCTTATATTTGCTAATATTTGCTAACTTTATACTTGCTGACAAATAGTATCTCAAGTAGCTCCTGGTAGAAAACTTGGTAAATACAGAGGAGCAAATAAACAAACAAACCCCACAGAAATCCACTCTAAGTCCACCGCCTTGGGAAACCACTGTGAATGTATTGGTGTATATACTTCAAGGTTTTTTCTTATGCACATCTGTATCCATACACTTTTAGAGCACCCAATGGTATCACAACATGTTTATTAGTTCATAGTTTATTATTTTCACTTGGCCAGTACAGTACAAATGCTGGTCATTGTTCGCCTACCCAGCCTCCCACTGAGGGATTTAACGCCCATCTCAAGTGTGTTGCCCTTCACCAGCTGCATCTCCTGACTGGGCTAAAGGGCTGGTATCCGATCCAAGGTCGGTGTCTGAGTCACAGACATACCCACGGGGCGCAAAGATGAGCTGTGTCAATCATCTGACACCGTGTTACGGAATTGGGCAACTGGGATCATCCACAACGGAGCTGATGGTGTCAGGGTGCCACGGCCTTGAAGTAAGGCCACAGCAGGTCAACGAGGAGCTGGAGTCGTGAGGGAATGGGAGAAACTAGAATGGAGGAAGCTGGCGCCGAAGAGAGGAGGGTAGAGCAGACCCAAGGAGAAGCAGAGATACCCAGCAGGACGAGCCAATCCCATGCCTTCAGTCTTCCATGAGTCCTGCTTTCTCTGGCTCTGGGCCCTTGTGTGTATTCATCCTAAATGCCTCCCTTCTGGCCCTTTTCCCTTCAGAGCTGAGGCAAGTGGGTCCCTGGTCCTTGCAGCCAGCATGCCTGACCAGCACCTCACCTCGTCCCCGGGATGGCGGCACAGCATGGCGTTGTGTGGAGGCGCCGTCGCTGACTTAAAAACCCAGCGACCTTTCCAATGAGTATCTTCATCACTCATTTTTTTCACCACGAAGAATAATTTTGTTATGCTCTGTGCCAACAGGCGGAATTCCTTGTTTGAGGGAGAACTGCATAATGCCAAGGGGGACTTCAGACAGACCGCGTCAGTTTACAGTCCAGGCAGCAGGCCGTGACCGTGGTTGAGTTTTCATCCCTTTGCCAATGGTATTAATTAAAAAAAAATGAAACAAAATGTTGCAACTCCCATGGGCAAGAAGTGGTAAGTGGTCAGTTACAGTCTTTGTGTGCATTTCCCTGAATGTGGTTATTGACCAGATGGGTGGGTGGGCTTTGCTGTCAGACACACCTGGGTTTGAGTTCGGGCTCCACCTTTCACTGTGTGGCTTCAGTCAAATTACTTAGTTTTCCATGGTCTCATCTGTCTCAAATTGGAGATAATAATGCTTCTAGCTTTGTAGGTTTATTATGAGGCTTAGATAAGAAAATAGATACAAAACAATTCGTCTAGTAAAAACTAAACTATTAGTCTACAAAAGTATTAGTCTAGTGAAAACTCTGTACATTCACTTATTATAGTTATGAAGAATGGTTTAATCTGTGGCCACCAGATAAAGCTATGGGAGATATCTGAAACTCAATGGGATGTTGATTCAAATACCAGTTAGAATTGTATATGCCTAGGAATAAGAAAGAATGCAAGAGCCCATTAGGTTCATAACCTTTACCATCTGAGAGACAATACATTTACTTATTTGGATAGCATGTATTATTACACAGGTCTTTAGAATTAAAATGAAAACGTATGTATGTATCTTAATAGCCAAGAAATATAAAACAAAACCAAAGATAAACTGGGTAGGTAGGACTCACAGATTTGTAAGAGTAGTCAGAAGATGGGAGAGTTTTGAAGTAGCTGGCATAGTGTAAAAAGGGGCTCACAGCGACACTTGGCACAGTGAGAAGGACGGCTCTGGAACCCCGCTGCTGAACTGTGGAAACCTCTGACAAAAAAATAACCTTAGCTAATTTGGTTGGAAGCTTTCTTAGCAGATTTGTGTCTTTCAACTTAGAGACTCTTTAAGATTAAGTACAGGAAGGGAAAATGGGGTAAAAACGATGGGATTAATATATTGAAGTTAAGAAGAAATATGTTCATATTTTACATTTTATGCACTTGCAGTGATTAAAAAATGGCTTATTAAGAGCGGCAACCTTAAAACTCTTATTTTAAATGTATATTTGAGTTAGTTTTAGGCTTAAGATTTCAAGTTGGAATCTTACTAAGCTTACACGTGGAACTGGGCCAACTGTGAACTTAGATTCATTATATTTGTAAGTTTATCTGATTTATAAGGGTTACTAAGCATTGAAAAGTTTCTAGGTCAGACAATTGAAGAAATTTTAAAAATCCACTAAATTTGTTGACATGATTTTAAATGTTTGAAGGTGTTGAATGAACTCAGTTTGTGAATGGGACCAAAAATTCTTAAAAGATTCTGAAAAGTGATGGGTAAAATATAGAGGCCATAGCAGGAGCAGGGTCAGCGCCGAGCACGTTAAATTTGGAGTATGTGCGGGGTTCAGAGGTGAAAATGCCCCACTACGCCGCTGAAAATGCTGAGTGGGGACCCCTTATAGATGGTGTAGTCTGGAGATGTCTTTAGGGCGCTACACCACTTTAAGGTGAGCGTGGATAAAGTTACTGAGAAAGAGTGCAGAGAGAAAGAAACGGAGGAGGGCTGAGGGCAGAATTCCGTCGAAGACCCATTATTTTAAGGGCAGCGCACAAGGAGCAAGGGGAAGAGGCCCGCCCCAAAAGGGCAGAGTCTCCCCTAAAAGGAACTTGCGAAGGTCAGTGGCAGGGAATCTAACGGAAGGACGTTTGGACACACACATCTCCTGCTTTAGCAGCCACTTCTGAAATATCAGGAGGGTCGAGCAGTTCCAACCCGGCGACTGCTGGTGAACCCAGGAGAGGGCTGAGGCCAGACTGCCCGACTTTGCGGTCCCTTGTGACAGTGTGGGTCCTGCTGGCGTCCAATGAGAACCCCGGGCCACTTCGAGGGGCGCCCTCCCTGCGCCTTTTGGTGCAGAGTGTAGCTCGGCAGGCCGGGGACGGAGTCCACGTGTTTTATTTCAAGCGACTGACAATGGCGACCTTTCGGTCCGAGGAGAGGATGAGGTGGGGGCGGGAGAGGCTAAGGCTTCTGGGCCTTCCTCGCCAGCGGAGGTGTTCGCTAGCCGGACCGGTCGCTGGCTCCGCCTCCTTTCTTCCGCCTCCAGTCGGAGCCTAGAGAGCTCGGGGGGGCGGGGCTAGGGGCGGGACAGGCGGGCCCGGGCCCCGCCTCCTTCCGCCCGCTCCCCACGGCGCGGCAGGGTGGGGCCCCCGGGGCGGGGCCGCCGGGGCGGGGCCTCGGGGGCGGGGCCTCTGGGACCAGGACAGCCCGCGCTCTCTGTAGGAGCCGCACCGCCGTCGCCCGCGCCTCCGAGGTCTCACCGCTTCCTCTGCAGAGACCTGGGCTCAGCCGCCATGTCCGCCACGGACGAGGTTGACGGACTGGGCGTGTCCCGGCCGCACTATGGCTGTGAGTGCGGGGATCTGCGGCGCGGGGGGTTCGGGGCTGGGTTCTCTGCTGCCCAGGCGCCGTTTTCCCGGGAGGGGGTCGGCTGGGCGGGTGGGGCAGGGCGGCCGTGGGCCGCGCGGACCCGGAAGAGCCGGGGCGGTGGGCGGGAGGGGTGGCGGGCGGCGGGGCTCCCGGCCCGCGCCCCTCGGTCTCCGAGGCGGCGAGGGGGGACCCAGGCGGTCTCCACGCTTTAGCCGGGGCGTTGCGGCTGGAGGGCCTCACCCAGCGCCGCCCACCGCCCAGCTCGGCCGTGATTGAGGGGGACGGCCTAGGGTGAGGTGGCAGGAGGACCGTGCAGGGCGTGTCCCGGGGCCGGAGGCGAGGGCTCTGCTGCTTCTGGAGGGGAGCTGCTGCCCTTGTGCCAGGGAGACCCCGGCGGGTCCGGCCCTGCCCGGCCCTGGGCGAGTCACTTCAGCTTTTTCCGGCTCAGTTCCCTCGACAGGATTTCAAAAGTAAAAACTAAAAGGACAACAACCAAAAAAAAAAAATCCCCCAAAACAAACAAAAAGCCCCTCTGACTTCCTCATTTTCTGTAGCTGTCCCCGGGACGTCATTGAACTGCAGGCAGGATGGTTAGTACCGGCCAAAGGGGAGTCCTTTGGAGTCTCGAGGTTTTCGGTTTTCTTTTATATCCTGGGAGTCATGTTCAGTTTTCAGGGTAATTTCACTCACCAACAGTTACATGTGTGGTGTTGTGTCACTTCTGTGAAATTCAAGGTGAGTAAGACCAGGCCCTACCTTCAAAGAACCTTTTAATCAGAGAGAGAGAGACAGGTGTACAACCCAGTGATAATGAGGTACAATAAAGATAAAAGGTGTGTGCACAAACTCGGCATAAGCAAATGGCACCATGGTTGGGGACGGGCTTGGGGAAAGAGGGGACCCGCAGCAGTGACAGTTGAACAGAGCCTTGAAGTATGCTGGCAGGTTTGGTGGGGCAGGGTGGGGCAGGAGAGGTGACTCAGAGTGGGGGGAGCATGAGCTATGGTTTTGAACCGCGGAAAGGTGCTGGGAATTGTGGTGTGGAGTGCTCACTGGAGGGAGGGAGGGAGGGAGGGGGGAGAGTTTCCAAAAGTAGTTGGAGCTAAATTGGGAAAGGCCTCGAATGCCATCCCAAGGAGTTAGGGATTTATTCCATACCCTGGGTGCCCATGCAGGAGGTGGATTGCTCTGAGGTTCGCCTCACGGGCTTTTGGGATGGGCCGCCCAGGGGTGAATCCAGGCCCCATCACTTGCTGGCCAGGGGGTTACATCGCCCTGCCTCCGTTCCCTCGCCTGTTAACGTGAGGGATACTCAGGACTGCCGCGGGGCTCCCATGAGAGAGGGCGTGTGAAGTGCGAGGCTCAGCGGCTGCCACTCTGTTCCCAGTGACGGGACTGCTGACTTCGGTTGTTAGTAAAAGAGGGAAACAGCAAGACCATCTCTGTGTGTAGAGAGAGTCTGGCAGACGGAGTTTTGGCCCTAGATCTCAAGCCATTATTTTTCAAGTTAAGCTAAAATATAGTACATATTCATGTTATCATACTTTAAAAAAGAAAGAAAAGAAAAGAAAAAGGTGAGATGGGAAGGCCCGAAGCCCCATGGTTCCTGTGTCAGGAAAGTCCTCATGTCCCTGGCTGGCCACGCGTCTGCCGGTCACCCTGACTCTGAGGCGAGGAGCAGGAATTCGATGCGGGGGTGGCCTTGGGTCGCTCAGCCAGGTTACAGGTTCTGTTGTTCCCATTCTTTCCCCTTTCAGCCGTCCTGGACAATGAGAGACTCACTGCAGAGGAGATGGACGAAAGGAGACGGCAGAACGTGGCTTACGAATACCTCTGTCATCTGGAAGAGGCAAAGAGGTAAGGCTCGGCGGTCGGGAAGGAAGACCCGGTGAAGGGCGCGGCCTTGGCGTGAACACTGACGGAGACCTCTCTGCGTGGGTTGCAGAGGTGCCTGAGGGGAGCCGGCGATCTGAAGGGATGAATGTGGGTGGGGTGTTTGTTCACAGGACCGGGCCGCCTTGCTGGCCCTTGGTTCGGGAAGCACCGATGGCCATTTTTGTGTACTGACAAACGTCCAGACTTGTGTCCTGCGTTCTGCCTGTGGTGCGTGTCTGGGGCGCTGCCAGCTGTGGGCACGAGATCGCCTTCTTAGAATTTGAAGTTCTTGCCTTTCATGTTTCACTGGTTCTTCACTGGTTTTGATTTCTGCATGAGCTGGGTTCCTTCTCCCCTTGTTAGAGCTGTGGGTACAGATAGGTCCATGCATTTGGCAGTATGCACAGACGGCTCAGCAGCGGCGGCATCCTCCGCATTCCTTGTGAAGTGAGTGTGTAGGCGCTCTTTCCCTTCTTCAGGGGCTTTAAGGCCTGGTGGTCCCCGAGTGTCGACACACTGTCCGCGTTCATTTCCGTCGTTTGATTCCGTATTCCCGAATGTCCCGGGGCGGATAGGTGTATTTAATTACAGATCAGGCATCCTGTACGGGAGCTTTGGTGGAAGAGGCCAGCGAGGGATAAGGAAAGGTATCTGTGATCCACAGTCTAATTAATAAAAATCATGGATGTTTTAAATGTTACTGATAAACAGGGTATTTTAAAAAATATTTTATTTATTTTTAGAGAGGGAAGGGAGGGAGATAGAGAGAGAGAGAGAGAGAGAAACATCAATGTGTGGTTGCTGGGGGTTATGGCCTGCAACCCAGACATGTACCCTGGCTGGGAATCGAACCTGGGACACTTTGGTTCCCAGCCCGTGCTCAATCCACTGAGCTACACCAGCCAGGGCTGATAAACAGGTTTTTTTAAAAAAAATTCTGGAAATATTAAAACGCCGCAGGAAAGCCCAAGAACAATGCAGCGCACATCCGTGTATTTCAGGAGGAACTTGAGCCCTTCAGATCTTCCCCTTTCCTCTGAAAAAGACACAGTGGAGTTCCCTTTGTGCCCCTCCCCGGTTCCATTCCCCTTCTTCCCGTCCCTGGGGCTACCCCTGGCTTGCTTTGGTGTGTTCCCCTGCATCCAGGCTTTTCTGAGCTTGAAGCCCTTCCAGGAGACTGGGGCAGGGGTGGGGTGGGATGAGTGATGATTTAGGTGGGGAGAACTGTTGTTCTAAATGGAAGGTTAGACACCAGACAGATGTGTTATTAGAAAAGCAGTTGGTTTTTTTTTTTTTTTTTAAGATTTTATTTTTTATTTATTTTTAGAGAGGGAAGGGGGGGGGAGAGAGAGAGAGAGAGGGAGAGAGAGAGAGAGAGAGAAACATCAATGTGCGGTTGCTGGGGGCTGTGGCCTGCAACCCAGGAATGTACCCTGGCTGGGAATCGAACCTGGGACACTTTGGTTCCCAGCCCGCGCTCAATCCTCTGAGCTACGCCAGCCAGGGCAGCAGTTGGTTCTTATGCAAAGTTTGTAAGGGCCCCCTGAACAAGAATGTGAGGTCCCCTGCTCCTTCAGTCCTGGACTAGGTCTAGTTTTGGAAGGTCAAGGAATTTGCAAGCTGCAGCGGGCCTCAGAGATCGGTTTGTGCTCGGTGGAGCCTCGGAGATGAGCAGGGGCAGGTGCCCTCAGCTCACCTTCCTGCCCGCATCCAAAGCAGTCCCGCCTCAGTGTTAATATTGGGTTTCTGCAGTGAACTCTCCTTGCTGCAGAGGGTGTCTTGGCTGACACCCTCTTGCCACCGCTAATCTAGTCCAACCATCTCGTTTCAGTGCTGGGATATTATAGCCTGAATAGAATGATGCTTTTATAATCACATTTCTTCTTCAGTTGCTGCCCTAGCAAGGCATTTCGTTTGTCAGGTGCTTTTCCAGCCTGGGAAGGTAGCCCATCTCTTTTGAAACCCATGGAGGGGGCCATGAGCCCCGGGGGTGTGTTTTAGTTGGGTGTTTTTGCACACTCAGGAGGTGACTAGCGCAGTGAGACCTTTGCGATAGTACTTATTTCTTATGCTTTGATTATAAGGGAGCATGTGACAGTGGCATATCGGCCCTGGAACACTCCGCCCGCTGGCCTGACGTTGTGGAAGTGTGCTTGCTTTATTTAATTGAGTCAATCATACGAAACCTGGATGCGGTGATTTTTTTTTGTTTGTTTTGTTTTTTGTTTAAAGCTTTGATTAGAAACTTGCTTTTGGAAGCACCTATTTCGATGTTACAACTGGTCAGGGTTAGGAAAAGAAGCCCTGGAAGGTCGTGCTGAGAAAAGAGGACTGGCTCCCTCCTGGCCACCTTCTCTGGCTGCTGCCACCCCCAAGAAACTGTTGGAGGTGCACTGCACACGGGGTCACATGCTCTTCCCCGGGAGCCTGGGGCTCCAGCGCCTGCCCGCCCAGGGAGTCTCCTACCTTGGAGTGCTGGGCTGTACCCGCTGTGCTGCGCCAGCCGCTCTGCCTTTTTGGATTGGCCCCGTCCTGTTTCCTTCCGACCTCCACCCTCCCCTGTGGGAGGAGGCTCGAGGCCTGGAATTTGCACCAGCTCCAAGGCCAGGAAGAAAGATCTGAGAGATCCAAGGAAGAAAAGGTTCCCCTCTTTAGTTCTATTTATAAGACTGCCACTCCTCCCACTGAAAGCTCCACCTGGCAGCACAGGGGCCCCATTGTGCCGCCTGGGACTCTCTGTCTTCTCCTGTGCCTGTCACCGAGCTCTTCCGTGGGAAGAGCGGAGAGCGCGCAGAGAGTGAGTGTGGAGACCGCGTGTGAGCGTGTGCAGAGACAGGAGAGCGCGTCGTGGGCGTGGGTGTTACCCCAGAAAGCTAACCGGGAAAATTTAGGGGTGCTTCCTCAAATGGGTGCCCTGGGAGTGGCCGGGAAGTAGAAAATACAGAGTTTCTGCTTTCCTTTACGGCTTGGAGAGCCGCTTCAATGTGGAAAACAAGTTGCTGCTCTGGTGAAACACCCTCCGAGGGCACAGGGCTGTTTGCTAAGGGCTGCAGAGCCAGCTGATCAAGGACTTCGTAAGGGGAGGCATCTCGGATTACTTGTTTGTGCTTAAACGTGGGTTTGCTTTCCTCCTTCTGCCTGTTCTGAACGGGCTTTACGTTTGTTCTGGTTAAGGGGTAATAGAGACGAGTGGCATTTCCACTCGAGAGAAGAAGGTGAGACTTAAATATGTGAGGTTCAGCAGGGACTCAGGGCTTGCCCAGGCAGAAGTACTAAATCAGGGAAAAAATAGATCGGGTGACAAAAAATAGATCAGGTGACCAAAACCAAGGAAGGGAACGTCCCGGGGAGGGCACCCCAAAGGGAAGGAGGGCGGTACTGGACACGGGACTGCATTCGGTCAGGTTCCGGGGCACCGGGAGCAGGTTAATTCCTGCCCTCTCCCAGCGAGCAATCCTTTTCTCAGAGGCTCGCCGGCGTGGCGTTGGAGCCCGTCGTCGTGGGCCACCTTCCTGCCGCCCAGGCTCCAAACCCCAGCGCCAGGGGCAGGGCACACCCTACCCCGTGGAAGGGAAAGGAAGGGCTGTGACTGGCTGGAGACTGTCAGGAGCCGCACAGCGCTAACAAGAGCCTAGCACTGAATAGAAGCACTTCAGCTTCTGTCGTTTAGGGGAGCTGAGAAAAGTGCCTTGGAAAGAAATCAGGTCTTAAGAACAAACTGTCTTTTGTGCACGTGTCCTTGTTGTCGGCGTGGAGCATTCTCCGGGATGGGCTGTTCAGGTCTCTTCTCCAAGTGGGGTCGCGGCTCCCGTGGCGTTGGGGCAGATCCCGGCCGGCCCGCTGTGATCCTGGAAACAGGAGTTAACAGACACCGAAGAGGCAAGAAAATAAAACGGATAGGCGAGGTGACTGGGAAGCTTGCCCACCGGCTTCTAGAATTTTCCAGTGGGGGAATATCATTTAAACACTGAGGGGGATCATTGTTAGGAGGTGACTCAAGTTCTTTTACAGATGAGAAAACTAGTTTCATCACCTGGGGAGACCCAGTGTGATTAAGGGGCTCCATGGCACGTGACTACTTAGTGGCACGTTGGGGACCGCCAGCTGGAGGCATCCGTGCATTCATAATTGGCGAGGGAGGAAGTGTGGGGTGGGATTATTCTTAACTCTTACGACAGTGACAGAAATAAAAACCTCTGTTCTCCTTTCTGAAACTTAGTGCAGCTGCCTTAGACAGACCCCTAGGTAAGAAGCGGGTTGCCTGTAAAAGCGATTTGTTGTAAAGTGATTCAAACGAAGAGCACATTCCCACAGTTAGCAATGTTGTAGATGGGAAGAGGTTAGTTCCTAGTGCAGCCACCAAAAGCTGTTCCTACCCTTGTAGCTGAGACAGCAAAATTCACATTTATGAAATGCGGGCAGTAATCTGGTAAATATTAGCAGTCAGCTGGCTCGTTAGTAGCTATCGTTACTACTAACGAAAGTCATATGACGCTAATCCCATAATGCTAATAATGAAGTAAAGCAGAACTTGAAAAAGTCAAATGAAAATGTCTTTGAAAGTCTGGACTCCCACGATTCTCGGCGTGAAAAGGAGGAGGACTTTCGGTTTTGGCAGGTGTGAGTTCTGAGTCTGGTTTTGCAAGTTGCTTTACCTTAGGGAGTGAGTCTAAATTTGTCCTTGGCAGTGTGGACGTAGCGTGCATCTTGGGAGCCGCTGTGAGGAGTTGCCGGGCCCGGCGTCTGAAACACAGCAGTCACTCAATGAACATGCTCTTCATCCCAGTCCTTGGGGGCAAAAGCTGATTTACTGTCAAGAGGACAGGGTGTTAATAAACTTTTCTGGGGAATTTTCTGGGCACTTTCAAGGTCCTGAAGGTTGGCAACCCTCGTGTTTTCACTTCAGACTTCAAGTTTTTGTCTTAAAAAGGAAACACCACAGAGAGAGACTGCCTCTGGGGGGTGCAGTGTGGGTGGGCGGTGTGACCCACACTTTTTATTTAATGCCCTTCTGTTTATTTAAAATGCTTTGTGCAATGACTGTGAAAAATTTTTAATTTATTTTTATGGATTTGAGAGAGAGAAACATTGATTTGTTGTTCCACTTACTTATGTCTTCATTGGTTGATTCTTGTGTGTACCCTGACTGGGCATCAAACCTTCAACCTTGGTGTATCGGGATGAGGCTCTAACTAACTGAGCTACCCAGCCAGGCTAAAGATGAATTTTATAATAAAGAAAAAAGGAATTACGAAAAGGGAAAAACTGTCTAAGTACATAATTTTTAGATTGCTGTAATCAGAAATTCAGATTTTTAACATTGCCATAGTGTCGTCTTAATTACTGTTTTCAGTGGACACGTAACGTTCACAATGGATTCATTCTAGTTTAATGTTACATTGCTTTGGTTGCTGGAAAGGCTCAATATTTCCCCACGTATTTGTTTACCAGATTTATTTTAGCATGCAAGCTGTGGATGGCTGTCTGTCCCTGGCCTTCTGGTGTCCCCGTGTTAACTTCTGTGCGTGCTCTTACAGGGTGGGTGCCCTACAGTTAATGACACTGGATTGCATATTTGGAAGTTGCTAAGATAGTAGATCTTAAAAGTCCTCATCACAAGAGAGAACATTTTTCTCTGTAACCACGTGTGGGGACGCGTGTTAACCCGACTTATCGCGCTGATCGGTTTGCAGTGCACACAGATAGTGACTCGTGCACCCATGAAACTAATACAACGTTATCACACATGCCTCAGCTTAAAGAGAAGAATATGAACGGCAACCTTCAGTCATATTTGCTACAAATACTTTCCCTTAATTTTCCACTTTATGTGCTTATTCACTCTGTAGTTTTAAATTTATTAGTGTTTAAATGTTAATCTTTCTGTTTGTAATTTCTTCCATAAATTCAAAGTGTACATAGTTTAATTTCTGTAAAGATTTGTTAAATTTTGAAGTTTTATGTGCTGTTACCTTTTCCTTGATTTAGTGATTTAATTTTTTTTAAGAATCCAGGTCTTTAATTCTCATGGTATTTCTAAGTTATTCTGATATCATTTAAGAACAGTCTTATTACTACGTATTAGCAACTGATGCCTGCTTTCTCAGATGGTAAGCTGCATGTAGTTCTACTTCCAGACTCTTCCTTCTGTTATGGTGAGCCCTGTTTCACTTTTCCAGAGAAAGCGTGTATGTGACTTCATTTTCCTGTACTTAGGATTGAGAAACAACATGTGAACCTAGCTTGTTTTGAACTCCATGACAAGTCACTTCTTTTTATACTTCTTCCTGACTTGAAACTTGTACAATTCTCGTTTCTTGAGGTTTCCCCAAATTATGTATAGTATCTTTTCTGTTTATTTTAGCTCTAGGAAACTGTCCGTTACACCTTGAGTAATGAATGAATGGGTTCTGATTCGTTCGCTCTGCCCGTTGTTAGGTCAGGTTGGCAGAGTCAGTTTTAGGGCTGTTCCTCGTTTTGTTGATTTTTTAATCTCAGTTAAATCGGCATTCTAGGTGTCTCTCATACGTCTTCTGCTTCGCTGACTTAATTTTCTCCTCTCTCTCGGTCTTTTTCATTGGTTGTGTTAATGCTAGTTGCTTTGTCCTGTTGCAGGTTTCATGTTGGACTATTAACTCTTTTTCCCTCTCTACTCTTGATGATAGGCTAAGTGGTCTGTGGTTATTAGTTCATGAAGAATAGTGTGACACACGTGAGATCCTTCTCAGGTGGGAAAAAAGAGCTGGTAGCCAAGAGAATTGGGTTTAATACTTGACCAGTTCCCCGGATTTTCACTAAGTCTCCGAGTCGATTAGCTGCTAGCTGGAGTGTATGAATTGCCTGCTAGTCAAGGTCGGGAAAGTCTGAGATGGGTAAGTGACCATTAATTCCATCTAATTTAGCATAGATGTGATTCTTTTGTTCTTATAGATCAGAGCAACAATTATGTATGTGAAAATAGAGCGAAAAATATATTTCAGGTCTTAAGTCAGCATGTTCTGGGAACTTAATTTTCTGGCTTTGCACGGTGACCTGTCTCTCTCTTTGGTTTCTGCGGAATTTCTTCTGCTTCGCAGTTCAGCAATTCGGGGATACCTGTTGGCAGCAGGAACTGTCGAGCATGTTTAAGCTGTGTGGGACTCCTGGTTGCCTCCAGTTGGGGCTGCTAAATAAACCCGTTCACAGGAAGTATTTGTAAGAGAGTGCTGGCAGGCAAGGGGAGCCCATCCGGAAGTGACTCACAGCACCGGGGCTGTTTGTGTAGTGTGCGCCTTGGTTGCCGGGAGACTATCTCGCAGCCGGCCGAGTGAAGCGCTGCTTCTGCCGAGGCGCCCTCACCTGCCTGCCCCAGCCGGGACCCCGCTTCTTCGTTTTTCTTCTGGAAGAGCCCCTGGCGGTCTGCTCGACGCCTGAGCCTTTACCGCGTGTGCCTCAGAGAATGTTAAACAGACCGATGAGAGGTCTGGTTAATGGTTTCTTTTAAAGAGTTTACTTGCTTAAGCTTGAATGTTTTAAAAAAATTTTGCTCATAATTCTATGTTGGGAGACATTTGTTATTTTTCAATAAGGTATTTTATTTTACAGATTTTTTATTTAGTTACTTTTAGAGAGAGGGAAAGGGTGGGAGAGAAACATTGATGTGAAAGGGATACATGGATCTGTTGCCTCTTGTACACCCAACTTGGGCGGGGGGACCTGGCTTGCACCCAGGCATGTGCCCTGACCGGGAACTGAACCGGCGACCCCTCCGTGTGTAGGCGGGGGCTCAGTCACTGAGCCACACCAGCCGGGGCAGGCTTTTCATTTTAGAAACTGTAATACTTCAAGTACCTTTACAACAGCTACAAGGTAGCCAAAAAAGCCTCTCCAATACCCCAAACCCAGCCCTGCCATCTGCCCTGCATCAGTGCCCCCGCCTGTCGTCATCGGTGCCGTTCTTGGAGCACTCACTATGTGCTCGGCACAGGGCTGAGCAGTCATATGCATCGTTCAGTTAGCTCTTCTGGAAGCTCCGGGAAGGGCTTGTTCTCACCTACGTTTAACAGGAAAGAAAGCAAAGCTCAGGGAGCTGAACTCGCCCATGTAGTCAGTGGTGGGTCCAGATCCCAGGCTGGGCGAGGGCCCCCGAGCCCTCTGCCTGCGTACCACGGGAGCTTCTGTGAAGATGCCGGGGACGGCGGCGGCAGCTACCAGTGATGAAGCAGAACCATGCCGTAGTACTTGACGCTCATCGCTGTGAGACTGGCGTTTTCATTTTAAAGAGGGGACACGGGAGTTAGTATCCCGTGTCCCCAGGTCCCACTGCTGTCCGTGGAATTCCGGCCCGGGCCTGGCTGACACCCGCGGCTGGCGCTGTCCCTGTGCCGGCCCAGCCGGGCTTTCACCTGCCCCTCCGACTGCGTGAGGGCGAGTCTCGGCGTTCGTGTGTGTTTGTGTGTGTCTGTATGTAGGTTGTTGGACTCTGTCTTACACGTCTTTTACTCCCTGCAGAGCGGAAGACAGTGATGGACTTACCTGCATAGCTGTTCAGTATTTGTTGACGAGTGAGAGATTTGTGTGTCCATGCTTGTAAGAAATACTGTAAAACACAATCTCTCAGTTAAGTGGTTTTTATGTAGGTGTCTAGAAACATGATAATTGGCTGGTGATAAATGGGTATATTTGACTTAAAAAAGATTTTATTTATTTATTTAGAGACAGAGGAAGGACGGGAGGAAGAGATGGAGAGAAACATCAATGTGTGGTTTCCTCTCACATGGCCCCTGTACTGGGGACCTGGCCTGCAACCCAGGCATGTGCCCTGACTGGGAATCGAACCAGCGACCCTTTGGTTCACAGCCTGAGCTCAGTCCACTGAGCTACACCAGCCAGGGTTATTTAGCTTTTTTGACCTGACTCCTGCCCACAGGCGGGTCTCCCTGGCAGTGGAAGTGGATGCGGTGGAGGTTGTATAGTTACACACAGTGACTCTGGGGAGGCCAGAGGTTTTCTTTTTCATGCCCTGGTATCTGCTTTTGGTTCCGTTTAGAAAGGCTTTCCTTCTTCCCAGTCGCTGATTTTTTTTTTTTTTTTTTTTGAATAATGACCTCATGCAGACAGGAGTGGCAAATTGGATTGGAAACTGCCTTGGATCATTTGGCGAGAACTGTGTTTTTTCGTGTTGTGGGTGGGGGAAAGGCTGTCTGAAGGCCTTTATTTCTTCTTTACTCAGAATACCTTCCTGTTGACTCACTGGGAATCATAACGAAAAGCAGAAGGGAGCACTGGAGAGGCGGCCGCCAGCCCAGGGCTTGGCTTCTCCTAGGACAGATGTCTGGTGGCTGAGAGAACTCCGGCTCTCAGAACAAACTGTGAGGCTTTTGTACTGGAAGGGAACACTGTTACCGTGATGGGTATTTCTCCACAGGGTGGAAAGTATCAGTCTGTGGCCCGGGATCACGAAATAGCAACATAAAAATCTAAAAGTATTTTTCTTGAAGAGGATTAATGAGTGATCCTAAAAACTGAAGCAGAAGACATTGAAGTATAAAAAGAGAGAACAGGGCAAAATTAGAAAAGTTAAAAAAAAAAAGGAAAATGTGCTTGCTCGGGCAGCACAAACACCACAACGGGAACAATGCAGAGGAGATCAGCCGGGCCCCGTGCACGGGGGACACGCACATTTGTGAAGCGTTAAAAAAATAAGAAAGAAAAACTGATCATTACAGATGGAAAATGAGCCCTGACCAGTGTGGCTAAGTTGCTTGGGCGTCGTCCCGCAAAGCGAAAGGTCCTGGGTTTGACTCCCAGTCCAGGCGCGTGCCTGAGTTGCGGGTTCCGTCCTCTGGTTGCGGCATAGGCGAGAGGCAGGTGATGGATGTTTCTTGCGTCGCTGTTTCTCCCCCTCTTTTTCTCTCTCCCTCGCCCGCTCTCTAAAAACAAATAAATAAAAATCTTTTAAAAAATTAGAAAATTATATAAAAATAAAATTGAAATGGGAAGTCTCCCAGTGTAGATCATTTTATTACCAGTAACATCTCAGATGACCTTTAAATAGTCATCACGTACAAGGAAGCAAACGTAACGTAACTACTTGCATGACGATTATAACAAAATGTGTGTCTGCCTCGAAGACATATTGTTACGTCATTAGTTTGGACGGTGCTTCTTAATCATTGACAGTTTGAAAAGTAGTGCTTGACAATGGCTTGACTCTGGGTTTTTTTCTTTAAAAACTGGAGAATTCCCACAAACCATTTTAGGCAGATTTGGTGTTAATTTTCTTATTTTTATTTATTTATTTTTTATTTTGTAAGGTTTTACTTATTTATTTTTGGTGAGGGGAAGGAGAGGGAGAAAGAGAGGGAGAGGAACATCAGTGTGTGGCTACTTCTACCACGCCTCCTACTGGGGGGCTGGCCTGCAACCCAGACATGTGCCCTGACTGGGAATCGAACCGGCGACCCTTCGGTTCTCAGTCCGGTGCTCAGTTCACCAAGCCACACCAGCCAGGGCATAGTGTTAATTTTTTTTAAGGAAAGCATTTTTTTGTAATCATTTAAAAAATAGATAATACATAGGCCTGATACTTAATTCAGAAACTATGCTAGGATGTACAGTGCGAGAAGTCCGTCTCCTTAGTCCTGTTTCCCAGCCACGCAGTTTCCCCAGATGCAGGGATTGTCGCGCTCGTGTGCCCTGCGGGGGGGGGGCTGTTCTGTGCAGACACATACAGGTTGCTTTGATTTGCTTGTTAGAACTGGTAACACTCTATCCATCCTGCCTTGTGTTAAGTCATTCATTGTGCTTCATTTGTTTCTTCACAGTTGTGTCCTTTTCCCTCTCAATGGACCTCTTAATGGACGTGTCCCCGCCCCCGGCTCTTGCTATTATGTATAATGCTGTAGCTAGCAACTTTGTACTTGCACTTGAGAAGTGTTCTTGTAGGATCAGTTTCTAAAAGTGGAATTTCCGAGTCAAAGGGAATCTGTCCATTTAGTTTGGGTAAGTGTTGCCAGTTCGCAGTCCGGTGGGGCTTGTCCTAGTTGAGGTGTCCTCAGTCATACGTGAGGGCTGCTTTCCCCACAGTTTCATCAATTGGAGGATCAGGCTTTGTGGTGTGTGTGTGTGTTTAATTGTGAATTTCATAGGTGAAAATAGTCTTTTGTTATAGTTTTATTTTTAGGTTATTTAATTTTGAGTGAAGCTGAGCATCTTCACATGTGATTGAAAGCCGTCTGTATTTCCCTTCCTGTCAGTTTTGGCAGAATCCTTCGCTCTTTTTCCTACGGGCTGTTGGTCTTGTCTTACTGATTCGAGAGAGGTCTTTGCACGTTGGGGAGATCGGCCCGTTGGATGCCGCGTGCCAGGGTTATCCCAGTTTGTTCTGTAACGTTTGACTTTTAAAGTATTCAGAATAGTTTACAATTTTAAAACATCTGTTATATTTTTAGCTTTGGGACTTTATGTTACTTTTAGAAAGTTCTTATCTGTACTGAGATTTTACAGAAACATTCCCCTGTGCTTCTAGTGTTTTTAGTATATAGGGAATTTTAACATTTGACCCTTTGGTCCCTTTGGAATTTATGTCAGTATGAGGAATGAGGTAGAGAATCTGCTTTATTTTTTTCTCTACATAATATTTGGATACCTTGTTTATTTTTATTGATTTGAAAGAGAGAGAGGGAAGGGAGAGAGAGAGAGAGACATCGATTTGTTGTTCACTTGTTTATGCATTCATTGGGTGATTCTTGTATGTGCCCTGACCAGGGATTGAACCTGCAACCTTGGTGTGTTGGGATGACACTCTAACCAACTGCGCTACCCAGCCAGGGCCTGGATGGTATCCTAAACATTGGACATTAGCAGTGGCTCTCTTGTGAATGTGCTCTGGAGTTTGCCATGCTTTGTAGTCTATGCATTGAGACCTTGACTTTCCCCCTGCCCCCCAGAACAAGGCCGTTTCAACTTTGGAGATTTTTGTAACCTGTGGCTTAAATTTCCTTTTGGAGAAATTGGCTAGAATCTCTCAGAGGGCTTTCAAGCAGGATGTGTTGTGACGTTGCAGAGATGCATAATGCACCATGAAGTTGGCGCTGAGAGAACAGGTGTTGCATCCACCGCTTTGATGTGCGTACCGTGAAGAGAGGAACGGTGCTAACTAACTAACTAACTGACGTAACTGACTCTTCTTGTTAAAGGAGGGTGCAGTTTGGGATTGGAAAGCTGTGTGGATGACTTCCTGCATCACTATTTTTGAGGTTTGTTCTATTAATGAGTGTGTTTGACTTCGAGGAAGAGTTCCGTGGTCAAACAGGCATCCGAAATACTGGATTAAACCGAGTTAAACAGATTGTTTCACCGGTGGGTTGTTTAGATCCTTTGTTACAGGCCGTGCGTTCTGAGTGTCCACGGACGAGGAGCGTGCGAGCGGTAATTCCTCAAACCTCATTTCCTGGCCGACTCTCCCCCCGTGTCGTCTTGCTTAGGACCGGTGCTCCAGGGCGCGCTGCTGTGGGAAACACCGTTCTCTGTCCGGGTGATGGGTGTCAGGGACTGTCTCAAGCAAGGATGTGGAATGTGTTCCCGGCCAGGGCTCAGCTGTTCCACGCTCGATCTGTAGTTTCTTGCCATTCGCTCTTGGGCTCTCAGGTCGGTGGCCTGCGGAGCTTGAGTGAGAGGCGTGGTTGTACCAGTGGGATGGGTACAATTGCTGAACTGTGGCAGGGTCTTCAAGGCATTGTGAAGAACAGGAATGTGTTTTTCAAAAAGTGGGGGAGTGCAAATGTGCCTGTTATTGAAGAGGCACAGGAGGTGGTCCCAGATTCTGGCCCCGGGGGCTGGTCTCTGGCAGCGCTTCCCTGCCCGTGACCGAGCGGGTTTCCCACGGGCGCAGGTGAGAGGTGACGCCGCGGAGTCCAGCAGACCCCCGACCCCCGGCAAAGGCCCCGCCGCGTCGCCATCATTCCTGCGCACAGGGCCGCCAGATTGCTGAGTCAGAGAAGCCCTGGCATCCAAAGTCCAGATTTCAGTAAGGCCTGTGGAAGTATGTCTTGTGCTGCTTTTGCAGACCGGCTGGGTAAACGCGGGCTGGAGTGTCGTGTAATTAAGATTTGTCACCAGCTGAGTAAACTGTATTCAAAAAGAGCTGCCGGGTGGGGAGTGACTGCCGAGGGGGGTGGGGCCTCCTTTAGGGTGAAAGTTCCCCGGAGTTAGAGAGACCTGTGGTGGTATGTCGCTGTGAGTACACTGAAAACAACTGGATTTCACACTTTGAAACGGTTAAGAGTGGCGAACGTGTGTCGTATGAATTTCGTCTCGACAGAGAAAGGAGCTGCTGGGTTTCTGATTCGAAGGAGCCCTGCAGGGCCTGTTCCGTGGAAGGCCTTTCGGGTGGGACGGAAGGGCGCCTCAGCGAGGTGCTGACCCGGGCCGGGCCGGGCCTGCTGCCTGAGGGGTGGTTACTGCAGAAGCAACATCAGCGGGAACGTAGAAGACAGCGAAGCAAATCTGAGACGCGTGTTCGCTCGTCAGTGCACGTGTGGAGATGCGGGCAGGAGGAGGCCTTCCCCTCGTCCTCTGGGCCGATCGAAGGTCCCCGTGTTGTCTTCAGCCGGAGGCCAGCCTTTGAAAGGGACCTCGGTCATCTCACGCCGGGAGGACAGGTGTGCGGAGGGCTCCTCACGCCCACGGCGGGCCCTTTTCAACAGGGAGCTTTGGAGCCACTCCCACCAGTGGGTGTGGGCCCCCCAGTGGGGTTGGTTCTCGCCACAGGACCAGCGCGTGCCCGGGATGCGCGGAAGGGTCAGTGCATTCTGGAGGGGGTGGGGACATGGGAAGGACTGAGATCACGTGATCCGGAAACAGGATTCAGAGGGAACGGAGCAACACAGACGCTCACAGTTCAAGCTGTCATCCAGTATGGGAGTTCATTCAGCCGTTCCCATTGTGCCTGTGTCTGCGTTTCCAGAAAAGCTCCTGGAAACTGGAAGAGGGGGTTCAGTTTGTCACATGTGGTGTCAGAGGAACGGAGCTAGGCAACAAATATGTGTATAATATGAGGCAGAACTTGAAAACAGTAAGAAATTTCTAAAAAAAAAAATTCCCTCTGCAAAAGGGAATTTGCTTTGCAAAAACCCACGTTGCAGATTTTCAAGCATAGACTGTATGAGAGTTAATGGAAGATTGTGTTCTAACCCAAGTACTTTCTCATGTTACTTCAAACCATTTTTATTTCCATTTCCTGTGTTGTCCTTAACAAGTATTATGAATGGCTTGATGATATTCTGTTGCTCTCTCCACCCCCCTCTTTTGTGACATGGCTAAAACAGTTGGGCAAAACACTGTCAGTGAAATAAAACCGGTGAGGACCAGTCTGGAGCTCCCGCGGTGTCCAGGACTGTCTGGGGGAACTGGGGAGGTGCCCAGTGCGGAAGTGCCACCCAGGCCTGCCCTGGGGGCCTCACGGGCCGACGGGGCCGACGGCGCGGGGCCGCTCGAGAAGTTACTCAGCACCTGAGCATGCAAGGTGTAGCGAATGTCACCGGCAGTAAATGGTTGCTAAGGAAATGCTGCAGTGGAAGTGTGAGCGTTTAGACGGGGAAAGATTATTTTACGGCCGAGTTTGGCAAGATCAGCGGAAAGGTGTGGGGGATGAGGGGAAGCCTGGCCACACGGGTGTTTGCCCCGTTCTTTCTCGTTCCTTCAGGGTCCAGACGGTCTGTGTGTCCTTCTCGGTGTCCAGCCGCACCTCCTTCCACCACGCGGCTGCCCAGGAGTGTTGTGCAGTGGACTCGGTGCGGTGTGGGGGCTGTGGTGGCGAGGAGAATGTCAGGGGCGTGGTGCGAGAGGTTAGGGAATGTCTTTTTTTTTTTTAATTATTATTGTTTGGTCATTGTGGAGGCCAGGGACAGTGTGTGTCATCCAGCAGTTATATGCAGAGCTCTTCCAAGATAAATCGGAAGAGGGTTCCACTCCTCTGTATTTAAATAACTGCACTAAGAGGTAAAGAGAAACGAAGATACAGAGTTTGGTCCTGTCTCTTCTTCCTCTCTTTCTCCCTCCCTTCCCCTCTTTCTAAACACAACTGCATCAAGTCTTTAAAGAGAGAGGGAGGGGCGTACAGAGCGCCCTAGGGAAAGTTGGAGGAAGTTTGGAGGACGGAGAGATTGTTTCCGGTGGCAGATCAGGGAAGAGCTCATGGAGGAGGTGACTTCTGAAAGTAACACGTCAATTGTCAGAGGTGGGCGAGGCTGATCAAAACTTTTAACCCCACTTGGAGCCTCAGTAGGCATCTCCACCCCTAGCCGCCCGTATCACAGCTTGATGAACCTCTGTGTTCCCTGCAGATGACCTCCGTTTTCCTGCTCTGACACGGTTGTCCCAGCTGGTCCAGTGTGCCGTCTCGGCCTCCTTCCCTGTAGCAGCGGGAGAAGGCTCTTCCCCCCGTCTGTGGTCTGGACCCTGCTTCCGCTTCTCCTTGGGCCCCTGTTCCATTTTTTCCTTCCCACTCTCTCTCCTTAGCACATAACCATGCTCCCCCCTTCAAGATACACTCTCTTAATACTAGACTCACTGTGATCGCTGCCCCTTCTTTTTTCCCTCAGGGAAAACTCGTCTTGGCTCCCTGGCCCCCCACTGCTTTGCCTCGCCCCGCGTGGGAGGGATTCATGGGCCCCCCTTTCCCCCACTGAAGTTTCTCCTGCTCAGCTCACCCGCGACCTCATTCCTGCACCCACTGGAAGGTTGTCGGCACCTTCTTTCCCAATCTCAGCAGCATATGACACTCTCGTTTGCTCACTTCGTGAAATTTTCTTCCTTTTTGTACTTCTTGAACTTTGACCTGGGTAAGGATGTTACCCATCTAGGAAAATAAATTCGGTTAGAGCCTCTTCCAGGAAGCTTTCCTGGACTCCGCCCTTTCCCCAGGTCTGGGTTGGAGGCTCCTCTCGTGTTTCCGTAGCACCCCCTCCCCCCAGTGTACCTGTATCACAGCTTCTTACAGTAAGTGCCCATGCTCTTCTCCTCCCTGACGCCCTGTGCGCCTCTGAGGGCACGGACTCTCTGTAATGAGTGTCGCAGTTAACCCCTCCCCCCGGCACGTTCGCACCAAGCACCAGATCTGAAAGGTAAATTTTCGAGGTGGCACTTGCTCTGCAGGCTCTGCCTGTCCCCCGGGCTCCGGCTCCGGCAGCCGCAGCTGCCGTGGGCGGTGACTCAGAGGGTGGCTGTGCAGAGGGTACAGACCTGCCTTCTCCTCTCAGAGGGCTCGGGACCGGTTTTCTTCGTTTCCCTCTCGGGTGCTGCTCGGAGCCAGTGGCGATTAGGGTGTAGCTGCCGGGACTTGAGCTATCGTTGAGGTTTAACGCGGTTTGAAGGTTTTGTTTTTTTTTTTTCCTCTCCTTTGAGGTCAAAAGGTCTTTGTACATGGAAAGATTGCTCCAGTGTGGGATGTTTCACGAGGCTCTGCATCAGAAGGCTTGGTCAGGGAGTGAGGAGTTGACCTCTGAGCCCAGGGACTTTTTAGAAACTTCGCTGAACTACGATTTACTTGCTATGAAATTCTCCCATGTTTAATATACAACGGAACGGTTTTGAGTAGATCTGCCGAGTGGCACAACTGTCACTCCAGTGGCCTCGTTGGGAATGTGGTGACAGTTGGGTGTTTGATTCTGGCCAGTGGACTTGATGTGCCTCGTCCAGTTCAGAGAGTTCAGTGGTTTGCCCGGGGATGGGTCGGCCTTAGGTGTCAGGAAGCACAGAGGTTAAATAAGTTACTTAGGAAGAGTTTCCCTACTGCTTTTCACTTGTTCCTATAGCTGACCAGGTCGGTTTAATTTATACTCGGAAGTTTCTTTAAAAAGCAGATAATAAGGTTTCTCATTTTGCTTGCATGGCTTGGGGAACAAGCCTGTGCCCTTTCTGGCCAGGGTCACGGCATTCAGGACTTTCTCAGCTCCTCCCAGCCCGTACTGCTTAGAGTGGCTGCTTAGGTCAGGCCCATCATTGCATTTCTGCTTCACGTCCTTCAGGGTCTGCACAGCTCCCCTCCCTCGGGCGTGTTCTCCCCCATCACGCACACGCACACGCACATGGGTACACGTACACCCGCGCACACCCACAGAGCCCTGCACGACCTCAGTGCCGTTTTCTCTGGGAAACCAGCCCTCGTGCCCCTCCCTCTTCACAGGGCGAGGAACGCTTTATTGAATGCCCTACATTCCTTTCTGCCCGGACTTGCTCTCACCACACTAATGAAATCGCTAGGCCGCTTCCCGTGCCTAGATGGTGTTCAGGTGTGTTCGTGGCGAAGTGGAATCCTAACTGCGGGGAAAGGTGGCCCCACGTGGGGGGGGTTGCAGCAGCAAGCCCCCCGGCACTCGGGGGCCTTTGCTGTGCGAGCTGGGTGTGGTGGCAGGGTGGCTGCCCCGGAGGAACCGAATGTCGGTGGTTTGGAGGAGTCAGTTCCGGCATTGGCAGGTTCCCCTTCTGTATTGCACAGAGCTGGGAAACCGCTGAAGTCATGTGCTCTGCCGGACTTGTTCAGCGGATTTCCTCTTCGCAGGCCCCAGTGCACGCTCTGATCCCTCTCTCCGTGTGCTGTTGGCCTGGGCTGCTTTAGGGTTACGATGGCGGAGTTCTCCACCTGGCCATTCCTCTGCCTTGCCGAGGGTGGAGTGGGTAGGGCCGCCCGCGTGTTCTCCTTTGGACAAATGTCAGTGGGACAAGGTAGACAGGTGTTGTCACGCAAGGCGCTGGGCGTTAGGCTCTAGAGGCAGGTTTCGTGTCTGGGATCTGACCGTCTCACACACACACTCACAGCTACGTACGCAGACACGTAGCTGTTGTTGTCGAGAGCCTGCTGGTGCTCGTGTCCGTGAGCTCGCTCTGCAGCAGTCTGACGAGAGCAGGGGCTGTTCCCGGTCCTGTCTTACAGACAGAAAACTGAAGTTCAGAGGGGCTAGTGAGACAAATGTCGTTCTTGCTCGTTCTCATTTCCTTCCCTCTTTTCTCAAGGAAGAAGTGGGCACGGTCCCTTCCACAGCGAGCTGTCGGACCTCGCTTCCTGCTGTTCTTGACGTGTCCTGTCTTCAGCCCCCCCCTCACTGACTCTTTCCCTGCAGGCTGCAATGCGTGCCTCTCCTCAGTCAGGGGAGAAGGAGAAGGGGGGGCAGACTGGTGACAGACACACGGACACACTCTGAGGCAGACACTCCTTCCTTGGACGGGCCACCTTCTCAGATTAGCCCTTTCTTTCCCTTTTAACCCTCTGGAACAAGCAGCCTGCCTTTGCTGCCTCTAGTTCCCCGCTCCTAGTTGCTTTCCTGGCTACAGTAAATCTGCCTCCCCCGCCGCACCGCACTGAGATGCACCGAGACGCCCCTTACTGGGGTCTGGGCGGGGGGGGGCCTTCTTCCGTATCTGACACCATCTCTCCTCTCTGCCACTGCTTCCCTCGGCAACATTTGAAGTTGGCGACCTCGTCCAGCTTCTTGCAGCATTTTCCTTCCTGGTTGCCATCACGTGGCTGTCTCATGGTTTCCATCCTATTTACTACAGTGACTGTCCTTTCTCTGAAATATTTGTCTCCTAAAGGCCCCTTTCTGAGGCCCAGTCCGTGACCGGTTTTGTCTCTCTGCAGCCTGCTCCTCCAGGGAGCCCAGCCACTCCCGTGGGGCCATTGTTCACGCCCGGGTTTCCACCCTGGTCCCTCCTGAGTCCGTCGGGCCGGAGTCCCAGCTGCCCGCAGGCCCCTGACGTGCCGGCCCGAGCCGGTTTCAGACGAGGGTTATTGTCTTTCTGGCCCGCTTCTCCTGGAGTCCCCGGCCTTGCTTCATGGCGTCATCTTTTCTTTAGTCATCCAACCACAAGTCACCAAATCACCGTTTAAAAATAAAGCAGCCTTTTTCCTTTTATAGAAGTTTCTGCAAGTTTACTGTGGAGGGTGCGTGGTGCCAGATTTTCCTCTGGAATGATGTGAGAGCGTGGCGTTTCCCCACGCGCTGGATGACACTCCGTGCTCTCGTTCTTCTTTGTCTTTGCCAGGCTGACGGCTGAACCTGGTGTTACTGTTCCTTTAACTTGCATGTCTTTGAGTAGTAATGAGTTTAAGAGTTTTTTCCCTGTAATTACTGGCCATTTGTATTCTTTTGTGAACTTTCTGTGTTTCTAACCCATTTTTTTCCTAGGGAAATATTTGTCATTTCATTTATTTCAAGCGTTTAAAATGCATATATGCATTATAAAGGTTATAGGAAATTATTAGTTCCTTGTTATATGCTACAAATATTCCCCCCCCCCGTTTATCTTTCCACTTATTTTTTCTTTTTTTTAAATTTAATTTGTTTAAATAGATTATTTTTAGAGAGGGAAGGGAGGGAGGTAGAGAGAGAGAGAGAGAAACATCAATGTGCGGTTGCTGGGGGCCGTGGCCTGCAACCCAGGCATGTGCCCTGACTGGGAATCGAACCTGGGACACTTTTGTTTCACAGCCCGCGCTCAATCCACTGAGCTATGCCAGCCAGGGCTAAATTTAATTTTTAATAGCATAGAAGTTTAGCTGCTTTTTGTGTAGCAAAAAATTTCCCCCTCTTCCTTCGTGATTTCTGCTTCCGTAGTCTTGTTTGGAAAGATATTTCCCATTCCAAGATTGTACAACCATTCATCCATATTTTTTCCCTATTTTTATACTTTTATTTTTTAAATCTCTAATGCATTGGAGGCTTAATGTCAGTAGCAACATGTGGGGTCAGGAGCTAACTTTGCTTTCTCGTCCTCCTTCGGTTGTCCGTAGAGCCCTCCCCCTCCCCTGTGCCCCGCGAACCCCGCCCCCAGCAGTCTGACCCCGCCCCCCGCAGTGTGACGGACAGGCAGAGGTTCTTCCTCTGTGACGAGTCATCATTTTCCTGTCTGTTTCCAGCGCTGCCCTAGCTAGAGGCCTTATCATCTCTCACCTGGATTCCTGAGATAGTTGTCCAATATCTCCCTCCGGACTCCTTCTCCCTCTTGAGTCCTTCCGCGCTGTCGTCCTGGTTACTGGTCTGTCTGAGCACGTGCCGGTTCCCGCTGCCTGCGGGGTCAACAGCCTCCCAGACCATCCCCCGCCCCAGCGCTTGAGCACCCCGCTGCACCATTCCCTCAGTGCGCCGTTTGGTTTTTGCCCTTCGTTTAGCTGTTTCCTTTATCTTAACCGTCTCCTCTCCCCGATTTTCACCCCCGAGTACAGTTGGTCTTACAGAGTTCAGCCGTCATTTCCTGTGGCAGCCCGCTGGTGAAGCACCCCGGTTCCCAGAAGGTGGCCTCCGCGAGGGCGGGGACAGGTGACCAGCGCCTTTAGTGCGCGTGGCCCGGAGCGGCCGCCACAGATGTTCCCCGAGGGGATGCGTAGCTGCCGGAGTGGATGACCTTGGGGGTAGATTGACTTAGAATGTGTGTAAAACAGAGCTTTATAAAAATAGTCTAAATATGAACGGTGGATAAGGACTATTTATGAGAAGAACTATGTAATTATACAGAAGGTAGGCATTTGTGAAAGCGCCCATTCCCAGGGTGCTCGGGACTGCGGGCCCTGGACTCCGGGCAGTGCAGGGTGCCTCGGGGCTCCAGCTGCAGAGCGGGAGCCTCCACCCGCCCGGGGGTGTCCGGGGGTGTCCACCGGGTGGCAGCTGTCATTTCCGAAGGTGGTGGCAGTGTGTTGTAGCGATGGCGTGGGGCCTTCAGAGTCACACCAACTTGGGTTCGAGAGTGGGCTCAGCCACTCGCAAACCAGATGGGTATTTTGGGGCAGAGCAGTTGTAGGGGCCCATGATACTACTTCCCTTTGGGGGGTTTGTAAGCGCCAGGTGAGATAGTTCATGCCGAGCATTTATTTGGCCTACTCTCTGTCACGCGGCGTCAGAGATGATTTTTCCCAGTGTTACTTCCGTGGCAAAGGAGCCATCGAGGAGGGTGAAGTGTTGCAAGCTTCTATCCCTTGTGGTGAGAGGAAGGGCCAAGAACTCCTCTCCCCGTTGGCTCCCACTCTTCTGAGAACTACTCAGTAAGGAATGCGAGTTTTGACCCTCCTCTTCTTGGCGGGGACCGGGCGTGCGGTCCCGGTCCCCCTGATGTGCGGAGGGAGAGGGCTCTGGCCCCCTCGGCGCCACGTCTTCGGTGCCGGCGGTTTCCAGTCCGCCGGTTCTATCCTCAAGCGCCGGGACACGGGTCTCAAAAAAAAAAAAGAAAGAAAGAAGGAAAGAAATGTGAGTTTTGCTGTGGCCGTGGCCGAGAGTCCCGATCCCAGGCCGGATGTGCTCACGTCCCGTCACCACTAGGCAAGATTTCTCAGAACTTTGTGTTGTTGTTGGTTTTTTTTTCAGTGACTTATTTGTTAAACGTTTGTACTTGTGGAAACATTGGGACTTGCCCTTGAAGGAGGATGCGCAAGCCCCACCTTGTTGTCAGGGTGGTGTTCTGAAGCGCGGGTCTGCTCAGGCCACCCCCCTTTGGAAAGCCCTGCGGTGTCCCCATGCCTGGCGTGAAGGAAAGGCGTCACAGCCTTGCAGACAAGCCTTGCACGCACCGCTGCCTCCCAGCGGTTCCCGTGCACTTGGCCGGCGAGCAGGGGCAGTGCTGAGCCCGTGTCATGGTCTGACTGAGACGTTTTGGGGGGCGTTGGCGCATTCAAGTGAGAGGGGAGTGGGAGGGGAGCCTCGAGTTAGAGCGGTGGGGAGCCGGAGGCGAGGGGGCGGAGGGGCAGCTGGTGTGGGCTAGCCGGTCTTCAAGGAGCTTCCCAACCGTGAGGTTCGGTGAGGGTTGCTAAGACAGCGTGAAACATGAGACTTGGTAAAAAGTGGTGCTGGCCAATGATTTCTTCTTTTGTGCACAGATGGTTTTATTTTTTTGACTTCAGCTTCCTCGGGGAAGAATCAGCACACAAAATTGTAAGCTATGCCAAGTGCACATTGTCACGGTTTGTTACACACACACACTGTGGAAGGACCATGCAGTTAACTGCCGCATCCGTCCCCTCACAGGTCCATTTATTCTGGCGAGGACATCTGTGTTCCACTCTCTCGGCGAATTTCAGCCGCACAGTATAGCGTTACCCACGGTAGCCCCTGCGTTTTCTTCCCGTAGCCGAGGTTTTTCTGCTGCTTCTGTGAAGCGTGGGGGCAGGGTGTGTTGAAGATTCCACACGTAAGTGATGCCGTGCAGTATTCATTCAAGAAGAGAACCAAGGGTCCTCTTCTTCCTCGTGGCGGGGTGATATCCCGTGACGCGCATACAGATACATGCACACGCCGAGTCTTCCTCACCCGTTTGCATGCTGGGGGACAGTTGGGCTGTGCCCATGTCTTGGCCCTTGTGGACGACACTGCAATGGACACGGGAGCCCAGACCCGTCTCCGAGACCCAGATTTCCTTTCCTTTCCTTGGGCCGCATACTCAGAAGTGGAACGGCGGGATCCATGGCCGTTCTGTTTCGATTTTGGGGGGAACCTCCACGTTTCCTTCACAGCCACTGCGCTGGTCTACATGCCCCGACAGTGCCCGAGGGCCCCCTCTTCCCCCCTTCTCCCCAACACTGTTGCCTCCCGTCTCACCACGGACAGCCTCACACTTGTGTGACGTGTAGGGTGTTTGGCTTCCCGTGGTGACCGTCCTCCTGCAGCCGGTCATCAGGCCTGCTGGGTCGCAGGTAGACTGGGGCGGGGGGTGTCACAGACGGAGCTTGTGGGGGATGTCACGCGTCCCTCCCCCCACTTTGTTATTGACCGAGTAAGCCCAGAGGAGAGAGGAACTCCCGCCCAGCGCCTGTGACTGGCTCTGATCCAAGGCAGAGAGTCTCTCACCGTGCTGTTCCTCCATCGCCTTCCCCGTGCCTTCACCTGGTTTCGAGGAGAAAAGTAATTTTTCTGCTGCTGACTCACGCTCGAGTAGTCCCGGGTCTGCTCCCGTTCATCACCACAAGTCAGACTGCCCCCCCCCGAGAGCCGGGCCGCCGGCAGCTGTCTGCTGTGTCCTTTCAGCAGGAAAATGTCGGAGGGACCATTATTGTGCGAGAGTTGGCCTGAGACTGCAACCGTTTCCCCTACCGATGGCCTGCGTTCCTTCCACCTTGCCCTCTGGTCCCCAGGCCCGCCCAGCGGTGTGCCGAGGGTTTTGTGACAGTCACAGATTGCCGTCTAACTTAGCTACTGGGGTGTCTCTTCTGGAAAACTCATTTGTTCCCCTCCCGCCTCCGGGCACTGAAGTTCTACCTGAAAGGAAAGTCGGAAGACAAAATATCATTTATTATCGTTGAGTTTAGGAATTAACCCCGAATTCTCCGGTCCGCTCCTGTGCCCGGGCAGTATTCATTCAAGAACCCGCTGTGTGTCAGACAGTGTGCTGCCGGCCTCAACGGCAGACTCTGTGTTAGAGAGTGAGGCCGGGAGGCTGTTCTGCAGACTCGGCCACAGCAGGGAAGTTATTGCTCTTCTACCATCAGCCTTGTGATGTTTGAGTCGAATAATTTTAAATTAGAGGGTTTTATCAGGTGGTGAACGAAATCTCTGAAATATATATATATATATATATATTTTTTTTAGGGAAGGAAGGGAGGGGAGAGAGAGAGAGAGAGAGAGAGGGGAAGAGAGAGAGAGAGAGGAAGAGAGAAACATCAATGTGCAGTTGCTGGGGGTCATGGCCTGCAACCCAGGCATGTGCTCTGGCTGGGAATCGAACCTGGGACACTTTGGTTCCCAGCCCGCGCTCAATCCACTGAGCTACACCAGCCAGGGCTGAAATATATATTTTAAGTATGTGTGTATTTTTTCTGGGGGAGGATCTCTAGCGTTTCTTAGATGTTTAAGGGATTCTGTGATTCAAAAAATGGTTTCAGAACCACTGCCCTCAGTGGTTTTCAGTTACGTACGTTTCTGCTTGTGGAAAACACAGGAAACTAAACTCTGATTTGCTTTATCTCGCGCTTCCCTGGAATCTTGCGAGAGGTGTTCGCGGGGGGGAAGCGCAGTCTTCCCTTTGCCTTTCCGGCCTCCTCGCCTCTAAAAAACACTCAGTTCACTTTCGTCGCTTCCCTCAGAGCCGCCATCAGTGTTTTAGCTGCGATAATTGACTATTTTGGCAACCCCACACAACCCTAAAACCTTGGACCAAGAAATTCACTGTGGGTTCTGAGTTGCAAAACCGGGAGAAAGTTGCAACAATAAACCTAAATTTCTGAACAGTTGAGGTGGTGTCTTCAGTTACAAATAGTTTTTCCTTAAGAACTCCTAAGGAGTAACCTAAGGACTGAGGGAAAGGATCCGAGGCCCACGGGGCAGCTGGGGCCTGGGGAGCCAGCCGCCCCGCCGCCCGGGAGCGCAAAGTGGGGTGCAGGAGAAGGCGGCGTCTGTGCTCAGGACTTTCCCCAAGTCCCCGCCGCTGCGGTCTGACCGGGCAAGGACGAGGACTGATGTGAAACTGGACCTTGAAAGACTGTTGCTTACGGTCATCATAAGCCTCCCCAAGGAGAGTGTGGAAATAAAGCTTGCCTTTCCTGAGGAACGCCTCGGGCCCTCCTGCCTTCTCTCACGCCCCCTCTCCCTCTGCGCAGGTGGATGGAAGCCTGCCTCGGGGAGGACCTGCCCCCCACCACGGAGCTGGAGGAGGGCCTTCGGAATGGGGTCTACCTGGCCAAGCTGGGGAACTTCTTCTCCCCCCGAGTGGTGTCCCTGAAGAAGATCTACGACCGGGAGCAGACCAGGTACAAGGTGAGTCCTCCCCGGCTCACCGCTGCGCTGTTCGTGACCGTGGGAGAGGAGGCCAGCACGCTGTGTCGTGTGCAAGAGTTACTGAGAGGAGAGGTTTATTTTCTCCACCGGCCGAGTGGGCAAATAGTGCAAAGTCAAGATACGGAAGTAAAAGAACATTGGCCGTCGGTATTTTGGGCACCTTTCTTAACGATGGTGGGTACCGACATGGCCCTTAATGAAATTCTTCATTTCTTAGAAGGTAAAGGAAGTAACTAGGGGAACTCTTATTTTAAATCTAATTTTAACCAGGCACTGAGATTCGTTGGCAAATTGAAAGCAAATTTAGGAAAAAAGATCATCCTGTGATAGGAGGATTGGAGATAAAAGGGGAAAGCGATCCAGTTTCAGCACACAGAGATGAGTAAAAGGGTTTGGTTGGCTGTGGCGGCCCAGGGCCCTGGAGAAGAAGCCGGCGCAGCCAGGCTGACAGGGACCGGAGTCTCCCGTCTGCAGGGCCTCCGTGGGGCCTGCCCGTGGGCGCTGGCTGGAAGGAGGGGGCCTGTGGGAGGCCGGGAGGACTGCAGAGCCAGGCACCGATATTAAAGGGGCTGGGTGTAAGTATTTGGCCGGAACTCGGAATGAGCTAAGGATGGAGATACAATCAAAAGAGACTTTTGTGTTTAAATTTAAAGGAAAACAAGGAAGGTATAGACCTTATGCCAAATTAAAATCTTAATAGAACCTTTCTTAATCAAAAAGCAAATACCTACATATTGAGTTTTAAATGAGCGGTTATTCTGAAGACCACTCCAGAGCTGTTCTGTTGAGAGCCTGGGAAAGGTGTGGCAGAATAGCTGGGCATTAAGGAAGAGTGGAGACTGCAGCAATAATGAAAACCATAGTCCCGCCTCAGCCCCGCTTGAGGGTAAATCTTCCTTAAAAATATCAGATGTGGAGGTTTAGGGGGACTACTTGTATTTGTAGCATGCAAACCCTGATATTTAAATATGTTTAATAACACGTACTACTTTGTGTCATCTGGCAGACACCACCCTGAGGGCTTTTTGTATGTTTTCTCATTTAGTCTTCACAGCAGACGTGTAAAGTGGGTGTTACGGGTGGGCCCCTTGGACTCAGAAGGGCGGGGTGATTGCCCACTAGTAGATGGCCAGGCAAGAAGCAGAACCCAAGACAACGGAGCTCTCCAGGCCGTGTCCTGTCGCGTGCGCCAGGTGCAGGGAGGCTCCCGGTCGCTCTCCAGTGAGAGGAGCGTGGCTGTGGGTCTGGCTTTTCGGGTCTGGAACATGAGCGGAACACCACAGGCAGACACTGAATTTTAGGGGACCTGGGAAGCCTCACAGGGAACTTTTAAAGAGAGTTTTTGTTTAGCATCCATGTCGCTCTGGCCAGCAGTGCCCAGCCCTCTCTTATTTGTTCCAGGCGACTGGCCTCCACTTCCGGCACACGGACAACGTGATCCAGTGGCTGAACGCCATGGACGACATCGGCCTGCCCAAGGTGAGCGCCACGCTGGCCCCGGGTCTGGCCCCGCGGTGACCGTTTGGGCGCAGGGTTCTCGTTCTGCCGGGAAAGTGTGCTTCCCGTTCAACGGCATCTGTGGTGGCTGTTTTTTAACAACGTGCTCAAGATCTCTCCTCTTTCTTTTAGAAAATAGTTTCTGTTTCGTATTCCTCATCCCTGCTTTACCTCGCCCTAGGGAAATTCCCGGTGATGTCATGTGCTTTTACTTCAAGTTGTAGATTTCAGCTGAAATTCACAGAGCATAAAATTCACCATTTTAAAGTTACAGTTCTCTGTTTTGTTAAAAAAGTTATCATTCACAAAGTTGTTACATTGAAATTTGACTTTAGGAAATATAAGCGAACACTGTAGACATGTCATCTTCCAGCTTCAGAATAACCAGTTTGGGGGGGGGGTGTGAAGGGCCGTTTTATATTTCAAATTACTGAGGCAGTAATGACAGTTACTCCCGAGTAGTTTTGGTGATGGCTGTAGGTTTCCCCAGCGGTACTGAGGTGCGATGGAGGTTCCGTGTGGAGGGCGTGCAGCTCGGTGAGTGTGGAGTGGTGGCTGTGGCGCCGATGACGGGAGAGTGTGCCCTCCGGTGCTTTGCTAGGAGTTGACCTGGTGTCGCTCTGAGTGCCCTCCCCCCTCTGGCGGCCCAGCCCCCCTGCAGCCGCCCTGGCCGCCCCAGGGTGTCGCTCTTGCAGGAGGGGACACCTTTCCCCACCACCCCGCCTCGGACCTTTGGCCTGAGAATCCCACTTCTAGGAGTTTATCCCCCCACCCAATGCCCAGACAAGCTCAGAAAGGTGTAGATGCAAGGGGTTTTAAGCCTTGCTCATGGCAGAAAAATCGATAGCAAACCACACGCTCTGTGACTAGGGGTCTTCATCGTGCCACAGCCGGTCAGGTGTCCCGCAGCCACCGAGAGGGCTGACATCACCCTGTGGGGACTAGGGGGGCTGCCCAGGATGTGCTCAGTGGAGAAGACACTGGGCTAAGGTTGTAGGAATTCGTGTTCCGGCTACGATGAGATCACTGTTTTTGTGTAAAAACAAAGTGAGTATTCTTGGGAAGAATCTGTAAGGAGAAACCGTTTTCATTTCTGTGGGATGAGATTAGGGGGTGGGGTTTTTTTCTTCATACTTGACTACAGACTCTAAGTTTCTGTAACTAAGAAAGGGAGCTGAAGACAGCAAAGCCGTGTCCACGGCCAGACCACCCTGGACCCACGCGAAAGTGCGATGCAGGGCGTCGGGAGCGGCTACGAGCACGGGGGGGGGGGGGGGGGGGGGGGCAGGTGACGGACTGCTCGTGTGCACAGGACCCAGCGGGTTGCCCATCTCTCTGCGGGGGGGGGGGGGGGGGGGGGGGCGAGGCCAAAGCTGAGGCTTTGCAGAAGACGAACTTTTATTCACCCTCCCAACCCCCCCTTTTTTTTTCCAGAGCAAAGTGTTCAAGTGTTCTTCCTTGCTCTGGTAGGTTTGAGAATCAGGCCCCACAGAGTGCCAGGAAATGCAACACGTCAGGTTGTGATGGCCACTTGGCACCTGCAACTTCCTGTTCCTGTTTTTTTGCGTGCTCTGCCCGTTGGGCAGTGGCGACGGAACCTCTTTTTAAATGGTCCTAAGAGCTTTGTTGATGTTTGTCATGGCTGTAGTATTGTTACTGTAAAGTGCTTTTTTAACAATGGTATCTGCCTGGCTTTCTCGTTTATTAGCGGGAGGGAACTGTCCCGGGCCACCGTTGCGACAAATATGGGATTCCTGGGGCTTTCGGGGACAACAGGTTTTCGGGGCTCTGTTTTTGCAATGTCCACCCTCCATGACTCAGGTCCCGCAGACTTTTGAGTGATGTGGGCTAAAGGGACCCGGCCTAGAAATGCAGTGTTGGCGTATGTAGTGCACGGTATGGAACCGACAACACGCGTGTAGAATTTATTGGGGTGTCTTCCCTAATCTCTTTATATGGTGCATGCCAGTTAGTAGCAGAAACTCACTGTGATAACGTTTTGGCTCTTACCCTTTTTGACTGTTTATAATAGTTGGTACTATGGACCACCATGGACCTCCATGGAATATTTAGTTATTTTGAGTTTAATTTTTTTTAAGATTTTATTTATTTATTTTTAGAGAGGGAAGGGGGGTGGAGAGAGAGAGAGAGAGAGAGAAACATCAGTGTGCGGTTGCTGGGGGTTATGGCATGCAACCCAGGAATGTACCCTGGCTGGGAATCGAACCTGGGACACTTTGGTTCCCAGCCCTCGCTCAGTCCACTGAGCTACGCCAGCCAAGGCTTGAGTTTAATTTTTTAAATTGTTTTCAGTCTGCCCTGCTAGTCCTCTGGTCTACCTTCCATATCCTGGTGGTGGGCATCCCTTAAGATACAATCCTGACCTTGGCTATACAGTCTCTCATTCTCAAGGTTTCAGTTATTTTGAAGACTCTTTTCTCCCGGGGCAGCTTTCCATCACCTGACATTTCTCCTCTCAAGCTCAACCTACCCCTTCCGTCACGTTAACTCCCCTCGTCTGTAACGCATGGAACCTGGCTACCGTCCTCGGGGCCATCCAGTCTCAGAGCTGGGGAGTCACCTTGGCGTCTTAAATGAAGCTGCTCCCCAGGCCTTCCTCACTTCCTGAAGCGTCTCTTTTGTCTGTGCGCCCAGCCTGTCAGCCCGCCCCCTGGCCTCTGTCTCCCCGCTGCTTGGTGTGTCCTGTGTCTTGTCTCCTGCCGATCTCCCTGAGGCGCTGAGGCCCTGTTTTGAATCCTTGCCTCCAAAGTTGGGGCTTCTCCGTGGCCTGCATATCCAGTTCAAACTCACCTGACTTTCAAGGTCCTCGTAATCTGATTCCACCCTACCTGCCCACCTCGTTTTTCTGTTGCTGTCTGAAACGCGTGCCCTGCCATTTCCGGGAGGGCTGGCTCCCCGCGACCGGTTTTCTCCGTTCAGGAGAGGACAGCTCAGTACAGTGAGCGTGTGGATGGTTGGAGACATCATCAGAGAAGATGATTCTCCCCTGACAGGTGAGGCTCAGCTGGTTGGGCGTCGGCCTGCGAAGTGAAAGGCCCCGGTTCCATTCCCCAGTCAGGGCACGGTCAGGGCACGTGCCTGGGCTGTGGGTTCGGTCCCCGCTCAAGGCGCGGGCGAGAGGCAGCCAGCTGACGTTTCTCTCTCACGTGGATGTTTCTCTCCATCTCTTTCTCCCTCCTGCCCCTCTCTGTAAAAATGAATACATAAAGAATTTAAAAAAAAGGATGGTTCTGATACATCCTGTTTCTCAGGGCGGGAGGTTCTTTCTAGTGGGAGCCACGGTCACCGTGGGAAGGACCTGGAAACACGGACTCGAACACGGGGAGGGAGGTCAAGGCTGCCGTGGACACCAGGTGCCGCCGGTCTCTCCCCCCGCCTGGTCAGATCCTACTAACTACCTCACCCTTCCGTTTTTACCTCTCCAATCCAGTGTTATTCCTCCCTGCCCCCTAAGTTACAGAATGAACTGTGTGGTGCCTCATTACCGTGGGAATAGGTTGGGAAATTCAAGGCTGTCCCCAGTCCCAACCTGCTCCGTCTCCATTGGCCCCCATTCATAAATTCATCAGACACGGTGCTCCTTCCGTGACCTTGGCTCTGGGCTTGGCATGGAAGATGGAGCAGTGAGCAGCTCAGGCGTGGCCCCTGCCTGCGTGGGGCCTGCAGTCAGTGGGAGGAGTCAGACAGACGTGAACCCCAACAACGGACTCGTTGTGCTAAGGGCGACCGAGGAAAACCACCCACCTCCCACGGTCCCATCCCTGCGCGTCCTCTGTTCTGGCTGCTTCACCTGCGTGCCTGCCCGGCTCCCCCAAGCAGGGTGACACATCTTAACACTTCCGAGTGCTTTCCAGTGTCTGCACGTAGTGGGTTTGCAGAGACTGAACCTCCTATTCGGTGCTCGTTGCTGCGTTACTGCTCAGTCTGGGCAGGGCAGGCAGTAAGCAGCGGGACTGCAACCCTTCCGAGCCAGTGTTTTCAACTGGACTGGAACTTGGGTTTGATTTGCCCTCGTCTGAGTCTGCAGTACGTAAGCCACTTTCACGCACCCGGGGAGATTCGGCGGGTTGACCAAAGAGGCCTGGTCAAGCAGTGTTTTTCGTTCTGTACCGTAGCAGTGTGTCCCTTGCGTTACTGAGGACGAAGTGTCTTTTCACCGTAAGGAGGCTGTTCGCTGCATGCCAACCGTGTTCTCTGATTGTCCAGTGTTTGCTTCATATTACTGGTGACTGGCGAAAAGATCAAAAGAGACCCAGCGGCTGGCTGCCTTACTCTGCGTCTTCTGTTTCTCCTCAGATTTTCTACCCGGAAACCACAGACATCTATGACCGCAAGAACATGCCCAGGTGCATCTATTGCATCCACGCACTCAGGTAACCGGCTCCCGTGACAGCATGTGTGGTGTGCGGAGATACAGAGAACAGCCTCTTCCTTTGTAATTAAAAATCTCTTAAAATTATAGCAAGTGTTTACATTTGGAAAATGTTCATTGTTTACCTTTTTATTTCAAGCTGATAAGCTGAATTACACAATAGACTGTGTCTTGATACCCTAGTAGTCCGATCCAATTTTGTCAGCATCTTCAAATCGTACCGGTGAATATCGAACGGTTGATTTATAATTCGCTTCGTTTTCTGCATCCTCAGCAAGCCATGCGTTCACTACATAGTGTTTATGCCAACGCTAATGAATAGGAACTGACACAAAGTAAACTTTCCCGCAATTTTATAGCAAACTTGGAAGATGACTTTGTTTAGATCCCTGATTCTTAGAATCGACAGAGCACGGAATTGGAAGGAAGAGGGCTGTGTGTGGGGGGGGTGGAGGACGGGTGTGGGTGTTAACAATAGTGTCGCAGGGCGGCCCGCGTCTCCTTGGTGGCCATGGACTGACGGAGGGGGCGGGACCGAGTGTGAGATTTCTCGCTAGGGCTTCCTGTTCTGTGTCTCATCCTGTCTGTGTGCTTAATGTTCATTATACTGATAGGAATGTGTGTATAGTACTGGCCCATAAGAAGCCCGTTTTCCTCAGTGTGGTCAAATCCTTGATTTCCCCGGAAGCCACACGAAACCCACAAAAGAAAAATAGAACTGAGGACTGACCAGGGAATCGCTCCTGTGGACTAATACGTATTGACTTCCGCTCCGGGCATTTCCCCCTGTAGGCTCCCTGCCTTCAGGGCCACCTGCCATGCTGTCCCCTGCAACAGCCCTGCTCACACCAGCCCCTCGGTGAAATACTGCGACCTCTGGCCATTCCCTCCTCCGCAGCTGCGCGCTGGTGTCCTTACTGCCTGGGCCGTGCAGGGGGGCCTTTGCGGGAGGCCCTTTCTCCCGCTGGCCCGGAGTGCTACCTCTCCATTGACACGCTTTTTTTAACTTTTTATGTTTCAGGCAGAATTAGCTACTTCCCGTCTTTGTGCTCCTCTTACTTCAAGTGTGGTGCTTGTTACATTGTGCTCTGGTTGTTTGTTCTTACGCAGGACTTGCTCTCTGTGGACCCCTTGGAGGCCAGAGCGGTTTCCTGTATTCTTCCCTTATCTCTGCGTCTCTGGCACTCAGATGCCCGGCCCGCAGTCCAGTCCGTAAACAGCACGTGGGTGTCTAAACCATACATACATTGTAACAAGCCTTCCTGCCCCCCCCTTCAGCGGGAGGGGATATTTTCTGCCCTATAAATAAATGTGAGAAGGAAGTGGCACTTTCCCTTTATCGGAGACTTTGTTTGTCTTGGCCGAGCCGGTGCAGTGGCGGCTCCATTCCCACCGGCTCCATTCCCACCGCGTCCCTGAGGTTCGGTGACGCCCAGCGCCTCGGCCCATGCCTGCAGCTGAACCCCAGGCTGTGTTTCTTGCTTGTCTTGCTAGTGTCGGTGTTCTCGTTTCGTGCTGTGTCTCCCACACGTTTCACCCCTCCTCCCTGTTGCAGTATTCTCATCTCAGGGACAGAGGTCATGTCCTGCGTTCCCCCCCGCCCCAGGGCTCGTAGCCTGCGTGATGTTGGACAAACAATGGTAATGGGAGAATTCTTTGACAAGGCTGAGGAATGGGTGATACCTAGGCGAATTTTCAGATTGTAGCAACTGAAAAATGTATGTATCTGAGCCCAAACCAGATTAATCCCGATAAAATCCGTGCCCTCGGAGGTCTGTCTGTGTCGATAGCCTGGGGCGGGCGCAGCCACAGTGGGCCCCTGCGCTTGGCAGCACGGAGGCCGAGCTGCCGGGTTCCTGTCCGCGGCCACCGGTCCCCGCAGTTGTGACCCGGGTCCCAGGTCCTCGGGTCTGGGGGACGGAGCAGAAGCGTTGGCTGTGCCTTTCTGGCGCGGACGCAGGGAGAGAAAGGAAGTCGGCTGTTGTTTCCCACTTCCCTTCGGCACGCGCCCTGTGCTGAGCAGGCATCCACGGGCTCTGCGTTCTGACCCAACCTGTGAACGTGATGTGCGTGTTACCCCTATTTGTGTTTGCGTCAATACGGAGCTTTACAGGCTATCTGCAGAAATTGTAGACTACTCGATTGAGTTTCTGTGGTTTGTTTCCTCGACACTTTTCCAATTTTTTTCAAGCTACTTTTCCTGCCCTTCCTTGTTGCCAGGCTGTCAGCGTCTGCTCTCGGCCACCCGTAGAGCGAGTGCCCTTCTGATGCCCGATTTGCTGAGTCAGATCTGCTAGGGCCTTAGAGTGCGCCAGCCTGACTCGGGCTGGTGGCCGCCGCTGCACCCGGCCGCCTCTGAGGTGTGGGTTCGTGCTGTCAGTGCATGCGAGGCTCTGAGCAGACACTGGTGGGCACGACTTTTATTTATTGTCCCCGCATGCGTGCACCTTGGAGTCCGGCAGGTTCTCATTTAAAGAGGGAAGTCTGCACTGTGTGCTCTATTGAAAACTCTCAAACAACCCAAAACTTTTCCATCCGTAAACCAAATTCACTTTAAGTAAGATTTTTCATCTGGGTAATTTTCATGAGACTTTTCTAAAATGTTGCTTCAGACATTTCATCACACACTGGATTCATGCTGGAAGGTGAATTTGAACTTGTGTCTATTCATTCCCAGCCCGGCACTTTTCCCATTATATTATGTGGCTTTTTAGGACAGTGTTGTTATGTAAAACGGACATAAAGATCTGAGGTAAAGTGGTGTAACTGCGAAAGGGAATATTGTATTGTCCTGGGAGACTCTGTGTTCAGGAGGTCTGTGTTCTTTTTTTTTATTATTATTATTTAAGATTTTATTTATTTACTTTTAGGGAGAGGGGGAGGGAGGGAGAAAGAGAGGGAGAGAAACATCAGTATGTAGTTGCCTCTTGAACACCCCCTACTGGGGACCTGGCCCACAACCCAGGCGTGTGCCCTGACTGGGAATCGAACTTGTGACCCTTTCAGTTCACAGGCCAGCACTCAGTGCACTGAGCCATACCAGCCAGGGCTGTTTCTGTTCTTTACGCTGGTTTCCTCCTCTAAGAGCAGCAGAAGCAGCTAGACATGGCCGAGAGGTCTAAATCTTTTGCGTATTTTGTCTTCTAGTTTGTACCTGTTCAAACTAGGCCTGGCTCCTCAGATTCAAGACCTGTACGGAAAGGTTGACTTCACCGGTAAGGAGTTATAAGCCCGGCAGGAAATACCCAGCTTATGTGGAAATAGCCTGGAGAGTCAACAAAATCAATCTTAGTGACGTAGTGCTTGAAAAATACCATGGCGACAGAGGTGAAAGAAGCATAAATAACCTGCTTCTCTGCGGTGGGGGGGGGGGGGGGGAGGAACACTGAACTGGGGATTCCAGGCTCCATTCTGTCCGTTGCGACAGAGGATGTGACTAGTGAGTCTCAGTCTTCCTACATCTAAACTGGGAACGATGTTAACATGCAGCGTATAAGAGAAAGCCTATCATAGGAACATGCAACGTTAAATGTTCACGGGACAAAACCCCGTGGCAGCCTCTCCCTGCGCCCTCCCAAGAGCAGCTGTTGGGGGCAAAGCGGGGATGGGAGGGAGTGAGATGTGGCAAAGATGGTGATTTTGTAATTTTTAAATTTAAAAAAAAATTACATTCATTAAAAAATTTAGCTCATGTTTTAAAACTGATTTGAGAGAGACATGGGAAGGAAAAGATGGAGACAGACAGGCAGACAGACAGACACACCAGCTTGCTGTCCCGCTTACTTGCACACTCGCCGGTTGCTTCCTGTGCGTGTCCCCACCGGCATCACACCTGCAGCCTCGGCACAGCGGGACAGCAGCGTAACCAGCTCAGCTACCTGGCCCGGGCGAAAACTTACCTTTTTTTTTTTTTTTTTTTTTAAGATTTTATTTATCTATTTTTAGAAAGGGAAGGGAGGGAGATAGAGAGAGAGAGAGACATCAATGTGCGGTTGCTGGGGGTCATGGCCTGCAACCCAGGCTTGTACCCTGGCTGGGAATCGAACCTGTGACACTTTGGTTCGCAGCCCACACTCAATCCACTGAGCTACACCAGCCAGGGCTGAAAACGTACCTTATGTAATATTAGCACTCAGTTGTTTCAGCCTCCTCTGAGTGTTTGCTGCAGTCAGATGCTTGAAGAGATGGGGAACTGTGACCGTTGGGGGCAAGGACAGTGGCGATGTCGGTGAGGGGTAAGACAAAGCCAGGTGTTTCTCACTGGTGATATTCCAGAGGCCTGGGAGCTGTAAAAATGTCAATAAAACTTTTTATCTGTGACGGTTTTCCCTCCAGGGAAGTCGTTCAGCAGACCCGGGGAAGGGCCTGACCTTGCCCGTTGTATTCATTATCATCTGGTTTCCTGCCTTAGAAATGAAATCGTAGCTAGTGATTTGGGCCCTGGAGACCGAGGTAGCCCCCTGGCTGGCCGCCGGTTCTAGCTGAGCTTCCTGTGACGCGGCTCCGTTCAGACACTCACTGTGGGACGTGCCGTATAGGTAGCGGTTTTGAGAGCCTGGTTTCTGCGGGGCTGATCTCGTGCTGTGGTTATCTCCGAGGCTCTTGAAAGCAGCAGAAATAGTTCATGTCCATCGAGCTCCTGTTGTGTGCCAGGTGCCGTGTTCAGGGCTCCGTGTGGACTGGGCCTTTTAACAGCCCTAAGGGGCTGGTGCCACCTCACCCCGTGTCTGTCGCTGCGGAATCGCTGTCCCCCTCTGCCCAGGGGAGGCGCTCGCTCACCTGGGTGTCGTTCCCCCGCAGAGGAAGAGATCAACAACATGAAGATCGAGCTGGAGAAGTACGGGATCCAGATGCCCGCCTTCAGCAAGATCGGGGGCATCCTGGCCAACGAGCTATCCGTGGACGAGGCCGCCTGTGAGCCAGAAACTTGGGGGGTTCGCACGGGGTCATTGCTCCCGCTCCCAGTACTTAGCACTCTAATGATGACCTTGGGCATGAGGGGTTTTGCTAGCAAGTTTGGGTCAGTAAATCTAGTTTTAAACACTGGTATAATCTTTTATGCCACAATTAGTTGGGAATAAGTGATCGATTTTGATTACAATTCAAACACTTCCGAGAGTGAGTTCTACATTTCAGTGTCTCTTTGAGATGATTATGTTTTTATGGCATTTACATGATGATGAGGGGCGAGCATTTCCCTAGCAAATGCTGCCTGCGGGGCTCTCTGGTGACCATTTCCCTGTGAGTTTGCAAACCCGGCATCCGGAATGTGGAGCTGTGGCTCCCCGGCCCCAGGCAGCCACTCCCCCACCCCAGCCGCTGTTGCGCTGGGAAAACCGGCCCCTCTCCGGATAGTGTGCTGCGGTGTGGTTTCTTTTGTGTGTGTAACCCGTGTCCTTCACTCTGAGTGACCTCAGCGTTCTGTGTTTGGAATTTATTTTCAGTGCATGCCGCCGTCATTGCTATTAACGAAGCCGTGGACCGTAGAATTCCAGCGGACACATTTGTAGCTTTGAAAAACCCCAATGCCATGCTCGTGAATCTCGACGAGTCCTTGGCATCCACGTACCAGGATGTCCTCTATCAGGCCAAGCACGACAAGATGACAAATGCTAAAAACAGGGTAAAGATGGAACCTCTGTTATTTATATACACGCAATAACATTCACCCCTTTAAGTGTGTGGTTTGCGGGGTTCTGACAAGTGTCTGTGGTCCGTAACCGTTACCCCCGAAGTCCCCAGGCCCCCTTCCCAGTCTGTCCCCCTCTCCTCAGCCCTGAGCCCAGTCAGCTACCAGTCTGCTTTTATCCCTGTAGTTTTTCGAGACATTCGTAGAGATTAAGTGGACTAACCACAGCGTGTGGGTAGTCTCTTGACTGTAGATTGTACTGTGACTTCTACTCTCTCCTTCAGTTTTATGAAGACCAGCAAGAGGCTCTGAGAGCTGGTCCCCGCGGGCAGTCCTGCCCAGCGGGAGGCCGGGCAGGGTCCACCGGTGCCACCCGGCGCTGGGAGAACCCGGGGCTGGGAGAACCTGGGGCTCGTCCGTCGGAAGCGGACCTGGTCTTTTTGTCTTAGTTACGGCCGGCAGCACTCCGCTTTGCTCTTGACGGAGGATTTTGAGCCACACTCGAACTCGCTCTCTCCCGGTTCTCTTACGGTGGGGGAGCAGCTCACGTGCATTTGCGGAGTCTCCTTGGGGCCCCGAGCTGACCTAATCACACCGTCAATTCCCTTCCAGACAGACAACTCGGAGAGAGAAAGGGACGTGTACGAGGAGCTGCTCACTCAGGCTGAGATTCAGGGCAACGTCAACAAAGTGAACAGTGAGTAGGCCTCTGAGGCGCTCCGCGTCCCCGGTCTGGGCGGGGTCGGCTGGCCGGGGGAGGGGCCATGTCCCGGGGGACAGCCTCACCCCAGTGTTTTCTCCCGTGCTCGCCCTTTTGCTCCTCAGTGTTCTCTGCGCTGGCAAACGTGGACCTGGCTTTGGATAAGGGGTCCGCCTCGGGCTTGTTCAGGGTCCTGCAGTCGCCCGCGCTGGGCCTGCGAGGCCTGCAGGAGAAGAACAGCGACTGGTACCTCAAGCAGCTGCTGAGCGACCGACAGCAGAAGCGACAGGTGCGGAACCCTGGGCCCCGCCTGCACGTGGATGCCCACGTGCATCCGTTTGAATCACACGCTGTCACCGACTTAGGGGGCCTCTTTCTCCTGGTGTAACTTTTCCTCCTACATATAAACCAGGATTTTAAAATATCCTCCGGCAAAGCGCACGTGGTGTTCAGCTCTGTTTGGGTTTAGAGTTGTAAGTCCCCTTTTAAAGTAAATAACACCCGCCCTCCCGATCTCGCCGCCCTTCATCGGAAGCACCCCCGGAACCCCCGTCAGAAAGGAACACCTTTGGAGGAAACCTGAGCTTTTTACATTGTCTCGTCGGGAACTTCCCTGTTAAAAACCCGGCCCCCGCCAGTGCCCCCTGGCTGGCCCCGGGTGGTGGGGGGGCCTCCCCGTGTGGGAGGAGGCCGTGTGGGGTTGTTCAGAGCACCTGCGAGGGGCTTTTTGTCTGGATGGGACAAGCACGCATTTTACTGGTCCCAGCCGATACGGGCCAGAGTGAGCAGCATCGTGTGCCGGTGATCCTGCAAACGTGTCACCTCACGGCATCTCGCTGCTGCTCTCAAAACGCTTCTTTAAATGTGCCGGTGCCCAGAAGGTCCCTGCACCCGGGCGTGGCCAGGGCTGCCCCTTCTGCCCGGGGCCTCCTGTCCCGAGTGACCGCGGTGGGGGCTCGAGACCTCCAGGCCCCGAGGCAGAGGCGGGGTCGGCTTGACGCACGCGCCGCTTGCTCCCCTCAGGGCGGGCAGGCCGAGCCCCTGCAGAAGGAGGACCTCCAGGCCGCCGTGGACGCCGCCAACAGTGCCGCCCAGCAGTATCAGAGAAGTACGGGCCCCCAGCGGGGAGTCCGGGGGTCCTGAGCAGGAGAGGAGATGTAACCGGGGGTCTGAGGTCGGAGCCCATCACCCGTCATGCCTCCTGAGCCGCCTCGCCAGAACCCACCAGCAGGCGCCCGTGGCAGTGGGGCTTCTCCTGCCAGCGGCTCCCGCCGGCCAGTCGGCCTTGCGGCTGGGGAGGGGGGCATCTGGAGCCGGCGAGACGTCGGGGAGGGATTGGTGACCTTCGGATGGTGAAAGGGGAGAGAGAAGGATGCTCTTAATGCGGGGCAGCGGGGAAAGCGGGTGTGAGCACAGGGCCCGGAGGGGGAAGGTGTGTAGGGGGACGGTGGCCGAACACAGCTTCCGCAGACGGTTCGCGCTGGGCTGCGTGAGGCAGAGGCTGGAGGAGACCGTGGGACGCTCCAAGCGGCAGCTGAGGAAGCGGCTGCCTTACTTGCCGGCCACGGGGGAGGGGAGGGGTGTCCAGGGGTGCAGGGAGCAGCGTGGCTGCGGGTGATTTGGGGCTGGAAGAAGGTTCGGGAGAGGAGATGAGGAGGCTTTTTCAAATAGTTTTGTTGCGAGGCTCACACACACGAAGCAGCCGGCACCGCAGGCGGCACGGCTGACGGCGTGCGCACGGGGTGTAACTCTGTCCTGGGGTAACACTGCCGGTGGCTCCTCCCCCTCACGGCGCTCAGCCAGCCGCGTCCCTGACCCCGTTCCCCTCCAGGGCTGGCAGCCGTGGCGGCCATCAATGCCGCCATCCAGAAGGGCATTGCTGAGAAGACCGTTCTGGAGCTGATGAACCCCGAAGCGCAGCTGCCCCAGGTGTACCCCTTCGCCGCCGACCTGTACCAGAAGGAGCTGGCCACGCTGCAGCAGCAGAGCCCCGAGGTGAGCCGGCGGGGCCGTCCGGTCGGGGGCGAGACGCGGCGGGAGGGGGTCGGACACCCACTGGGAGGGGTGGTTGGGGGCACCGGGTCCGTTAGCCGAAAACTTGGGCGCCTCGTGGCTGTCCGCAACGCCCGCCCCCCGCGGTGCGCCCGGGTGGCCCTCCTGACGGCGGCCCGTCCCCGCGTGTCCAGCATAGCCTCACGCACCCCGAGCTCTCCGTGGCGGTGGAGATGCTGTCGTCGGTGGCCCTCATCAACCGGGCGCTGGAGTCGGGGGACATGAACACGGTGTGGAGGCAGCTGAGCAGCGCGGTCACGGGCCTGACCAACATCGAGGAGGAGAACTGCCAGAGGTGGGCACCCCTGGGGCCGGAGCCCGGGCGGGCGGGCGGGCGGGCAGCTGTCCCTGCTCTCATGTGTCCGCTGTCCTCTCCTCGGCACGGGCGTGCGGCTCTCGCGGGGTCATCTTTTCCTCTTTCTGTGTTGGTTCATCTTACACTTTTTACCCTGAAGGGTTATAGCACATGAACACATACCGTGTCACTCCACTCCGAAACATGGGAGAATGTTTATCTAAACTGTGAGCGCGTGTGCCGTGCAGCCACAAGCACGCTACTTTGTACCCTGACAAACGCAGCGGGGCTCCTGCAGCGTCCTCCCCGTCCCGCCTGTCCCCCCGCCTCCTCACTAGTTCCCGGGCTCCTCCAGCTGTGGCGTTCGGGGGAGCCGGTCCCGGCCTGCGTTCCGTCTGTCTGCTGTGTCCCTTTGGTATCTTGTAATCCGGAACGGTCCCTTTCCTCCCGACACTGACTTGTTAAAGCGATGGGGTCACTTGGCCCACAGAATGTCTCATCTCCTGGTTCTGGTTGTTCCCTAATACTTGTCTTATTCCTGCAAATCGGAAGTTAGGTCCAAAGGCTTTAAAGATTCATTTGAACATTGTTCAAGTTTTCTCATCGAGACTCATACGAAATCTGTCTGCCATTAACAGTAGTAGGGTTGATCCTCGGGTTAGGCAGCCTGCTTATCCCTCCCACAGGTACCTGCCTGTGTTTTCCCTCACCACACCATGATCAGTTTTTGCACCTTTGCCCCATCAAAATGTCCAGTTCCCCATTAACCACTGACTTCATATTTTTAACCCCAATTAGTAATTCTTGCCGAAGTCTGTACTTTCAGTAAGAGCCGCTGAGTGACTTCGTGTTGGTCTGCCCTTCCGTCTGCGTTCCCTGGCTGGGCTATGGCCTTGTCCTCCTGTCTTTAGAGGAACTGCTCGAGCTGCTGCCTCTCTCTGCTCCTGGAATTGGTCCGACCTGGAGTTTAGAGGCCGATGAGAGTAGGGGGTAGCCTCACGTTTCCACGTTTTTCTGGGGTGACTTCTCAGTCCCAGTGCTGGCCTCCGGAAGACGTCAGACTGGGGAATGAACACCTTGACTGTCTGGGCTTCACCCCCTGTCTTCTCATCCGTGCCCCCCAGTAACCCCGGGGGTCCCTTCTCTCATGCTGCACTTCACTGTCTCTTTGGTGGGGCGCTGGGGCAGGTACCTCGATGAGCTGGTGAAGCTGAAAGCCCAGGCGCACGCGGAGAACAACGAGTTTGTCACGTGGAACGACATCCAGGCCTGTGTGGACCACGTGAACCTGGTGGTGCAGGAGGAGCACGAGCGTGAGTGGCCCGCGACCCCCGTCCCCCCCCCCACCCCAGCGTCTCCGTGGAAGTTGGTGTGATTCCAGGGGCTGGTTCTAGATGCTCACTACTCCTGGAAGGAGTTTTGAAAATGGAAATATAAATATAAATATAAATATATATATACAGCAGACAACTGCTATAATTAGGTATGCAGGGGATAACTAAAATCTTCGGGAGGTGGGTTGAACGTGACCTGTTATGTCGGGTGGTTCTGACAGTGGCCGCCTGCAGTCGGGTCGCGTCGCACAGGTGCTCGCCGGGCTGCTGCGCCTTCAGACGGCAGCCGGAAGCGCCGGCGCGCTCAGGCCACCCCACTTCTGCGCGACACGCTGCGAATTCAGTGCTTCCCTGACCCACCCGGGTTCCGTGACTTTCTAGACTGACTCACAGAACCCAGGGAGGTGCTGCACTTATGAGTGTAGTTTTACGGGAAAGAGTCTGAGTCGGGATGAGCCAAAGGAAGAGACCCGCAGGGTGTCCTCACCCTGTGCCACCCCGTCTGGGGGGGCGTCCTGAGATCGTGCCACCTTCCCGCACGTGCACATGTGTCACAGCCAGGGAAGCTCACCTTGGGGCGTCATTACACACGAATGATTGATTGTGGCACTGGCCATGTGATTGAACTTGACTTCCAGACCGTCTCCCCTCCCTGGAGATAGGGAGGGACGTGGGGAGCCTGGGCCAATACAGCACATGGCTCAGAGCCCCAGGCTTCTGGACGCTGGCAGGTCGCCGCGGTGTGGCCGGCCTCCGCCCTGGCCCTGCCAAGGGGCCCACCGTGAGGAGCGGCGTGACCCTCTCACCCGGGAAGTTCTAGGGGTTCAGAGGCTCTTCCTCAGGAACCAGGGACAGAGACCAGCCCAAGTCTTTATTGCACAGGGAACCCTTGCAAAGGCAGCACGGCTGACCGAGACACTGTGGGGAGGAATGTTTCTAGGTTAGTTTATGTGTCCTGTGAGGAGCGTGCAGCCGCCTTAGTGGAAAGAGCCCTGCCTCGGAGAGGGGGCCCGGGCTGGGTGCTCCGTCTGCCACTCGTCTGCCGAGGGTCTTGGGGGAGAGACCCCTAAGCCTCATCTTTTTTCCCCAGATAAGATCGAATTAGGCGACTTTTTACGATCCCTTGATTCTGACTCTTTGTAAATCGAGAATGGTGTGATTGCACGTGGACGTGGGTCTGCGAAGTGCACCATACAGCCAGTCCCATCAGCGTGGTCGCGCTCTTAAGGCAGAGCCGTCACGAGTAAGACCGGAGGACCCGAGCTGCCCGTAGGAGTATGGGTGCGAGGGCGTCTACTTCGAATGAAACGAACACTGAAGTTTTAAAAGTCAGTGCTGCTCAGTACTGCGGGTGACACATTACAGTTTGAATCGTGGCAATGCTCCCGGGCGGATTCATGCTTGCTTTGCACGTTTCAAGACTGACTTGCTTGTAGAATGTCTCGAGGGAGGGAACCAGTGACCCTTGTGTCTTCGCCGGCAGGGATTCTGGCCATCGGGCTGATTAACGAAGCCCTGGATGAGGGCGACGCGCAGAAGACCCTGCAGGCCCTGCAGATCCCGGCCGCCAAGCTGGAGGGCGTCCTGGCGGAGGTGGCCCAGCACTACCAGGACACGCTGATCCGGGCGAAGAGGGAGAAGGCCCAGGTGAGGGCGCGGCAGTGGGCAGCGGAGCGTTCCTGTGCCCCGAGGCCCGGGGCTCCGAGACGCGGGAGGGGAGTGTCCCCCACCCCGCCCCCAGTCGCTCAGGGACTCTTCCAGGGCAGGCTGGCCTGCAGCGCTCCGCCTTCTGGGAGCTTCGTCGTTTTTGTGCACGTTTTGTTTTTATTGTTATTGTTGTCGACAGGTCTCTGTGTCTCTAAGTAAATTCTGTATTGAAATACAAGACTCAACACATGCATCACACACTGTGTAACTGGTATGCAGCTTATAGAAAGCAGTAACCGGGCAGGGTACTCAGGTGGTTAGAGCATTGTCCTGATGCTGCAGCATCAGCCCCAAGAGCGGCCTGGGGCCCGAGGCCGTCTCTGCTCAGCGCCCTCGGTCCCATCTCTGCGGGCTCCGGACCTTTCCCGGTGGGCGAGTTCACGCAGGAGGCGGCCCTGGGAGACCGCGTCTGCCCCTGGGCTGGCGTCCCCGAGCTGCAGCACGTGCTCGTGCTTCGCCCCTTCTCACTGTCGGAGAGTGTCCGCTGTGTGGGGCCGTTTTCCGGTCGTGAGCTGACGGACACCGGGCGGTTCCCGCTGTTTGGCTGTCAGGGAAGTGCCGCCGCGAACGTGCCGTTGTAGCACAAAGCCATCTTGGAGGGAGTTGGTCGTGCCTCTCAGCTAGTTTGCTGAGGAGATGGACAAGATTTATACCTTTTCTTTTATGCTGTTGCTGGGCCGGGAGTGAGTTTGTGTGTAGTCGGCCCTCGGATACTAGTCGTGTGATGGAAGGACAAATACCTGTTTTTCTAATTATGGCCAGTCTGCTTTTAAGTTCTCCCTGACTATCCGCAACTAGATAGGGAGGGATGCGGTGGGTTTTTTGTTTGTTTTTGTTTTAAAATAGACTTAAAAGACCCCTCCAGTGAGGTTCTTGTAGCAAGCAGAGGAGCTGAAAGAACTTCTTGATTCAGGGGGCCAGGTTCTGTCTGGGAACCCAAAGGCAGAAACGCAGGCCAGGGCTTCTGTTGTGAAAGGCACCGACACCCACGGGTGCGGGTGGAGGAGTCGTGGGCAAGAAGGGTGACAAATCTTCGGTTCCGTTGTCATCAGCGTCGTTGACGTTGCCGTGTCCTGATCCTGTCAACGTGGCGAGTACCGGGCTTCTCAGAAGGGGCCTGTGCGGGCGGCCCTGTGGTGCGTGCGGGCTCGCGGCTCCTGCTTCGTGGCCGGGAGCTTGACAGCGGGGTGAGCTGACCCGCCCGCGCAGGGGGGTCTGTGTCTCTGGTAACCACGCTCGCATCAGTGGGCTCCGTGCTCCCCAGACTTGGCCGGTCGTCGGAGCGCTTGAAAAGGTCACTTTAAAGGCACAGATTCCGAAGATTCATACTCGTTCTGCTGACTCAGAGCCTCAGGCGGGGGCCCCGCGGTGGCAGGGTTTGCCGTTGCTGCCGTACGAGTCCCGCCGGAGTCCTGGGTGTGACGGATGGGGGCGGGGGGAGGGGGCTTTGGGCGAGCGGCCGCGGCCGGTTCCACGCCTAAAAAAGGAGAGTGGACGGAGAGCGTAGTGGGCACCTGCCCTCGCTCCTGCCGAGAGAGGATGTGACTGGAGCCTGAGGCATTTCCTTCTGCTGGGGAGCAGCCTCCCAGCGTCCGTCACGGGCTGAGGAAGGGGGGCGTGCGGGGCCAGTGCGCCTGACACGGCCGGGGTGGACTGCACGCTCGCCGGAACTGCCGTCTTGGAGGCCTCAGCCTAGCCTCCAAGCTTCTCCGGGCCAGCTCGGAACCAGTTTTAAAAATAATCCTCTGAGTTCCAAATTTAGCCAGCAAGCGGCCTTAAAGCTGGTCTGTAGTTCTCTCTGTGTCCGCTTTGGTATCGGGGTGCTGCTGGCCTCCCAGAGTGAACTGGGAAGTTCTCCTTCGTCCTCTGTGTTTCAGAGGAGTTTGTCCAGGGCTGGTCTTGATTCTCCTCCAGATACTGGGTGGAATTCACCAGTGAAGCCATGTGGTCCCGTGTTTCTGGTTTCGTTTTTCCGTAGGATATGTTTCGATGATTATTCCATCTCTGCATTTGTTATAGGTCTTCTCGAATTTCCCGCAAGTCATCTTCCTGCCTCTCTCTCTCTCTCTCTCTCTCTCTGCGCCCCTGGGAGTCCCCTCGTGCCTGTGTCGGTGTGACCGACGGCGTCTCGGGCCCCTGGGGCTTCGCTCCCTTCCCTTCGTCCCTTTTCCCTGCTGCCCCTCGGGCCGGGCCACGCCAGTGGGCCCACGTCGGTGGCGTCCCTCTCGGGACTTTCTCATTTCAGTTTCCGTACGACTGTACGACTCCAGCGTTTCATTCGATCCATCGTTTCAAAGCACGATTCCTGTCTCTTTGTTGATAATGCTCTGGGGGGACCCTGCTCTCACATCCTTTAGTTCTCTGAACATACTTAAAGTAGCTGATACAAGTCTCTGTCTGCCATGTCCTATTTGGGAAAATTTCTGTCACCCGCTGTCTCCTTGCTGGGACCACGCATTCTCGTCTCCGTGTGTGTCGTGTCGTTTGTGGAAACTGGGCGTTTTCACAGGGCAGCCCCGAAATCAGCTTCCTCCTCCTCCTCCTCCTCCTCCGCATCTGCTGCTGTCGCTCTTACTGTCGTTGTTTGTCTGGCCACTTGGACTTCCGTGGCGTCTGTGCCCTTCCTCACGCATGTCCACCGGGGTCTCTGCGGGTCCGCTGGCGGTCCGCTGGTGGTTCAACGGGCACTTCCTTAACATTTCCCGGGGTTCCTTCCCAGGCTGGTCCTCTGGTCCCTTCTGGCTGCTCTTGGCCCCCTGAACCACCTGAGTTCCTCTTTGTGTTTTTATCGCTTTATCCGAGGCGTTTCTCGTAACCTCTCACCAGTTTTTGGAGGCCCGGCTTCTTCCACGTGGCTGTTCCATGTGTCTCATGTGCTTGGCTGAGGCTCAGAAGCCCCTCTGTCGCGTGCACCCTGATTTCACGGCTCTTACTATCATTCTGCTTTTCTTGGCTGTAGGAAACCCAGGACGAGTCGGCTGTGCTGTGGTTGGATGAAATTCAAGGCGGGATCTGGCAGTCCAACAAAGACACCCAGGAGGCCCAGAGGTGTACGTACTGTTCCGGCGGGGGTGGGGGGGGCGGTGGCAGCCGCTCTAGGCCTCGGCCTTCGTCCCTCAGCCGGACCGATGTGGAGACGTGTCCGTGTCCGGGGGAACAGCTGGGGGGCTGGAGGCCCGTTCAGGTGAACCCGTGTGTGAGTGCCGGTGCTTCCCGAACCATCCCGGTGACGGCTGTCTTCCACGACAGTCGCCTCGGGGATCTTCGCCATCAACGAGGCCGTGGAGAGCAACGACGTGGGCAGAACGCTGGGCGCCCTCCGGTCCCCGGACGTCGGCCTGTACGGAGTCATCCCCGAGTGCGGGGAGACGTACCTGAGTGACCTGGCCGAGGCCAAGAGGAGGAAGCTGGCAGCAGGTGAGCTGCGGGGGCACACCTGTGTGCCCCGGAGCCGAGGCTGGGGAGTGTGTGGGGAGGGACGCTTCCGTGCGGAAGTGCGGTGTTTGGGCTTCTTTTAAATACTCGAGGAGACGTCGATGTCCCTGTGTTTGAAAATGTACTTTTTCCCCTTACGGTCCACTGAGTTTAAAAAGGCCAATTTTATGGAAATGCAGGAAGGATCGGGGTATCGGACTGTTTATCTTTCCACAGGCTGTCAGTAGCTCCTGTGGTTTCCGAGCCTCTAGGTAGATAAAAGTAGTTGATCTGCAAAAGGAGGGGAACAAAGATAAAATTCTTCATCCCTTTAAATGGCCTTTTTTTATTAACTAGAGAGGCGAAATGATTGCAGTTTTTTTTTAATCAAAAAGTAGTGTCCTGATACACAAAGTAATAGACGTTGGTTTTGGAAGGAATAAAGCTAATCAAAGTTTATTCCACAATTGGACTTTGTAGCTATTTTGTTTTTGTAATGTAGATGGGAGTGAGCTAGATGCAACATCACAAAGCCACAATTTATGAGGAAATTAGGGTGCCCCTGTGTCCCCATAGATCCAAGGACAGGTATGTGGAGTGGGCTTCGTTTAGACGGTAAAGCTCATCGGAACCACCTTGCAGCAGGCATGCAAGTGCAGGGAGTGCGTCTCTGGGTCTCTGTAGCCTTCCCTCCCTTGTCTGCCAGGCGATAACAACAGCAAGTGGGTGAAGCACTGGGTGAAAGGTGGATACTACTATTACCACAATCTGGAGACTCAGGAAGGAGGATGGGACGAACCCCCAGGCTTTGTGCAGAATTCTCTGCAGCTTGCGCGGGAGGAGATCCAGGTAGGTCCCGCTCCTTCACGTAAGAGGAAGCTGTGTTAAAAAGTGGGTTAGGGCTAATGTTAGCGAGGAGGAGCAGGGCGTGTGGTCGGGAGCCCCAGACTGAAATTAAGGCGACATAATCAACCGTTTCAGAGTAGTTACTTTTCTAGTGGCTAGGGGAGGGACTAAGGCCTAAATTAGGAAAACATCAGGATTGTAGAATTAAGTCAGGTACATCGTGTGCCTATTAAAACTTGGATGATCCAGAAAACAAAAATGAAAAGTTGCTCTAACTCCCAATGAAATGCAGCTAATGTTAATCCCTCCCACTTTTTACACTTTCACCCTCTTTTCTGACTGTTCCACACACTCCGAGCTGCGCCGCAGTAGGGCCGCACCTGTACCTGTACGTTCAGATGCAGCCTGGCCGTTTCCCTGTAGTGTCCTCCACGGCGGCTTGCCAGGGGCGTCCGGGACTTGGTGCTCAGCCCTCTGCTGGCCCCGTTACTCTGTCTCCTTGTCAGCAACGACCCAGGCACGGTCCCTGGTGCCGTCAGCGCTGGGCAGATAGATGAGTGGGTACGCAGGAGGTACCAGATCAAGGTTCTGGCTGTGGCGTGTTGGGGCGTGAGGACTACCTGGCCGTGGAAAACGGGCCTGAAGTCTTCCCGCTGCTCAGAGGTCGAGGACGGGCTGGGAAAGCAGCAGTGAGGGCTGGTGTGTGCGCTGTGGGCGGCCCCATGTGAAACCCGTGTCCCTTCCCACCTGCGCACGTCCTCCCGCGTGGCCGCGTGCTCCTCCAGAGCTCCATCTCCGGGGTGACGGCTGCCTATAACCGAGAGCAGCTCTGGCTGGCCAACGAGGGCTTGATCACCAGGCTGCAGGCCCGCTGCCGCGGTTACCTGGTCCGCCAGGAGTTCCGGTCCAGGATGAATTTCCTGAAGAAGCAAATCCCTGCCATCACCTGCATTCAGGTACTTCGGGGCCTAGCGCGCAGACAGCAGGTGGGCGCCCGGAGCAGGGCGAATGCACGGGAATCGTGAGCGAGGAACGACGGCCCCACTGCTGCCAGGGAGTGGGGGGCCTCTCCCCGCCGTTTGCTCCTCACGAGTGGGGTGCCGGGGTCACTCTCCCTCAGGGGGTCTGCGGGGCGGAGCCAGCACAGAGCCGCGTGGAGCCACTTCTGAAGGGTGGGGAGCGCTGGCAGGGCGGGGCCGGGGCCCGTGCTCGAGGCTGGTGGTGGTGCAGCCTCCGCCTGTGTTCCCGTCCCTGGAGGATGAGGCCCTCCAAGCCTCGCCGTGAATTGCCCTCGGGTAGTGTATCAAGAGGAGACTTCTCGGCGCCCTCTGACCTTGGAGATAACGGGCCCGCTGTCCTGTTTGATGGTTTCAGTCGCAGTGGAGAGGATACAAGCAGAAGAAGGCCTATCAGGACCGCCTAGCGTACCTGCGCTCCCACAGGGACGAAGTCGTGAAGGTACGCCGCCCGGGCAGGGCCCCCCGGGTGGGGTGCAGTGGGCCCGGGGTGGAGGGGAGGACGGTTACGACTCCCGGGGCCCTTCTCCCACAGATCCAGTCCCTGGCGAGGATGCACCAGGCTAGAAAGCGCTACAGAGATCGCCTGCAGTATTTCCGAGACCACGTGAGTGCTTTCCGGTAACGCGGGCCGGTAGACTCTGCTTTGCTGTGTTTTGGGTGGACGGATGACCAGGAGAATTTCTCCTTCTCTGTTCCTTAGATAAATGACATCATCAAAATCCAGGCGTTCATCCGGGCGAACAAAGCTCGCGACGACTACAAGACTCTCAGTGAGTAGCGGTGGCCGGGCGGAGGAGCAGCTGAGGCCGTCGGGGTCTGGGTCTTCTCCTCGGACCTCTTTCCTTTCCTGCAGGCAAGGCTGGGGGCGGGCGCTGCTTGTGACCTAACCCCCCCGCTCGCCTGTGGCCCCGTGCCCTTTTCCTTGCCTGTTGGCCCTTGTCACAACACAGCAACAGCACGACCGAGGGGACCGCATGTGGTGCTTGTGTCTGCACGCCTCAAACATGAACAAGTGTCTGCGAACACGGCCGTTTCTTCCAGGCGGTTTCTCAGGCCCCAGAACGCTCCCCGGGGATGTCACCCTTTGTCTGACACGCGCTCTCTTTCCGTCAGTTAACGCCGAGGACCCCCCGATGATCGTGGTGCGGAAGTTTGTCCACCTGCTCGACCAGAGCGACCAGGACTTCCAGGAGGAGCTGGATCTCATGAAGATGCGGGAGGAGGTCATCACCCTCATTCGCTCCAACCAGCAGCTGGAGAACGACCTCAACCTCATGGACATCAAGATCGGACTGCTGGTGAAGAACAAAATCACCCTGCAGGTGCGGTGCGCTTCCCCAGCGGGCTCGCGGGGGCGCGGGCCGGCCTTCTTCTCGGCAGCTGCCGTACATAAGTCTTTCAAACGTCATGTAAGACGTGAAGTACTGTAACTTCATAGCAAAATTTCATATAGAGAAAAGAGGATAAAAACCATCCCATAATTCCACCACCCCGCCATCATTTTGCATGCTACATTTTAATTTAATGTTAAAGGGTAAAATGTTTTCCACATGACAGTCATAAATATTATTTTTAATGGCAGCATTATAATTCATTAGAAGATACACTATAATGGACATCTTTGGTTTGCAACCATTTAACAGGTTTTCGTTACTACAGATAACATGGCAGTTAATGCCTCGGTGTACGTGTAACTTTCATTGTAGTTAAAGCTTCGCTTTTCAGATAGATTCCCAGGGGCTGGTTTGCGGACTCAGCGGGTGTCATTACGGGTCAGGGTCTTCACGGGGCGGTGGACGCAGGACCGCATCTGAGTGGCGCTTGGGGCAGCGGGCCCCGTGTGCGCGCTGGGACCCGCCAGTGCGGCGGGAGGCCGTCCCGCGGGGCCCGGGGCCCCGTCTCTGAGAGCTTTCTGACGTGTGTGGGGGTGTTTCCCGTGTGCAGGATGTGGTGTCCCACAGTAAGAAACTGACCAAGAAGAACAAGGAGCAGCTGTCGGATATGATGATGCTCAACAAGCAGAAGGGAGGCCTCAAGGCTCTGAGCAAGGAGAAGCGAGAGAAGCTGGAGGCTTACCAGCACCTGTTCTATCTGCTGCAGGCAAGTGGCGCCTGGGAGCGGCGTCCCCGGATCTGGCTCGGTCGCTTGGCGTGGCAGAGCCTTACCTGCAGGCCTCTGTGCAGCCGTCTCTGCTCCCCGCTGAGCAGTGAGCAAAGAGCTGTCCTGTCTCTCTGTCTTCACGTTGCCTCTACTTCCTTACTCAGATGCATTCTAAGCCTTCACCTTAAAAAGCCTTGAATGTTTTTTCCAGCCTTTACGTGATCTAGTAGAAGTGACTTCCCCCTTGGTTTTGTTTCAGACCAACCCCACCTACCTGGCCAAGCTGATTTTCCAGATGCCCCAAAACAAGTCCACCAAGTTCATGGACTCGGTGATCTTCACCCTCTACAACTACGCCTCCAACCAGCGGGAGGAGTACCTGCTGCTGCGGCTCTTCAAGACGGCGCTCCAGGAGGAAATCAAGTAGGGAGGCCCCCAGCGGGAGAGTTGGGCTGCCTTTCCGTCGTCTCGGTTAACGCTGCGACTCGTGCGAAACCCTCGGAAGAAGCTTCCGCTTTTGTTAAATTACTAACATAACATGCTTCTGGGGAGGTGCCGAAATGATGCGTTCGCTAAACTAATTTCAGGGACATTTCCACATTAAAATAGATGGAGCCTGCCGCGGCAGAAAGGTGCTCTGGGTTCAGACGAGGGTCGGCACGTCTTGCAGAGAGAGAACAAGTGCCTCCCTCCCTCCCTCCCGCTGCTCCCGTGTCCGGGGATGGGACGGTTAAGTGGGAGGGATCTCCACGCTCACGCACCCTGCGGTTGGCGTGAACCGAGTTCGCTCCTGATGTTCTCATAGGTCGAAGGTGGACCAGATTCAAGAGATCGTGACGGGGAACCCCACAGTCATCAAGATGGTCGTGAGCTTCAACCGCGGCGCGCGGGGCCAGAACGCCCTGCGGCAGATCCTGGCCCCGGTTGTGAAGGAGATCATGGACGACAAGTCCCTCAACATCAAGACGGACCCCGTGGACATCTACAAGTCCTGGGTCAATCAGATGGAGTCTCAGACAGGAGAGGCCAGGTACGGCACGGCAGCCGCGACCCCCTCTTCTGCCGCGTGTTCATGCAGTTTTCTCTCTTTTGAAAAGCAGTTGACCTTCGATGTACAAACTAATAATCGTTCAAATAGTTTTCCCTTAAGAAACCTCTTGTTCAGGTCGTCGACCTGCTCGCATGTTCACATATGCGGCATGTGTTCACGGAGCTGGAACTTACGACCGTGTGCCAGGCACCGTGTCAGATGCGTGACCCAATAACGCAGCAACGAGCGAGGCGGCTCCCTGCACCCTCTCTGTAGCTCGTTGTTGCACGGGAGCGAGAGCAGAGCTAGAGGTCAAGGGCGTTCTCACGGGGCCTCGTGTAGGGACTGGCTGGAGGAGGCCGGAGGGAGCTGACTTGGACCGTGGGCGGGGAGAGCGTGTCCGAGAAGGTCGAAGGCCACTTCACCAAGACCCGACGGAGAAGGCGGGGCTGCCCTGCCAGGAGCGAGGCCCAGAGCCTTCGCGTCCGAGTGCTGTCCTTGTCTCGTGCAAACAGAGGAGGTGTGGGCTGAGCGGTGCGCTGCCCCGGGGGGCTGGGGGCTGGATGGGCTGAGCTCACAGGATTCGGGAGACCCTCTGCCGGGCTGTGTGGTCTGACCACCGGCCTCAACACACGGAAAGCAAAGGTGCGTCGGTAGAACACGGGTCACGCTGGGCAGATACAGTTCAGAGGGCCAGGCTGTTTCAGGGTTTATCCGGCTCGGGGGAGGATGCAGGGGGTGAAGGACGGATGCGTGAGCAGCCAAGTGAGTCTGCGGGTGTCTCCTTGCTCTGGAGCGGAGTGGGGGAGCTCTCCGGACCAGGGGCCGACTGGGAACTGACAGTCGTTGCCCTCACTGAGCACCTGTGGAGCTCAGCTGCCTGTGTCTCGCAGCAAACCTCTCTGTGGTTGATTTGGGGGCAATTCTTGTGTTCGTCGTCTGTCCATGCGTGCGAATCGGTGATGGGCCTACGGATGGAGGGGTGTCCCTGTCTTCTTGCACCAGTTGCCTAGAGCTCCACAGAGGGATGACCGCGCGCCTCCGGCTCCCTCTAGAGGCTCAGGGGGGAATTCATTCCTTGCCTCTCCAGCTTCGGGTGGCTGGGTGGCCATCGTGGTGGTTGAATCAGTGCAGTCTCTGCCTCCGCTCCCGTGCGTGCCACATCTCGTCTGCTCCCTCTCACTAGGACTCTGGGATTGCACTTAGGCCCCCAGCTCATCCGAGGTCGTCACCACCACTTCTGGCCTCACTGAAAGTCCAGACCCCGCCCCCGCCTTTGACGCTTGGCTTTCTGCTGGCTCCGCCCCATCCCGTGCTAGAGGGGCCCAGGCCCCGCTCCAGCACGCCCGCTGTGCTCTCCCGCCAGTTTCCTCTCTCCCCGTGCCCTGTCTCTGGGTGTCGTGCCAGCTCGTGGGGCTTCAGTGCCTATAACCGTTGCCCCCTCCGCGGTGCCCACAGGGCCTGCAGGGCCAGAGGTTGCCTTTCTGTCTCTCCGCTCTGTCTCCCTGGGCCCCACCCTTCATCCCCGACCGCCCTTCTGTGCGTCACCCCTCACGGCGAGCCCGAGCGTCTGCCCCCGACCTCAGACCTGCTGTCTTTTCACGGCTCTCCCCGGCAACCCGGACGGTCAGTCCGCGCTGCTCCGCGTCCTCCCCGCTCGGCGTCCTCCCCGGGGCCCGCAGGACCCGGCCCTGCCCCCTCTCCCACCCTCGTTTCCACACCTCGCTTTCTTTGCATTTGATCTTTCCGAGGAGACCCTCTGTCCTTGTTCCTCAGCCCAAGTGTTCCTTCCTTCGGGAAGCCTTCCTCGATTCCTCCGGTCTAAGGTGAAGCCCCTTCGGTGGCCCCACAGCTCTGGTGGTCGACCTCCTACCTGGGGCACAAAATGTTTTAAATAAATGCCTGTTCGTGTGTCTCCCCCACCAGGTAGTGAGAGACTCAGGAAGCAGTCCTGTCTCTTACCTTTAATTCCAAGTGCCCGTCGTGGTGCGTGGCACATAGTTCAAGGCACCCAGTTCGCAGTTGAAATCCTGAGGTCAAGGGCCGCCCCGCTGGCCCCGAGGCCAGCGAGCGTGACAAGTTGCCTAATCCCTCTGGTCTTTGTGTCGGTGAAAGACAGGGCCCCCGGGGTCCTGCCTCAGGCGCCCCCGGCGTCCGGTCTGGCGTTACTGAGGGTCCCCTCTGCTTTCCCAGCAAACTGCCCTACGACGTGACCCCCGAGCAGGCGCTGGCCCACGAGGAGGTCAAGACTCGGCTGGACAACTCCATCCGGAACATGCGGGCCGTGACCGACAAGTTCCTCTCGGCCATCATCAGCTCCGTGGACAAAATCCCGTGAGTGCGCCCACGGTGACCCCGCTTAGAGCCCCGAGTCAGGGCCCTCGCGCCCCCTGGCCCCCCCCTCCCCTGGCCCTCCTCACGGGCTTGTCGCTCTCACAGCTACGGGATGCGCTTCATCGCCAAAGTGCTGAAGGACTCCCTGCACGAGAAGTTCCCCGACGCCGGTGAGGACGAGCTGCTGAAGGTGAGCCTCCACGGGCTGGCGCTGCCTAAGCGTAGATGCTGGTGGCAGCTTGCCATGGGTGGTGAGGTTTTGAAAGCCACTGTAAATCGTAAGTGACACCTCCCTGAGTTTCTGAGGAGTCTGAGTGGCCCACACCCAACAAGTCTTCGTGGTGTTTTTTCCGTCTGGAGAGAAATGTCCGAGTCCTGTCTTTGCGCTGGACAGTGCTCCCCCTGCTGGTGGCCGGGTGAATGGGAGCAAGCCCCATGGTTTCTGCTAAGGCTGTTGCTGGTAACTGTCTCACTTGGCTGTGCTCCTCTCTTTCTTTTTTTTTTTTTTCCCCTCTTAATCTGAACGCTTTTTTCTTCTCTCTCCTAGTTCTGTGCTTTCCTACAGTGAGGCCTCGATTCTAGACTTTCTGTTCAGGTGAATTACTTTTTTTTGAACGATACTCGAGGGAGGATGCTGTGACTGTCCTTGAATCTTCTGTGGGAGAGTCGTGTGTTGAGTGACTTTAATTTCAGACGCATGACCTTGGCCACCTCGGGCGTGTGCAGCATGAGGACGCTGGGGGGTGGACAGCACGTGCTAATTAGGCCAAGTTCAAGGGGTGATTGTAACTGTATTTGTTAGCTTCTTAGAACGAAAGCCCGCCCACAGGAAAGCGAACAGTGTCCATGGCGACAGGCGGGTTTGCTGCCGTGGTGCGTGAGCAGAGGGTGCCCTGGCGTGCTCAGGACCAGGCGCCAAGCCTCAGTGCTGCCTCTGAATCTGTGCTTTCCCTGCGGTGGTTTTCGGTTCCGTTCCCGTTTTCTTCCTTTCTGCATCCCAACAAGGGGCGTCTGGCCGTGTGGGCTCAGGCCTTGAGAGACCGTGTGTGCGCATGTCTGCATGTGTGCCTGTGCGGGCAGCGTCCGTGTTTTTACTCACACGGCTGCGTTGTCTGGTTTTCTTCGCTGTCGCAGAGCCATCTGCGGCTTCCTCGGTGGGGTGGCTCTCAACACCCGCCTTTCTTTCTCATCTGCTCCCAGATCATCGGCAACTTGCTCTACTACCGCTACATGAACCCGGCCATCGTGGCCCCCGACGCCTTCGACATCATCGACCTGTCGGCAGGGGGCCAGCTCACCACGGACCAGCGCCGGAACCTGGGCTCCATCGCCAAGATGCTCCAGCACGCGGCTTCCAATAAGATGTTTCTGGGAGATAACGCTCACTTGAGCATCATTAACGAGTACCTTTCCCAGTCCTACCAGAAATTCAGGTGAGGGGAGAGGGGTCGGCGGCTGGAAGGGCCCTGCGGGGGCATTTGTGTCGCCGAGGGCAGAGGCGGGGCTGAGAGCCTCGCCCCGCTCTCCGTGCCCGGGCTGCCGTGGGGTAGGGTCCGTGGGTGCCGTGCTCAGAACCCCGGGGGGTGCTCTGTGGAAGTGTGCTCCTGTGGAGGAGACGGCACCGCACGGGAAGACGGGGTTCTGCCTCAGGCACGTGCCACGTTGCAACCAGGGAGGGGTCGCAGAGCACTCTCGGTAAATCTGTCAATTAGACGTGCAGTTGTGAGTCCCTGGCACCACGTGAGAGACAGAGCTTGTTCTCCTGCCCGCTCTCCGGAGCTGGTGGGCGGGGTCCCGAGGGTGGAGCTGACATGGGGCGGGGGCGGTGCCGGGAGAGAGGACCCCAGAGCGGCGTCCCGAGGGCCTCCAGCACCGCAGACACGCGGCTCTTCTCTTTGGAATCGACGGTCTGCACCGGCCTCTGCCCGGACGCGACGCTGCAGCGGTTTGTGGGACGTCCGCTCGCCGGCCCTCACTCGTGTCCGGCCGTGGCTCTCGTGTTGCTCCCCAGGCGGTTTTTCCAGGCTGCTTGCGATGTCCCGGAGCTGCAGGACAAATTCAACGTGGACGAGTACTCGGACCTCGTGACCCTCACCAAGCCCGTGATCTACATTTCCATCGGCGAAATCATCAACACCCACACGGTCAGCCTCTCCCTTTAATGACTTAATGTCGGGGCGCTGCGCCAAACGGCCTTCCCCGGCTGCGCCCTCCTCTCTCCGGAAGCCAGATTACTCACCGCCCTTGATCTCACTGCCCTCCCATCTGCCTGCTGCTCTTTACTCTTAACAGTATCCACCAGGTTTCTCAAAGTGACCCTGGCCGCCTACAGCAGAGCCTGCCGGGCCAGCTGTTAGAGATGGGGTTGCTCAGCCCCGCGCAGGCCCCTGGGCCAGAGCCCCCACCTGGACGCCAGAACCTCCACGGGGAGCCCCACCCTGGGGCCCCCACGGAGCTTTCACCATCCTTTCCTCGGGGCTGTTGTCCTCACGTGACTAGAGCATCAGCATCTCCCTCCGTGCTGCCTTGGAGGTCTTTTCCCCTGGGCATTCCCTTTTCCCCCAGATACTTTGTACCTCAGTCCTTGCCCCCTTGCTGACGTATACAACAGGACACGAGAAGGCATACGCGGTGTCAGGGAAACGCTAGGTGTTGTCACTTCCGAGGCTGTCACCCGGGCTCATAGCAGCGTAGGGGCCCTGCTCGGCGTGCCCCCGGACCATGGCAGCACCGACGGGCGCCCTGCTCTCGGGGCCGTGGGCGCTGCATGCTGGGAGGGCAGGGCTGCACGTGCTCTGGATGGGTCGTCAGGCGCCCGGGCGGCTTTGGGTGTGGGGATCTGTGGGCTGCCTTGTTCTCTCCCCACGGGGTACTTGTACCCCCAGGGCTGAGAGAGCACCGTCGTTCTCTGTCCACGTGTTGTGAGCCGTCCCACGGAGGCCAGGTGGGGGGGTTTGCGGAGGGCTGGCTTGTCAGCTCTTCGGGGGCTGGAGCGCCACTGCTCTCCGCTCTCCTTCCGCCGGCCAGCGGTGCGGGTGGGCGGGGCTGGAGGGTTGAGCGTGCAGAGGGAACCGACCCCTCCACCTCCGGTGCAGCTCCTGCTAGACCACCAGGACGCCATCGCCCCGGAGCACAACGACCCGATCCACGAGCTGCTGGATGACCTCGGCGAGGTGCCCACCATCGAGTCCCTGATAGGTGCGTTCCGACCTGCCCGCCCCGGGTGTGGGGCCGGGGCGGGTCGTCACGGGTGCTTCTGGGTGTCTGCCCTGCTCGAGCTCAGATGCGTATCAGGGAGAAAGTCCACGTGGCCCTGCCTGTGAGGAACTGATGTCTGGTGGAGGAGATCATTTTTTTTTTAATATTTTATTGAGTAGTTTTAGAGAAGGGGGAGGGAGAATGAGAGGGAAACATCAGTGTGCGAGAGATACACCGATTGGTTCCCTCTCACACACCCCCAGCTGGGGACCTGGCCCACGTCCCACGCGTGTGCCCTAACCAGGAATCGAACCAGAGACCCTTTGGTTCTCAGGCCAGCACTCAATCCACTGAACCACAGCAGCCAGGGGAAGAGGTCATTGTAAATGTGTACAATATACATGTGATCATTTAATTAGAAGTCGTAAGCCCTGTAAAGGAAATGCACAGAGAAGAGAGAATTAAACTGCAGAGTTGAAGTGACCATCAAACGTTCGTGGAGTTGTTTCGTGACGGACCCTCCACCTGTATCGTTTGGCACGTTTTCCTCTGTTGTTCAGAGAGCGCACCCTTGCCCCCGTGCACGCGTCGGCGTGTTCAGGGGTCTCCTTCGACTTCCGCGACCTGCTCCTTGTGCTTGTATCTCCTCCCCCTGGCTCCTGCCTCCACTCCACTCACTCTCTCCACCCCTCCAAAACTTCAGGAGAAGGCGCGGGCAACTTAAATGACCCGAACAAGGAGGCGCTGGCCAAGACGGAAGTGTCTCTCACGCTGACCAACAAGTTCGACGTGCCGGGGGACGAGAACGCGGAGATGGACGCCCGGACCATCTTACTGAAGTGAGCACGGAGGCGGGGGCGGCGGGGGGGGGGGGGGGCGGGGGCTGGAGAAGACCCACGCCGGCGGCCCCTCAGCCTCGGTGATCGGGTCTGCTCGTTCCCTCCTGACACGCGCGGCCACCATGGTCTGGCAAGCCTGTTGCGATGGCGGTCACCCCACGTGTAACGTGTGCCACGGGGCTTACCTGCCTTTTTGCCAACGGGATGCTCAAGCAACAATGACGTTGTGGAAATCCCGGCCCCGGCAGCACCCGCCCGCTCCCTTGCAGCCTCGGGGTTGTGTCGGGGCCGGGGGCCTGGCGCTGGCAGCTGCCTGGCGGGACCTCTGGGGAGTGGCGTCTGTGCCACCGCCGCTGACGTCCATCGAGAGGAAGAAGAACGCCTGGCAATAAATATTTCAGTGTTTCCCCCATTTCCTTTCAGCACAAAACGTTTGATTGTGGATGTCATCCGGTTCCAGCCAGGAGAGACCTTGACTGAAATCCTAGAAACACCAGCCACCAGTGAGCAGGTAAAGTGTGGGGGTGTGGCACGCGCCGTAACGAGGCGTAGAGGTGCTGGGGGGCGGGTGCTCCTGTGCTGGGGGGCAGGGGACGCGGGGGACGGGAGGTGGTGACCTGGGGGCAGACGCGAGGGTGGGGGTGGTTCAGGCTCGTTGAGTGGCACATGCTGTGTGTGTGCTCGCATGTACCTTAATTTAACCCGGGCCAGAATCAGTGTGTCTGCCCAGTGATTTACTGGATTCTATGTTGTTACAACTTTAAGTGCCTTGGTAGATAGAATAAAAGTACAGGATGTGGCTCCTCAACCCAACAAATTCCTGATCTGGTTGGGGAAACGTGGTACATACACCAGAAACAATTAGGAAACCTTTAAAGTTTAACTGTAGCGTTGGCTATAAAAATGCCGAAAGCTCAGGAAAGAGGCCAGTGAGGGGCTCAGCAGCGGGAAGAAATGGGGCTTGAACCCCACTTAGGAAGAAGGGCTGGGCTGCGGCACCGGCGGGGGGCCCGCAGGCAGGGGCACGGGGGAGGGGCGGGGGGGCGCGCCCAGGCCGGGTCCCTGGAGCGGAGGCCTGGGTGCGGGTGAGCGGCTGGCACCGACAGCAGATGACGCAGAGCCTCAGCCCCGGGCACACGCTTGGCACCGGTCGGGGCTCTGTGACCTCCGGGACCGTTTCATGCCGACTGATCCGGTGGTGCCCTCAGAGCAGCTGGGTGGGTGGCGGCACGGCGGTGAGACGCGGATGAGCCACTCTGTGGTCAAGACCCCTGCCTCCGGTTCTCATGAAATGGGAAAAGTAGGTCGCGTGATTTGTTCCCAGATTTTGAACACAGGAATCCTTTCCGTTAAGTGACAGTTACCTTGGAAACCACATATATAATGCAGGCAAAGCAGGAGCTGCTCTGACAGCAGCAAGACTGGGGCCCCGGGACCCCCCCCTCTCTGGGACTCTGTGGCCCCTGTGGGCGTCCCTTCGGGCTGCACAGGGGACTGTTCAAAAACCAAGGTTTTAAACGAATTCTCCGCTGTTGGAAGCTGTGACTGATGACTAAAGAGGCAGATGCGTGTGAGGGACAAGGAAAGAGGAGAGGAGACATAGGCAATACCTGCGACCTGCTTCACCTACAAGGAAGTTACGGGGGGGGGGGGGGCGTCTTTCCCGAGAGCGTGGTGCTGGTTTGGTGCTGCCAGCCACGTTCTCCCACCTGACCCTCGCACCTTCCCTGCGAGGCGAGTGCCCTCGGCCTCATTTGGCAGTGATGAGGCTGGGACCCTGCGAGGCGACTAACCGGCCCCAGGTCCCCTGCTTGTAGCAGGGGAGAACCAGACTGGGACCCGGCCGTCTGGCTCCAGAGTCCACGCTCTCTGCCTCCTGTGGTGCGGAGTTAGTGGCCTTGACACTAGGGGGCGCACAGGCAGCACCGGACAGGGAGATGCCCCCGTGGGGGGGGGGGGGTCCCAGCCACTCCAGCTGGAACATCTCAGCGCAGACAGCTCCGACCATGGCCCTGGAGCTTTATTGAGTGGCAAAGGTTTGGGGTCCCTCAGCACAGGCGATCTTGGAAGTGTTGAAGTGTTGAGAGGGAATGCTACAGAAAAGTGACCACAGGCCTCCCCCAGGTGCCAAACCCGTGCTCAGAGCGAGAGGGAAACGCAGAGATGAGCAAGGCGACCCTGAGAAGGGGCCCTGGTTTGGGGGCGGCGGTGGTCCCCGGTGACGAGTGTGGTGGCGCAGCAGCCCCCCGGCAAAGCGATAACTCGGAACCTGCTGAGCAGATGGAACGTCGGGGCGGGGGGCGGGGAGGCGCACGCCGGCGAACACCTGTCCTGGGTGTGGGCCAGGAAGGACAGGAGAGTCGAGGGCACGCCTTGGCACACTCACGCTGCCGGCACCAGCAGCGTGTTTGGAAGCAGAGGGGCGGCCTGGGTGTGGTTCAGCCTGGACACGGCGGCAAGGGGTCAGCAAGAGTTTCCGGGGTGCCGGTGCTGCCTGGGGGGTTGTAGCACTCATCCAGCTGTGTGGCAAATAAGATTAGGTGGCTTTCATGTGACAGTCGAAAAACGAGGGATTTTATAGCCAGTAGAGCCCAGTCTCCTAGTTGTACCTGAGAAGCCCGGAGGAGCCCTGAGGAGCCAGGTGGTTAAGAGGTCTGCCTCTGCTCCGTGCGGCCCGTCTGTGGGCTGTGGGCGAAGTTGTCTCCCTGTGCCCCGGAATGCACCCCGAGGGCCGTGTCTGGGCAGGCGCGGACAGGCCGCGTGAGCTCCGGCCGCGGACTGGCCTCCCGGGTTCACCAGGAACGTCTGTTTCTTCCGCGCAGGAAACAGAGCACCAGAGGGCCATGCAGAGACGGGCCATCCGTGATGCCAAAACTCCCGACAAGATGAAAAAGTCCAAGTCCGTGAAGGAGGACAGCAACCTCACTCTGCAGGAGAAGAAGGAGAAGATCCAGGCGGGCTTGAAGAAGCTGACGGAGCTCGGGGCCGTGAACCCGAAGAACCGATACCAGGAGCTGATCAACGACATCGCCAGGGTACGGCACTAGGGGGCGCCGGGGGCCCGGCCTCGCGCGCAGCTCTCTCTGAGGCTCGTGGGGGGCGGTGACTGCCCAGAGGACCCCGTGCCTCCAGCCCACGGGCAAATGGTGTCCTTTCCCCTGAAGACTCGGGCCGATTCTGCTAAGGCGAGGACTTGCCCGCCCCGATAGCTGGTTTCAGAGCCTGAATTAATAGCAAGAAGACCGAACTAGAACTTCCCGTGTCTCCGTTTAATTTGTCTTTGACCTCTCTGGAATTTTCCGGGTCCCCTTCATGATTTCTATGTAATAAGTGCACACTAGTGGACCCCTCCAACCCCTGTCATTGTCTCCCTCTTCTGACACCACGTTTAAGAGTTAAACCAGCTTTGCGAGTCAGTTCTAAGAATGTGGAAGGAAGTCTGTAAAAGTAACACAGTTCCCTCCCCGTAGAAGATGCAAATGGGGGGGGAATGGATCTGAATTTCTTTGTTGGTTATTGAACACGAATTCCTGCTGCGTGTTAAGGATGGGTGGTCCCGCGAGGCGAGGTGAAGCGCTCCCGGGTCCTCGTGTTCGTGACCCGAGAAGCCCAGGACGTCCGCCCTTATTTCCCTCCCTTTCACCCTCGCGTCCCAGGACATCCGGAATCAGCGGAGGTACCGGCAGAGGCGGAAGGCCGAGCTGGTGAAGCTGCAGCAGACGTACGCCGCCCTGAACTCCAAGGCCACCTTCTACGGGGAGCAGGTGGACTACTATAAGAGCTACATCAAGACCTGCCTGGACAACCTGGCCAGCAAGGGCAAGTGAGTATCACTGTCGGAGAAGCCGCGTTACGGGGGGGAGCAGCCGCGGCGACGGAGGCAACGTGGAAATTCTTGCTGAAAGCACACTGGACCTCCGTAGTACGTCAGCTCGTCGCTTTGCGTCTGGCCGTTTGTGCAGATTCCCGGTCCGGCGCGTTGTTGCGTGATGCAGAGGCTGCCCGGGGGCGGGGGGGTCTCACGGGTGCTTACTGCTAAGCATTCCTTATTCCAAAATACCGCCCCGGGCCTAGAAATTCAACAGTCGTGATGGAGATGGTCTCGTGGTCCCCAAACCTGGCTGTGCCTCGAAGTCATGTGAGGAACATGAAACAGGCAAAGGCAGTCCCCGAACTTCCCTGGCTGCTGCGGACAGGCTGGCACGGGCCGGGAACCATCGGTCTGCCCGTGTCGCAGGGAGGGAGACAGGGTGGCCAGTGTGGGTGCTCCTTGTGGGCTGGTTTGGGTGTTGCTCCTGACTTTTCAGTGTAGGGACTTTCAACCTCAGAAAAGTTGAATGAGTAGAACAATAAACACCCATATACCCTTTGCCTAAATTCACCCGTTTTTAACCTTTTGCCACAGAATCCACTGCCTCTCCCCCCTCCCTTCTCGGAAATCAGTTCCATCTCGCCCAGCGTGCGGGACTGGCTCCTGTGTCCTTTCGACCCGTCCTCTTCATTCTTAAGAACTGCCTGACTTTGTAGTACCAGGATGCTTCTGGTTCAACTTGTACTTTCCTGCCCCCCCCCCCGCCGCCCCAGGCTTGGAATTAAGCTCTTTTTCCAAACATTCCTGATTCCCTTTCATGGAGACTGGTATTTAGAAACCAAGGTCTGGGCACCCGGTGGGTACATTGCCTTGGAGTCGTCGCTGCTTCTAGGCCTGCTGAGACAGAGCCAGGTTGACACTCCTTTTTAATGCCTGCGTAGTATTCCCTTGGGCAGATGGATAGAACGACTGATTCAATACGCTCTCCATTGATGGGCGTTTCTGTCGTTCCCCGTTATTTATTATAAAAAAATTTGTAATAGCCTCTCGTACAGATGTTATTTTCCCCAACACGGGCATCTTTTAAAAGACAAATTCCCAGAAGTAGAGTTGCTAGCTCAGAAGTCTCGTGCCGTTGTGACTGGGACAGGCATTTCAGCCGCCTTCCGTGGGGACGCTTCCCTTCGCAGTCCTACCTGCGTTTCTGCCCCGTTTCTTGGGACCCGCCCGCAACCCTGGTTTCCAGTTGTCTCTGTTTTTCCTTTGCTTGCTTTTGCTGTCACTTCTCCCCTCACTTGTCCCAATTGCCCCTAACATCTGTTTCTTTTTCCTTGTTCCCTTTCCTCTGTAATTGCTGTGCTGGCTTAAGCTCTCAAAAAGTATTCGTCTGCAATGTTTCTGTTTTTTCCCTATACAGCCAAGGGACTTGCCATGACCCTTCACCCTGGGGTTCAGCAGACACCCCGGGCTGGGGTCCCGGGCCCCCACGCTTCCTGGTGGGGGCTTAGGCTCTGTGAGGGGCGCAGAGAGATTAAGACACTGTCAAATTCATGAGGTGTCCTCAAATGTGATTTGAAGACGAAATCAATATAGTGGATTTCCCCTGGCTTGCAACAAAAGCACCCGAGCAAATCCGAACATTAATTTGCCGCTTTAGAATTGGTGTGTTACCCCTGTGTATGGGAAGTCCATCTTCTGACCTCATATCCTCAGATTGCCGGCAGGACTGGGGGAGGTGGTTATTTATGGAAAGTGACATGACATCACTGTTACAGGGTCTCCAAGAAGCCCAGGGAAATGAAGGGGAAGAAAAGCAAAAAGATTTCTCTGAAATACACGGCAGCAAGGCTACACGAGAAAGGAGTTCTTCTGGAAATCGAGGAACTACAAGTGAATCAGTGAGTATTTACTGTTTGACTTTGTTTTGTACATTTGTTTTTTTAATTCTGCCTTTATCACATCTTTCTCTTACTGCCTTGATTTCTCTCGGCTGGATGATCATTTTTCTATTTTCCTATCTGTTCATACATATTTACGTGCAGAGTTTGACCTGGTCATCGGAGTTCGTGGTCTGTTATCCACAGGAAGTGATTCTCCTTGTTTGCCCCCTGCTGTGCGGATCTTGTTTCCGTTTTTTTTTTCCCTTCACAGCAGGAAGCCGCTTCTGCCGTTTCTTCTGCTTCCAAACAAAGGCGTCTTGGAGACCTGGTGCTCTGCACCTGTTCACCCACACGCAGCCCCCTTCCCCGGCCCCTGGCAGCCGCCCTGCTGGCTGGCTGACTAGCTCATGTCACAGAGCGTGATGTCCGCAGGTCATCCACGCTGTAACGGGGAGCGCCTTTCCCTCCTTTCTGAGGCAGAACGCGGCTCCATTTCATGGATAAACCCACTCTCCCATCGCTGGTCACCTGGGCTGCGTCTACCTCTTGGCTGTTGTGGATGGTGCTGCGGTGAACACGGGCGTGTGCACGCCTCTTCGGGGTCCTGCGTTCAGTTCTTCCGGTGTGCACCCCGGGGCAGCACTGCCGGGTCCTTCAATAGCTCTGTTTCCAACTCTTTGAGAAACTGACTTACTGTTTTCCACATTAGTGGGGAATTTTTTAAAAATTTTATGTGTGTTGCCAAAATATTTTCCAGCAGTGTCTAAAGTGTGTACGACAGTGCCTCCTTAGCTCACTCCTTTCTTTCCATCGTTGAATAACAAGTTTTGATGTTTTTAAGTTCAGCATTTTTAAAAAGGTATCATATTTTTAAATTTTGCATTTCTGTGAATTCTGGTTGGTGTGTGTGTGTGTGTGTGTGTAAATGTGGCTCATTGTCTGATTTTTCTCTGGCCATTGTTTCAGTTGGGGATCATGGTCTTTTGGGGTTTTTGTTTCTTTTGGGGGGTTGAGCACTTGATGCATTCTTCAAATTAGTTTCGTAATATTTACTATCTTATTTTGTAATCATTTCCTACTGCTATTCAAGTGCGCACCATTATTTGCCTCTTTTACCTCTTTTTAATTTGCTGCTGCGGACTTAGAAACCAAGTGACAAGTGAAGCCAGTTGAAACGGAATTACTCATTACATAAAACAGCTGTCTCTAGGGGACACCGTCGGGGGGTCTCCTGCGGGGTGGAATGCGCGCAGTTGGCACACGGGTTCGTGACGCCGGGCCTCTCGGTGCCGCTGCTGTGCCTTCCACGGTTCCCAGCTCAGCTCAGCTCAGAGCAGATAAGGTTGCTCCGCAGGTGAGTTCTGGGAATCTGAGTGACACGCTGTGATCGCCTGGAAAACGGCACTTTCCCACCTTCTCCCGGTGCCGTAAGATCTACGGCCGTGTGCCCGGTTGGGGATGAGTGGTGTCTCCAGTGTGTTCAGCACGGGCGATGTGTCTGGGGTGGCGCGCAGTGTGTTTACAGCTGCAGCCGCTCTTTCCAGCAAACCTCTTCCCTGGGTTCGTTTTGTTACCGCCCCCTCTCGTCGATTCACTCACTCCTTCCGGTCTTCACGCTGCGTGCGTTCTGACACCTCCCCCCCTTGCGCCCCCTCCTTCCAGCCCAGTGTGCTCCTGATTCTCCTCTTCCCCAGGACTCGGCGGCGGCCGCGTGGAGCCAGGAGAGGCCTCTGATGGCATCCCTGCCAAGGCCGCCGGTGGCGTTCCTCAGGGTCCCTCTGCCTGGGGGAAGGAGCGCTCGGGGGTGGGGGGAGTTGGGGGGTACTGTTCATCTCCTTTTTGCCTTCACAGGATGCTTTTATATGAGACCTTGAAAAAACTCACACCCTTCTGATGTCCTGTTTCGACAGGTTTAAGAACGTTATCTTTGAAATCAGTCCAACAGAAGAAGTTGGAGACTTTGAAGTGAAAGCCAAGTTCATGGGCGTTCAGATGGAGACGTTTATGCTGCATTATCAGGTGGGTCAGCGCCAGGTGGAACCGGAAGCCCCGTGTCTGGGGTGGCCGTGCCCTTGTCCAGGTCGGAGAACAGACAGGAAGGGGACCCACCTGGGGAGAGCTGTCCGTGTGCAGTGAGCGGGGGGTGGGCGCCACACTGCGGAGAAAGGGGCGTGCTCGCTTTCTGGGCGTCTGGTTCGGCCTGTGTGCTCCGAGACGTGGGAACCCTCCGAGAGCAGGGGCCCGAAGCTCCTGCTTAGTGTTGCCGCTGAACTGGGCTTATGCCTGGACTCAACCAAAGGCTCGAGTACAAGTCCTGACAGCGTGAAATTATGAGCCCGCTGAGTAGCTCGACATCCTTTTTTTTTTTTAACTGTTTTTTTGTGTGTGTGTTTTTAAGATTTTATGTATTTATTTTTAGAGAGGGAAGGGGAGAGAGAGAGGGAGAGGGAGAGAGGGAGAGAAACATCAATGTGCGGTTGCTGGGGGTTATGGCCTGCAACCCAGGCATGTGCCCTGGCTGGGAATTGAACCTGGGACACTTTGGTTCCCAGCCCGCACTCAATCCACTGAGCTACGCCAGCCAGGGCCTCGACATCCTTTTTTTGAGTTTTGATTCGGTGTAGGTGCTCAGGACCATCGCTGACAGGTGTGCATCAACTGCATCTTTGTAAACCGAATCCCATTGTAGATGCAGATGGAGTGCTGCGGTGAATCTCTGTACAATGCAACCGTTCCTAGTTTTTATTCTGCAGTATCTCTGCGTGGCACCCACCAAAACACGCCAGGGCACTGAGAGGGGCCCGGGGAGCGGGCCGCTGTGCGCGGAGCCTTCAGAGTCGCTGCCCGTGCGTCCCTCGTGCCACTGGCCCTGTTGGGCCGCCTTCCGGCTCGTGCACTTGTGCTTTCACACAGGCTGCTGTGCTCCAGCCGGGAGCCGTCCCTCCCCTCCCTCCCCTCCCTTCCCTCCCTCCCCTCCCGCCTCTCCTTCCCCCGTTTACTGTGGTGCCGCCCCTAGGGCCTGGGGCCCGCTGAGCCGCAGTGCGTTTCCCGTTTGCCCCGCAGCCTGCAGGGGCGCCTCTGGTCCTGTAGGCGCGGACTCGGTTTCCTCTCACCCCCGCGCTGGGGCTCCTTGCGAACACACGGTGCCGCTTCCTTTCCTCCTCAGTGATTCGCAGACCCTCAGAGCATGGGAGCGGAGCACGTGTGAGATGGTTGTGCGACGCCACGGCTAACTCGGGCACTTGCACAAAGAGGTCCCGCTATCCCCCCAGGTTCCCCAGACTCTTACGGGCTGACCAGTCCACCTCAGGTCGTGTGTCCCCTGGGGACAAATTCCTGCACAGGGGGACAACTGCAGGTACGGGGTGCAGGTGATGTGGCCGGGGCCTGGCCTTGAGGAGCTGCTAGGGTTCCCCTTAAAAGAGGAACTGGTTGAACTTCTGGGGCCCTTTCAAGCCCGTGACCCTTGCTCTCTCGTCACCGCTCTTCGGAAGTGAAGGGCAGAGGCCACGCCGGTTTCCCCGAGCGTGGCTGGACGGCGGAGGGTGGGGGGGGAGCGGCGGCCGCGTAGGCAGGTCCCGAGTCAGCCCCCACTGGGAGCTGTGGGTCACGTCGGTCACAGTCCCTGGGCCTCGTCTTTAGACTTGAGGTAACCGCCCGTCAGGGGCTTTTTGTCAGACTCGAAAGGACACCACGTGGCATGCTCTCGCGACGTCGAGCACGTGGCAGACACCGAGTGCACATTCCGCCCCCACTTTTCCCCTCGCCTTCAGAACAGAGAAGCTTTTTCCTATGAAACAGCCCCCGGCCGGCCGTGCCTTGTTCCCAGGGACCGCGGGTTTCTTCGGGGACCGGGCCGCCCTCCCCTTCTCCAGCCCGAGCCGCCACGCAGACAAACCAGAGACACGTGCTTGTGAAACAGAAATCGCGGCGGCGTGTGATGACTGAGCGCGCTGCTTTCTCTTGGCACGTTTTGTGTGTTTTGCTATGAGCCACACGACTGAACTCCGAGCGTGCTGGAAAGTTCAGTTGACAACGTGCACTGGGCTGGTGCACTGGGCGGCGGCTCCGTGCCGGGAGCTGCCCTCTCAGCCCGCGTCCCCCCAGGCCCCGGAGGAGCGCCCCGTGCCCTCCGGACCCCGTCCCCGCGTGTCTGTTCTTCTCTCGTCCCCCGGACCTGATTAACCGCCACAGCGTTTCTCCCAACAGGACCTGCTGCAGCTGCAGTACGAAGGCGTCGCGGTCATGAAACTGTTCGACAGAGCTAAAGTCAACGTCAACCTCCTGATCTTCCTCCTCAACAAGAAGTTCTACGGGAAGTGAGGAGCCGCCGCCGCCGCCTCGCGCCTGCTTCCCCAGGCCCCTCCACCTGGTGGGCGCCAAGGCCCCCCGCCCCCGTGCCTCACCCCGACACACTCCAGGTTCCCCTTCCTGACTCCTCCCTCTGGCTGGACAGTCATCGCCCCCTTTTCACAGTGAAATTGTTTTTCAGGCTTAGTGTGACTCTCCTTGTTCCTTTGTTTTCCCCTTCCACTTAGGAAAGAAGGGGAACTTGACTCGAATCTCTGCGCTGTTTTGATCTCAGAGGCTGCATTACTGTGCTGTAGGCCGTGGTGCTTGTCTCCGTCAGCAGTGGTGACGGTGGGGTTCGGTCTTGTTGATTGGAAGGGGAAGCGACCGGCACCGACAACATATGTATATATATATATAAGACACAAACAAAAGGTCGGGTCATTTGCCCGTTAGGTTGTCATTCAAAGGCGGAGTTCCTTTACGTTTTTCGTCTCAGCAGCCAAAGGGGAGGGTGAGGGGTTACTGGTCCTCCCCGCTCCGCTTCCCTTGATGGGCAGGAGCCCCTAGGAGCCACTGTTCTGGGTTTAAAGGACGCTTTCTGAGTTCCACAAAAGGGGATGATGTTCTCCAGCTTCGCCCTTAGATTTTGACAATTCCGTGGATGGTAGGGTCCCGTTGATAAAATTCAGCCATTTGGGTAAACCGAGGCCGCCCGAGGCACCCCCCTGCTGGTGGTGGTGCACGAGGCCAACCGGGTTCAGGAAGCTGCTCCCCCCCCCCCCCCGCCCCCCCATCCCTGGGGCAAAGGGCTGGGCCGGCCTGGCACAGGATGTAATGTTTTCAGAACTGGTGTATCTTACGAGTGCCTTATTAAAGTGTAGATTTATTTCTTAAAGTGTGGGTGATAGGAATTTTAAAGATTTATATAATGCTTCAAAGTCTTTACAATACTTTGTAAGAAAAGGTTTTTAAAAATTGGCTTATCTGTATATCTGAAATCTTAATACTTTCTTATAGCTAAAACACTAGGATTTATCTGCAGGGTTGCAGAGAAATAATCCTGTCTTATATATACTGAAAAAAATAAAAAAAAATACTCAGCCAACTGATGTTACACTTGATACGCAAATCTATTTTTTACAATTTCCTTCTCTTTTTCACTGCCCATACTCTGCTTTTTTTTTTTTTTTTGTGAACTCCAGGTTTCTGAGTTTAGTAAAAAACAATTCAATTCTAAACATCACATTTTTATTCTTAGACAAAAAGTCATACACTTTTTTTAAAATTTGTTTATCCAGGAAAATGTATTAAATCATGCCGCTGAGCCTCCAATGTCTCTGATGTTTTGGTTCAGTATTCTCTTATCATAAAACATAAAACTGCGCAAAGAAAACTAACAATTAAAAATTTACCCATGTATATTTAAAGTCAATAAACTGTTTTGTTAATAACGAATCATGTGACGTGTCCCTCTTGCAGATGTAAGGACTGGAGACATGTTTTTCACAGTAGGCTGTCACCACGGACCGTGGTCGGGGCCGTGGGTGCAGAGGCCGCTGTGGGACTCTTTACACCCTCGGGCAGCCCGCGGGCAGGCGAGGAGGCGGGGCGGCGAGGCGGCAAGCGCCGTGGAAGGCGTCTCCACTCCCTGACCTTGCCCCCTGTCGTGTTTTTCAGACAATTTTTTTAGTAAATAGTTTCCTCAGATTAAAAGAAGATGCTCTTACAGGTGGCATCGTCTCAAAACCTGGGACCAACCAAAGTGTCAATCCGTTTACATTCACAGAGGACACCCTTCCCAGGCTTGTTGGGCCCCGGAGGGCACACCCACGACAGACACTGAGCCAAGATTACGACGCCTTTCATATTACATGTCTTCGCGATTATGTGTAACCTTTGCCATTCCCTTGTCCCAACTTTTAATGCAAAAGAGCACAAAATGCACTTCAGGAATTTGGATGGTCACTATATATGGAGTTGCGGTGTCGGTGCCATTGAGAAAAGCCCGATGAACCCAAGTGCATTGCAAGCGTGTAGGCTTTATTTTTATTTATTAGCTGTAGCATTCGCTGTCTGGTCTCTCCCTCCTTTGACCTTCTCCAACAGCCATCATGACATTGACCGTGAATTTACGCCTTCCAAGAATCTGGACTGCCCGTCAGATCGCGGCAGCACACAATTGCCTTTGTATCTCTTTGTATGAAATAAAAAGGTCATTTGTCCGTGTTTGTGTTTATTTTTCTCAGTTTCATTGTTTGCAGTTCCTGCTAAACATTGTTGATTCGAGTGAGACTTAACAATTGAAAACAACCCTTTATAGTTTTTTGAAGGAGCAAACACAGCTCCCAAATCACTGAATCACCTCAGAGAGATTTAGAACCGTGTGAGTAGCCTTTTTAAATGTAATGCGCTTTCAGTAACCTCGACATAAAAAGAAATAGGGGGTGTGGAGAACAAACAAAGAAACAGGGAGCATGGAGAACAAACATAACGTTATGGGTACCGATTGGCCAGTGGCTGGAAGTTTTAAATTGCAGCAGCATTCAGCGTTAAACGACCAAGTGAAATAAGGGGAACGGAATAATCCTGAAGGAAGCGTGAGTGAAAACTCGGACGTGATGGTCCGTGTGAGTGGCCGGGGGTGACCCCACAGCCCCCGCTCTGAGGAAGAGGGGGGAGGTGGTGAGAACGTGCGTTTCCCGGGCAGTGCGCCCTTGTGGGGAGTTCCACCTCTGAGCCCGTTTTCCCCTTCGGACGTGGGGGTGATGGTGTCTGCTAGGCGTGTTCCTGCAACCTGAAATAAACTGGATTTCAGCACCTGTGCTCTGCACTGTTTTGCCGAAAAGTCAGTGGAGTTAGGAGGGTGTTTATCAAGGCATCACGATGTTAAAGAGCGGAAATCGGAACACGGGGAAAAGAAGAGGAAGGCAAGACGGGGCCTGGGGAGGAGCGGGCAGCAAGTGTGCCTGGGGTCCCCTACCCCTGGCAGGGGGCCACAGCCCGCTGCTCCCTCATCCAGGCTCGGGGGAGCCCAAGAGGAACCTGGGGAAATCACCACCACCATCTGAACTGTGACATCTCATTTTTTATGTTTAAATTGTAAAGTGTGTACTTGCCAACACGGTGCGAGTTTTGAGATAAAAACGACCTCACTTATGAAGGGATCCAGTGGAACCTGACCCCCCTCCATCCCTTGTAAAAGGTACCTGAGCAAAAAAACTTTGTCACCTGGAAATGTTACATCTCTTTTTCTCTTCAAACTCCCATTTCTGGTCCATTTTCCTCAGAATTTTATCTTCATGTAATATTTTAAGCATGAGTCTTAACTTTTGGTCGTCCTGTTACAATTACGTGTAACAGACTTTTATTTCCTGTGACCATAAAGCTGTTTAACTCAGCCCAGGAAAATATTTTGCATCATAGTTATTGTCAGTATGTATTCGATGAAAGCAATGGAATGCATAGTCTTGACAAAGAATTCTGAAAGCAAGATTTGAAATGCATTTCTTCACGAGATAAATGAAGGTTTAAGAAACGTGTGGATAAGTGTTGTTACTACTTGCTGGAATGAGATCGGGCTCTTCCCAGGTTTCATTTTCACAAACGCAAACCGGGGAACTTCACTGTCTGGGTAAATAAGCAGCGGGAACGGGAGTTGTTTTGTTACGACAGAGTCACCCATTTTTTTTACGACCAATTATAACCTTTTGACTTAAGAGTCCACTTTGTTTAACCTAGTATGCGAAAGATGCTTTGGGAAAATAGAAATATTTTAATGCTCCTTTTGCACTGCCCATCTGAAACGTCTTCATTACGAAACACTTCTACTTTATCAACAGAACAGTGTGGTGAACCCCCGTGCATCCACCACCCAGGCTCCAGGCTCCACGGATGCTGAGACCGTCGTCTCCACACCGCGCCCAGCCCCCGCCCCCCGGTTACTTTGACAAATCCCAGATACAGTCTTTCAACCATTAATACTGAAATATTTTTCTCTCCAGGGAGCAAATGTGCTCCCAGGAGACATTTGGCAATGTTTGGAGATGTTTTCTGTTGTCCCAACGAGGGGGATGCTCCCGGCACCCACGGGGTGGAGCATCTTACAGGGCACAGCCACGAATCGGCCACCGTGTTCATCAACGGAATCCCACTCTTGACAGAAGATGAGGACTTTTCGAAAAGAATCCTCAAACCATGATCATACCTGAAAAGTAATTTTAGACCATCAAAGATGCAGTGCTTACACTTCTCCAGTCGTCAGATAATTGCTTAAATAATTCTTGTGTTTGAATCAGGTGCCAGATACGGTCCACGCATTACATCTAATTGATAGGCTTCTTAAGTCCCTTAAGCTATAAACTCTTCCCCACCCCGCCTTTTTTTTTTCCATCATGCAATTTATTTGATGTTGATCCTGTAGCATTTTTACATTCTAGGTTTCATCTATCTTTATGGATCAGACAGCTTCAACCTTTCGGCAAGACTATTTTGAAATTCCTATTACATCACATCAGGGTCTTATCTCTTTACGATGGACAACAGTCTGGTCATTGTGTCCAAATGTTGCCAGTCCGACCCCTTTGTTATAAGGATTCCCATCAGCTTTTCATCACAGATTACATGCATTCAGCAGCCACTGGTGACTGCCAGGGTTTCTTATTGCATCAGGGCTTGCAGAAGGGTGATGTTCTAAGTCTGCCATTCCTCCATTCCTCAGTGAGCTTGTAAAAAGGGTTTTGTCATCAACTATTTGGTTATGTTAAAGAGCACTCACATAACAAAAGAGGCGTGCTTCTCTTTATTGACCAGTTTTCAGCGCAGGATGGTTCCCTAACATCCGAGAAAGTTGGCCAATGAGGTGGTTGTTTTTAGTATGACTGGATTTTTAATATGTTCGATGTCTTTCAATCCACTGTAGATTTTTTTTTTAAGTTTTATTTATTTTGAGAGAGAGGGGGAGGGAGGAAGGGTCAGTTCCCTGTCACACACCCCCCAACCAGGGACCTAGTCTGCAACCCAGGTGTGTGTCCTGTCTGGGAATTGAACCGGTGACCTTTCAGTTTGCAGGACGGTGCCCAACCCACTGAGCCACACCAGCCAGGGCTACTGTAGATTTTTTTTTTAAGTGCTTAAGTTGTCCCTTTTGGGCAGTGGAAGTACCTTCACAGGGACAATTGAATCACGGAAGATGACCCTCGCTGTGTTTGGTGGCTTCCCTGCTTGCTGGCATATGGTGTTTCAGCCTCGTTCCATTTCCCGCCCGAGCCCCGGAGCCCTGCTTGCTCTCGGTGGGAGACGGTGTGTAGAGAACACGGTCCCGGTGCCCAGGGGCCGGGCGCTCGTCAGTACTGAGTTGGACATTGTTTCTAAGATTTTTTCCGGCCCTGGCTGGCGTAGCTCAGTGGATTGAGTGAGGGCTGCAAACCAAAGTGTCACAGGTTCGATTCCCAGTCAGGGCACATGCCTAGGTTGCAGGCCATGCCCCCAGCAACCGCACATTGATGTTTCTCTCTCTCTCTCTCTCTCTCTCTCTGTTCCTCCCTTCCCTCTCTAAAAATAAATAAATAAAATATTTTTTAAAAAAGATTTTTTCCCAATGGAAATGGTTGTTTTTTTTTTTTAAAAGAGAACATCTGAGTTCATAAGACAAGGTTTTAAGTGAAACACCTTTATCTACATATGTGCACCTCTGTGGAAGAAAATAAAAGTACCCTGATCAGTAACTTCTGTCCATCCCGTGGTGTAAATGCTTCCCCATTGCTGATTCCAAGTTTGACATCGCTTGTCACTGGGTGGAGAATTGGGAAGAGACGCTAACAACCAGCTCTCCTGAGCTATTATAAAACTGCTGAGCTTATCCCAAGAATAACAGGGAATATGGTTGGATTTAAAAAAAAAAAAAAAACGAGCAAGAAATGGTCAGAATTAGGCTTTTAGAAATGTGGGGGGGGTGGACGGGGACGATGCAACACGCAAAGGCGGATTGTGCTGCGTCTCCTCTGTCCCCCCCCCACGGCCTGCTGTCCGCCCTCTGCTCCTCTCTGTTCCCTGGGGCACTGGCCCCAGGGCCTGCATCGCAGTGACCCTGCAGCTTCTGGCTGGGTTTGGTCCATGCCAGGCACAGCAGGGAGACGACTTCTGGAAGGAGGTGAGGTAGGGTTTACTCCAGGTCACTGGAGTGGCTGCCTCTTCCTACAGAAGACCAGAACTTCAGTCTGGCCAGCCCGCAGCTCCCCCCACACACCCTCCCCTAGGGGCAGCAAGCCGTCCCTCCAGGCTCTGAGCACGGAGGGTCCCTGCTCTCCCTCACCCCAGGGGTCCCACATTATCCCCCAGACCCTGCCCTGTCTCTTCATTAACCTTTCCTCAAATTACCAGTTTGAGTGCTATCCGTTTGCTGATTCACGAGGGGACCAATTAAGGTCTCAATTAGCGAGAATTTGGTGGCCTGAATTGGAGAGTGGTTGTCAGGATGGAAAGAGGGGTGCCTGCTAGACACATTTATTAGGAGATAGAGTTGATTTACTGGGTGCTGGGGGAGCAGTAGACTCGGCGGAGCACGGGGCCTGCAAGTGCTCCCCGGAAGGGTTCTAGGAACCAGAAAGTTCCGGAAGTGCTGTCTCCCATCGCTCTACGCGCAAGTCAAGACCCGTCAGCGTATGAAAAAGCTTTGCCAAGTCCCTCAGTGAAGAAATCTGTTTAATTCCCATTACCGATCTCTCCCCAAATGTATTTGTGACTGCAATCTCAGCCCTCTTTTCAGAGAGATCCTGTTAGCCATCTGTGAAACTCATGTTCCACGGAACACGCTCCAAAATGCTGGAGAAAGAGGCTAGACGAGAACCCGGCTTCAAGCTAATAACTAGTCAATATGACTTGGGAAACAAAAAAAATTGCAGATAGCAATCTGTGTGTGTGTGTATATACATATATATATACACACATATATAATATATATAAACATTTTTGTTTCCAGAAACAAGGAATCTATACATATTTAGTGTCTTTGTCTTAATTTTAAACAGAGAGTCAAGGATCACCAGAGTTTTGAGGACAGCTGTAGGTGCAGACCAAAATAAACAAACTAAAAAAAAATTAAGTCAGGCAATAACAGAGACAATGCAAGGAGTAGAAGAAAATGTAAAAACCGAAATAACCTATAATTAAGGCACATCCATGAAGTGAATACAGGATGCCATTTTAAAAGAAACACTCCGAAATCAGGAAAGGGCATTTAGACATTCAAAGTACAAGAGCAGAAATAAAAGTTCAACAGAAGTCTGGGTTGGAGAATCAAGTTGAGAAAATTTACCAGGAAATAGAACAACAAAACACAGACAAGGCAATAGAAAATAGGGGAGAAAAGGTGGCAGAAGAGCAATCTAGAAGACCCATCAGCTAGCAGGATTTCGGCGGGGGGGGGGGAGGACAAAAAGTGAAAATTATCAAAAAGAAGACCATTTCCTGGAACCGCAGGATGCGAGCGTCCAGCTTGTGCCCACACACGGGTGCTCGGCACAAGGGGCAGCCAAACCCCTCGTCCAGGCACGTCATCAAGGTCACGTATCAGGACACTAAGTCTTCAGGGAATAGTGGGGTGGGGGGGAGTAAAAGATAAACACCACCTCAAAAAAGCAGGTCACCTCCAAAGGAGAGGGGGCCTTCCCCACAGCAGCGCCGGGAGCGAGGAAGAGGAGAAGCGATGCCCAGATGTAAGTGAGATGAATTTCCTGTGATGACTATTCTCAGCCCAGCTATCAATCAAGCCTGAGGGTAAAATAAAAACATGTGCACACATGGTCCCCAGGATTTTACATGGTCTCTCTCCCCTCCCACCCCGCCCCTCAGGAAACTACTGGAGGGTGTACTCCATTACAGTGAAGGAGGACCAGGCAGGGGGGAGGCAGGGAGCAGAGGTGGTGGAGGGGCAGGAGACCAAGGCGCCCTCAGCACAGTGTCCAGGGGAGAGGAGCTACGGGAAAGCGCTCCCGGAGAGAAGCTTCCCCCAGACCCAGGGCCCAGATGCAGTGACATCTCTCTGAGTTCTTTCAGAGAGTTTCAGAAAGACAGCACCGAAAGGGGAGGAACAGGGCTGTAAACACGAATACAAACCAGGGAGTTTGGGAAAGGGTCTGTAAGGGGTTGAAAGAAATCTAAGCAAAAAAAACAGGCAATTTTATTTTTATTTTTTTTAGTTGAGTTTTTAGAGAAATAAAACATTGAATTGCTGTTCTACTTATCTATGCATTCATCAGTTGTTTCTTATGTGTGCTCTGAGCGGGGAATCAAACCTGTGATCTTGGTGTATCGGGAAGATGCTCTAACCAACAGACCTACCCAGCCAGGGACAAAATGGAGGCAATTTTTTTAACTCACACACAAAAAAAATGTGCAAAATGGAACTATAGCCCTGGCTGGCATAGCTCAGTGGATTGAGCATGGGCTGAGAACCAAAGGATCGCAGGTTCAATTCCTGGTCAGGTCACATGCCTGCGTTGTGGGCCAGGTCCCCAGTGGGGGACACATGAGAGGCAACCACACATTGATGTTTCTCTCTCTCTCTTTCTCCCTCCCTTCCCCTGTTCAAAAATAGATTTAAAAAATCTTTTAAAAAATGGAACTATAGTAAATACTTAATATACACCAAATTATCATTTAACTGCATTGAAAGGATGGGAGCAAGAACAATCACATTTTTGATGGGGACACAAAATAGCCAGAACATCCTTTTCCATACTAAAGAATGAGTAGTTACTATCAAAAATTGAAGGGAAAAATCACAAAAACAGCATGATAAACTTATTTATAGTGGGAATTTGGAATTATGTTTTTTAAAAGATTTTATTTAAAATCTTACTTAAAATATTTTATTTAAAATATTATTTAATAAAATAAAAATAAAATTTATAAAATTATTTAAATTCTATTTAAAATAGTAATATTTATTTATTTTTAGAGAGGGGAAGGGAGGGAGAAAGAGAGAGAGAGAAACATCAATGTGTGGTTGCCTCTCATGTGTCTCTGCTGAGGACCTGGCCCACAACCCAGTCATGTGCCCTGACTGGAAATCGAACCAGCAACGTTTTGCTTCAAAGGCTGGTGCTCAATCCACTGAGCCACACCAGCCAGGGCTGGGATTACGTCTTTAAAATTATAGATCTTGTGCAACTTTTTAAACAATGCACATGTACTTATTTGACTTAAAATTAAATTTTAAAATTATTAGGTTAACCATAAGAAAAGTAGAAATGCAATGAGCATCTTCCGAACCAACAGGGGAAATGTGCAAATTTTAAAAAAAAGAGCATTCAATGCAGTAGAATGCAGCTATGATAGATACTTGGGTTGGTGAGTTGGTGATGAAGAGGGCGGATGTAGGGTAACACCCATTCCCGTGTCCTCCTGTGCCTTACTGTATTTCAGAAGCTGAAGGACTACATCTAGAACTACATCTGTCCTAGATGTTACTGCAGGTAGGACTCTGGATGCAATTTTGGCTCCTCAGTCACGTTTCCTCTCTGATTTGATTTGTAAGGTGCAGGGGAAGGAGAGCCTGTGAAGTTGGTGGAGACTGTTACGGAGCTGTCTGAATTTTCTGCGGTGGCTTCTTAGGATAACAGCTGTATGGTTCAGGAGCTGGGAAGTTTAGTGACAGCCTTTTCATTCAACAGGTGGCTTCCAGATTTCAGAAGAGGCGGTGGCTCCTCCGGTGGCCTGGTCCTACCAGCATGGCTCTCAAAGTCCTTCCTCAACGTTCAGCCTGGAGTCGGCTTCTTCAGCCCCCTGCCCAACAAGACCCTTATTGAAAACAACCCTTTTGTACTTAAACTACAAAGAATGAATGCTGTCCTCACAACTGAACCCAGAAAATATAACAGGAAATGAAAAAGTAACATATAAGGTCCTGGCTGGTGTGGCTCAGTGGATTGAGTGCCCACCTGGATGGAACCAAAGGGTCTCGGACTTGATTCCTGGTCAGGGCACCTGCCAGGGTTGCTGGCCAGGTTCCCCACTTGGGGGCGTGCGAGAGGCAACCGATCCATGTTTCCGTCACACATCCCTGTTTCTCTTTCTCCCTTCGCTTCTCTCTCAAAATAAACAAAATCTTTAAAAATATATTAAAAAGTATGGTAGAGAGCACAAAATGAAACAGAAAAAAAATCAGTTATAATAAAACAAGCTCAACTCTAGCTAATAGAGATACATGGTCACATTCAGTTCTAAAAAATCCAGCTAGTTGCTGTATGAGACATGAAAAACATAATGAAATACTACACAGTAGTTAAAACAAATGAGTCAACGCAAATTAATCTCAAAAAACAATAGGAAATGAAAAAAGTTGCAAAAGAGTATTCAGCATGTCATTTTTGTAAAATTTAAAAACAGAATTTGGCCTTCCATATGCAGTGGGTAGGTCCATACACCACATGTAATAAAAATATAAAAAACATGAAGAGGGACTGGCTGGTGTGGCTCAGTGGATTGAGCGCTGAACTGTGAAGCAAAGGGTCACTGGTTCAATTCCCAGTCGGGGCACATGCCTGGGTTGCGGGCCAGGTCCCCTGTGAGGGACGAGCATGAGGCACCCACACATTGGTGTTTCTCTCCCTCTCTTTCTCTCCCTCCCCCTCTCTCTAAAAGTAAATAAATAAAATATGTTAAAAAACATGAAGAGGTATGGAATGCAATGAACCAACTTGAGCACAGTGAGTACCTCTAGGGAGGAAGGAGAATAATAATGGTGGGGCTTTAGTTATGTCTAATTTTGTATTTATTAAACAGCAAGTAAGTGAAGCAAAATGTTTTGATGTGTTTCATCGTGGTGGTGGAGGGCGTGGAGTGTTTGTATTATTTTCGGCACTCTTCTGTGTATCTCTGATTTACGAAACACAGACACTTTCAGCGCTGTCCTGGACATCTTGATGCACGCCAGCGTTGATACTGAGTGGCTTCTGAACGGCGAAAGGAGACGCTGAGGTTGACAGGCTGGTTGTAAAAGGTGAGGGTGACATCCAGCTGGAGCAGAGGCCAGCAGCCACAGGGAGACTCGGGAAGAACCTGAAAAAGGAGCCCAGGCTGAGAGAGCGAAGGGGTTGCACCAGGGCGGGGGTGGTGTCTCAACTGTGTGCAAAGCAGGAGATGATTTTTAAAAGATCCGGGTTGAGTACCTTTGTCTTGGGTGGGCCTGAGCAGACTGTCAGCGAAACGAATCAAAAGGGGGAGCGTAATGGGAGCTGGAGAGCCCCAGTGTGGGAACTAAGGGAGAGAATTGCTCAAACCCAAGTCCCCTAATTTTCACGCCCCTGTTAAAAGTGTTCTAAAATTATAACATAAATCCAGAAGTCTGGCTATCCCCAAAGTGCGGTTTTTCCGTGAAGTTGTAGACTACTGTCTACAATAGTCTATTGTAGTCTATCCGTTGTACACGGATCCACGTGTAGGATCCGTTTGCTGTGCCGATGGGGGTTCCCTCTGGGTCTGAGCCCTGCGGGGTGGGGAACCCGGGGAAGCCCTGGGACTTAGAACCGTAGCGGGGGCGGGGCCAGCGGGCGGGGCCTAGCGGGCGGCACGGGGGCGGGGCCTGGCGGCGGGGCGGGGGAAGGGGCGGGGCCAGCGCGTAGAAGAGACTCGCGCGCTCCCGGCTGCTCACTGGCTTTGCGGCCGCGGCGGCTCCTCCGAGGGGTCGAGCCGGAGGAAGGGTCTCGGGCGGCTGCTCGGGCGGCCTGCGGACTGACGGACCGAAGGGTGGGCTGAGCGGCGGGCCCCGCGCCCGCTGTCTCCCCCGCGCCGGCGCCCGGCGGCGCTATGGCCTCTTCCCCGGGCTCGGGCAGCGCCAACCCGCGGAAGTTCAGTGAGAAGATCGCGCTGCACACGCAACGGCAGGCCGAGGAGACGCGGGCCTTCGAGCAGCTCATGACCGACCTCACCCTGTCGCGGGTGAGGGCCCGGGCCGGTGCGGGCGGGGGCGGCCACGGGCGCGGACGGGGCCCGCGCGTGGGGTGAGAGGTCGCGGGCCCGAAGCGGCGGCGGGGCTGAGGCGGGGCGGCGCCCGGGAGCGGGGCCGCCCGGCCGCGGCCTCGGCACCGTCCCGCCGGGAGACCCCCCGCGCGCCGCGGCGGTGGGAGACGGCGGGGCCGGGCGTGCGGGGAGCGGGGTCGGAGCGGCGCGGGCGAGGCGGGCGGCGGGGCGAGGGCGGCCCGCAGGGGAGGGCGCCCCGGCGCCCGGGAGGAAATCGCAAACAGCCCGGCGGCGCGCCGTGCGTCTGCTCCGCGCCCCGAGCGTCCACCGCCGCGAGCCCTTCGGGACCGCCGGGCGTCGGGGCCCGGGCCCGAGCGTCCCTCCGCCCTCGGAGGGAGCGCGCTCGGGGCCGGCCCGGGCTGCGGGGCGCCGGGGGCCGCCTTCCCCACTCTCGCCGCTCCGGGCCGCGCCGTCGGCCGCTCGCTGGGCTCGGCCGCGGGTCTCTCAGCCGGCGGCAAGGTGCGTGGCGGCGTCGCCGGCGACCGAGGGGTCCGGGAGGAGCGAGCGCGCCGCGAGCGGGACAAACACCCGGCGGGGCGGGGCCGCCGCGGCGTGGGGCGGCGGAGGATGCGGAGCCGGCGGCGGCGGTGCGGGCGCGGGGCTGCGGGGCGGGAGCCGGGCGGGCCTCTCCGGAGGAGCCTGATGCTGACCTTGGAGGATGGAGGAGGATGGGGGAGGATGCGGCGGATGCTGGGCCGGGAGGCCGCTGGGTGGGAGGAGGGCGGCCCCGGCTCCCCGAGCTGCGGGCTCCGTCATTTTGGGGGTCAGCACAGCGTTTGGGGGAAAACTCCTTGACTCTGTTGTCAGAATTTTTTAAATTGGGAGATCACAGAAAACCGAAAAAATTTTACAGAAATTATATATATATATATATATATATATATATATATATATATATAATTATAGAATTTATGTGTATAAACATTTCTTCAGGTGTGAATATATAATATTGTATTATATATAACTATAATTATAATATTGGGAGACACTCAGCCTGAATTCCCATATGACAGCCACTGGACCGAGCTGGGTGGCCTCGCGCGCCCCCTCGAATGGACCTTGGATTCTCCTCGTGGGCCCCAGTGAGCGCCCCTCACTGTTATGCCCCCCCCCCACACACACACTGAGGCCAGGTGTCACCTGCCGTTTGTCATCTTTCTGATGGCGTTGTCTTGTAGTGAAGTTAGGAGGAAAGCGAAAATACTCTTGCGCTTACGTTGCTGTCACACTCAGAAAAAACCTAATGTAGATAAAAGCTGGATTTCAAGAAAAAAAATTTTCTTCCCACATCCTGACTGGCTCTATTCATTTATTACTTGCCTGGTGTCCACAGGCATTTCCATGTGACCTTGGTTAGGTTCAGGGATGAGCATGACAAGCTCAGGGCACACGGAGGGGAACGACTGGGTGAAAGCTGAGGGTTAGTGCTGGGCCTGTGTTGTTCTGTGTGGTTAGGATAAAGGAATTATGTGCATACAAATACATGCATTCTCTATGTCTGCATACCGTATTTTGCCGTGTGTAATACACTCCTGTGCTTAATGCACACCTGCAGTTTTGTGTGCATTAAACACGGGAATGTGATAGCTATCATTATACCCAAGCATAATGTGCACCCGTATCTTTCCCTCAAACATCTGGGCAAAAAAGTGTGCATTGTACACAGCAAAATACAGCACCTAGAGTTGATCCAATATTTCACTCAGTTCGTGAATCCCCCTTAAAACATCCCTGACAGATCAGGTCATGACTAAGGTACAGACTTTTTTAAAGGCAAAGGTTTTTTCACAGATCCTCAATGTTCACCGCAATGAATTTTGATTATGTTCCTCAACTACGTTCAAACATAAGTTGTATGGAATGTCCTTTGCTTATAGCTGTGATAGAACCATAAACCAAAGTGCATATGTAAATAAATTCAAAGTTAAAAATGCAATTAATTCAAGTGCAATTAACATTACTTTATGGGACCAAGGCTCCTTTGCTGAGCTGACCCGGAGCTCCCTATGTGAATGTGATGCTGATCCCTGTCGCTTAGATTCTCTGGAGTGTAGCAAGCCTGGTCATCTGTGCCCCACGTGACCATTCAGCCACCACTTCTCTCTATTTCTAATTATTACAAAATTATGATGCCACTGCGCCCATCTCCTGGTCCAGAGCATCACTTGCGTGTTAATGTTCCCTGGTTTCTTTTCTCCTGTATGGACTGCAAGTAAGGTACTGCAGTTTGACTCTGCTGTGTTCATAAACACAAAGACAAATGATAACGCTGAGTTTGCCTAGTAATACTGGCTCATTTAAAATTTTAAGGGCTATTTTCATCATGAATCACAACGGTGAACGAGCACTCGAGAGAAATCTCAGATCCCCAGGCATATATGCCTGTGAACCTCCAGCAGTCCAAAGATCCCACACGGAGAAAGACCCATCTGTTGTTCATTGGTAACTGGACGGCAGACACACTGACTCTCCGTGACCAGCCCACAGCAGGCATCCCTCAGCAGTCTAGGTGCTCTTTCCTCTCTGAGCCTGCGCCGGGCTTCCGGACCTTCTCTGTACAATCACAGCCGATCCTTCAAGTGCTAGTGTTAAGTCCTATTTGCCTAGTAGGTGGGATGGGCTAGATTATGGAGAATTTTTCATTCCAGCTGTGGGGGTCCTCCTTATCAGGAAGCACTGGGAAAATTTTCAGACGAGAATGCAAGGAGGTAGTCCCTGGGATGGTGAGGAGAGGGAAGGAGTGGGAGCAGGCATGCCTGGATAGAGGCCGTCCCTTCGTGCCTTCATTTGTCAGTGCTGGAGTGCCCACTGTGGTCGACTGTGCATGGGGAAGGTGAAGGGAGACATGGTATCTCGCTTCAAAGATCTTTTTTTTTTTTTTTTTAAAGATTTTATTTATTTTTAGAGAGGGAAGGGAGGGAGGGAGAGAGAGAGAGAGAGAGAGAGAGGGAGAGAGAGAGAGAGAGAGAGAAAGAGAGAAACATCAATGTGCGGTTGCTGGGGGTTATGGCCTGCAACCCAGGAATGTACCCTGACTGGGAATCGAACCTGGGACACTTTGGTTCCCAGCCCGCGCTCAATCCACTGAGCTACGCCAGCCATGGTAGCTTCAAAGATCTTAATGTATTCCACAAATACTTACTGAATGAGTCCCTTGTAGGTGCCAGGCGTGAGGATGGAAACTGGGGATACAGCAGTGAGCAAGCAAATCAGTCTCTTCATGGATTTTAGAATTTAATGGGAAAGACATTCATTTGACAAGTAAGGACACACTTTGATGAATATTACAGAGGGGAAGCAGATGGACTCTTAGAGTGTATGGTAGGGAGTCTTGACCTCCGCTAGTGGCCCAACGGGTGAGTGGGAGTGAGGAAGGCATTGAGAATGTATGTTTGCTTGTTGAGGGGGAGAGAATGTTTCAGGCACAGGGAACAGAGGTTCATCAAGGGGACAAAGAGGGTGATTTGAGATGAGGGGTTCACAGGGTTCAGATTGTAGAGGCAGGATTTGGGACTTGATCCCAGGAACTACGGGGAGTCACTGAGGGGTCAAACCAGCAGAGCTTTGCATTTTCAAAGAATGCCTCTCGCTCCAGAATGGTGGCTGGAACGGAGGAGGAGGTGGCAGAGAAACTGGTTGGAGGTTGTAGTACTATTCTAGGGGATGTGGCGATGGCATTGAGGGGGAGGACTCAAGGATGCTCCCTCGCTTTCAGAGTGAGCCATTTCAGGGTCCCCTCCGTATAGAGGGCACACTGGCAGGAGCAAGGATGGGGCAGACCCTTCAGTGTCGAGAGATGCTGAGGTTGAGGTGCCGCTGAGTCATGTAAGTAGAGAGGGTCCAGCAGGCAGATGGTAAGGGGTCCTGGAGCTCGGGAGGGAAGTCTGGGCTAGTGATAGAAATGTGGGAATTTTGGTGTGTAGCTGCAAAAGGAGATTCAGCTGCCTGGGAAGAATGTCTAGAGAACACCTTGCAAGTTGGTAGCCTAAGTCTAATTTGACTCTCCGACATGTTTTTTAATGTGGGGCACCCATGCATGTATTTTTTCAAAAAAATTAGGGCCAATAATAAATATTGGGATTTTACATTAAAATATGAACTCTGGCTTGTTTTGAAAAAAATGAGATTATCTGACAACACTCACCCAGCGTTTCTGCATGGCAGCAGTTACCTGGAGCTGAACAGTGTGCTTTCACCATTAGATAGGGCAGGTGTGTGTTCTTCAGTTTGCCACACTCCCCACCACTCCCTATAGTGTTCCTCAGAGTGACTCCAGCCCACTTCACTTTGTCACCTTCCATACTTGGCACCTGTAGGCATTTGAGTTTGTGACCCCTGCTATGCAGACTGAGCTGCAAAGAGGGCCTAGGAGAAGCCCAAGTGGCTTCACCATTTAAAGGAGAGGGAGAGGGGAAGAGGAGGGGGAGGCGCCAGCAAAGAAGGCTGAAGAGCCACTAGATAGAAAAGCCGGGAGGATGATTGTTAAGAGGGGGAATGTCGACAAGCCTAGGTCAGTGCTGCTGACTTGGTCTGACCTGATAAGGCCACGTCCTTCGGTCTACTAGTAACGTGGAGGCCATTGGTAACTGAGGTGCAGGCCACTGCATTCACACACAGGTAGGGAGGTTGTAAGGCTCTGAGGAATGAATGGGAGAAAATGGAGACGGGGCTGGGAACTCGTTCAAGAAGTTCGGCTCCGAAGGACAACTTGTAGTGTTGAGAAACCTCAGGATAAACTTGGTACATCAACCTGGATCATTGATTTGGCTTGGATACTTGGGGGAAAACCATCAGTTTTAGATGAAAACAAACAAACATTACCTATGTTGTGGAGAAGTGGGGTCTCAGAGAGGAGTAGAGAGAGGAGACGAGAAAGACTAGATTTGGGCTAAAAATTGAGCATTATCTTTCCACGAGGCACTGTACTGATCTCTTTACATTCATTATCTCATATAGTTCTCACAGTTGACCCTACGAAGTAGGTTTCTAGAATGTTCTTCATTTTGCAGATGAGCAAGCTGAGGCTTCAGAATTAAGGTTGCAGGGCTGCTAAGTGCTAGAGCTGGGGTTTGAATCTGGCGGCTGCACTGAGTGTCTGCATATTCAGCTACTTCAGAAGCATTTGTTGAGAACACTACTCTTTCTCCATCGAATTGCTGTGACACTTTCGTCAAAAATTAACTGGCCATATATGTGTGTGGCCTGTTTTTGAACACTCTTTGGTTCTGTTGATCTACACATCCCCTGTTCTCACAGTGGCACCCTGCCTAGGTCACTGTAGCTTTATGGTGAGTCTTGACATGAGGTAACTTAAGTCTTCCAACCTTGTTCCTTGAACTTACTTTGGCTAGTCTAGGTTGTTTACATATCCATACATTTTAGAATTATCTTCTCAATTTCTATAAAAAGGCCCGCTGGGATTTTGTTTGGGATTGTGTTGACTATTGAGATACTTTTTTTTTTTTAAGGAGCTAGTGAGGATTGGATCTCATTTCATGTAGACATTGAAGGAAATTCCACTAAAGCATGTAACTAAAGTCTAGCAGTTGCTAACTTGAGTTACAGGGTATACAGGGTAAGGCAGGTAAGGGAGCCGGGCGGAGGGGTCAGCAATGAGATGTAAAGAGTAGCCGATCTCAGGCCCTAGCGGGGGAATCATAAGGTACAATGAGGAGCTGGTCAAACACGAGGACCTCAGCGTGGCTGAGAGGGCCGTCACTCCTCAGCTCCGGGTGTTTTGCCACGCGAGAATATGGGTCCAGTATGGTTTGCACTCTCAATAAAGAGAAGCTGGAAATCCAGATTTTTATAGCCTCCTAATTTTCAAATTAAAATTTAAAACATCGAGTGGGGCAGTATCGTGGGGGTCAAACAGAACTCTCTAGGCTGAATGTAGCCTGTGGCCTGCCCGCCCGTCTGCGGCCTCTGCCTCAGGCGAACCATTCTTTGGTCCTTACTGTCATCATCAGTAAGCGTGACAGTGTCATGGACAGTCTCGGAGGTTCTATTTGGTTCAGTGATTCTACGTCTCAAATAAGGAAAATATGAAAACTTCTCAGGGGTTTTGTAGGCAGTTAATAATGATATTCTGAGAAGTCGTCCAGACCTTTCCACCTTACCTAGGCCACTTTCCCGTGACCTACCAGTGTCCTGTCTGCTCTGTCTTTGGGAAGTAGGCAGCCGAGTAATCTGCCCCACCGCCTGGCAGCCCCAGGTTACAAAGCCAGGTCTTCTCATTCCAACTCCAGCGCTCCTTCTACTGCAGTGCAACCGTCTCTGAGAGCTCTAGAAACAGGCATTTGGGAGGGAGAGCAGATGTGGGAGACCCCAAGTGGGCCTTCACTCAGCGGAAGGCAGGCCTCTAGCTACACGTGGAGCTTCGCTTGGCTGAAGCATCGATCGAGGCTGTGGGGTAAGAGCTGAAGCCTTGGCGAGAACTCTGAAGGCAGGAGCCATGGCACGTATTCACCTTCGTAGGCCAGTGCCTGGCCTAGCACTGGACCCACAGTTCGGAGTTCTTACGTAAGGGGGTAAATGGGTGGGTTGACGGAAGAAGGAATGAAAGGGTTTAGACCAAGAAGGGTGAGAATTTCATCTAGAACACTTGAAGGACACAGAGTCAAATGCTTTGGGGAAGTGCTCTGACAATGCGAAGATCACACGCTGAGCTGTTGTTCTTCCAGCTCAGCTGGTAGGTGGGGAAGCTCAGTCGCCGCGTCTCTCTCTGCTGCGACGACGCTCAGGTCTGGGAGTTGGTGACGAGGGCATGTCCCGGGGGAGTGTGTTTGAGAAACCAGCTTCTTCTGTGGGTCTAAGGAAAGCGTATGCCTTTCAACTTCCAAAGAGATGCAAGTCCTTATCTTTTGGGGATGCACGTTGAAAAAGATGCATCAAGACTAGACATAAGTTGGGAACATTGCTGAAGCTGGGTGATGGCTAGGCGGGGTTTTGTATATGTTTGAAAGTTTTCATCATAAATACAAAAAACAAAAAAAAAATCAGAGGGCTTCATAGGCTCGGCGTTGCTTTTGGACAACCAAACCTCACTTTTCTCTGAGCTTGTAAATAGTGCGATTATTGAGGGAGAAACGAAAAGAAAAAAGGAAAAGAATATGGAAGAAATAAGAAAGAACGTGGGTTTTCAGTTAGACCGCCACAGCTTGGCTTCCTTGTAGCTTCGTGACCCTGTGCCAGTCTCTGAGCTCCCAAGCTCTGGGTGTCCGGGTCTGTAAACTGGGGTAGTGCCATCTCCCGTGGTAGCTGTGGCGAGGGTTAGGGATGAGGTGGGCAAGGGAGACTCAGACCTGGTAGTCTCTTTTGATTAGGCAAAGAGAAAGAGTAGCGAAAGGGAAAACGTCTGCCTCGGGGTTCCCATCTACCCTTTCTTCCCAATGTGAATTATAAGTGCCAGGGATTATATAACCACAGAGGTAATTTATTATTTTAAAAAGAGAACTCTTAAAGACCAGATCAGACCACTTGGGGGTTTACAAGAACTATAACCAATTTATTGCCTTTTGAAAAATGAAGCAAGGAAGAGCTTGCAGAAGAAAGTCACATTAAAACAGTGGCATACCATTGCGTACCTGTGGGATCGGCCTCCTCCCGCACCCCAGTCACAGATCGTCTGCAGTGTTGGCGAGGTTTCCGGTGAAACTGTTTTCTCACATGTACACGGGTTTACCCTTTGGGAAAGCATTTCTGCAGCATGTGCTGAGAGCCACTGAAAGGCCCGTACCCAGAGACTGAGTAATCGCTCTTTGGAATGTGTCCTTTGGAAATAATTTGGAAGAAGAAATGTTGCCATAGAATATGATGGGATATATGTGTCACGTAGAAAAGGCTTAGGGTTGTACCTGTGCTGTGATTACAACTACGCAGTCGTCACAGGTACAAGGGGGTGGCTGGGAAGGAGCAGGGGAGGGAGGACAGCCGTGTTGCACAGTCAGTTGTAGATGGGGGCTTAGTTTCTCTTCAAGAAGTTCTCTATTGCTGGTGAAGGCTGTGCCTGCACCCCTTCACGTACACACTCAAAAGACTTTGCAAGAATGTCTACCGTGATGGCACACAGGACATTTGGAACACGGGTAAATTCTTTCCAAAAATAGACTAATCAAAAACCACCGAGCACCGGAAACCTGGCAGTTTTAAGTAGAGAAGAAATTGAAACCAAGACTCTCACTCCTGAGCCATGTCACTACCAGGCAGCCTGCTTTGATGCGTTCTCCAGGCCTTTGCTGTCATCTCTCAAAGCCTTGCAATCTCTTTGTCTCCAGGTTCAATTTCAGAAGCTTCAGCAACTGCGCCTGACACAGTACCATGGCGGATCCTTACCCAATGTGAGCCAGCTGCGGGGCAGCGCGTCCGAGTTTCAGGTACCTTTGGATATTTACTTCTTTAAGCTGAGTGGACCTGAAACAGATAGGCAGAGATTACCCTTAAAAAGACTAGATCTTGAAGGGTAAACCTGGCCTACATACAGTGCAGTGTTCTGGGCACGCTGTGCTGTTCTCTTTCCTACTCTCTGCAGGGTAGGGTAACGTGACTTTCCAACGTCCAGGGAGATACAATGGGAGCCACGTATGGGTTGTAATTTAAGCTTTTTCAGTAGACACACTGAAGAATGAATTTTATTTTAATAACTTAAATAATTATTTAACTCACTATATCCAAAATAGTATCATTTCAACATGTATCAATATGAAAAACAGTTATTAAATGAAATAGCGCGCATTCTTTATTTTTTGTCTTGAGTGTTTGAAATCTGGCGTGCATTTTACACGGAGACACATCTCAGTGTGGACTGGCCACACCTCACTGCCTCCTGTGTCCCGTGTCCGCCGCACCGCAGAGTGCGGACGTAAGGCGCAGGCCGCCGTCTCCATTGTCACTCGTGCTTTCACCCCGTTGCTGAGCCTGCTGCTTTCCTAGGGCTGCTCTAACACGGCACCGTAAGCTGGGTGGTTTAAAATGACAGACGTGTGTTCTCTCCCAGCTCTGAGGCTGGAAGTCCGAAATCTAAGTGTCGGCCCGCTGCACTCTCCGAAGACTCTAGGGGAGAGTCTCCTTCTAGCTCCTGTTGGTCGCCGCCAGTCCCTGGAGCCCCTCGTCTGCCTCCATTGCATACGACCTTCTTTACGTCTCTCTGTCTCTGTGTTCGCATCTTCCTCTCCCTTCTCTTGTAAAGACACCAGTCACTGGATTTAGGGCACACTCTTGTCCAGTTTGACCTCATCTCAACTTGATCAAATCCGAAAAGGTTCTCTTCCCCAGATTCCCAAGGTCACCTTCACAGGTACTCGGCATTAGGGCTTCCACGTGTCTTTGTTAGGGCACGTAATGCAACCCACTACATTGTGTTTATCAGTAGTTCATTTCTTTTATTTTTTTTCTTTTTTAAATTTTATTTTAGTCATTGTTCAAGTACAGTTTTCTGTCTTTTACTCCCATCCCAGCCCACCCACCTCTCCCTCCCCACTTCCTTCCCATTTCTACCCGCCCCCTAGTTTTTGTCCATGTGTCCTTTATATTTGTTCCTATAAACCCTTCCCATTTTCCCCTGAAATTCCCCTGAAATTCCTTCCCCTCTCCCCTCTGGTCACTGTCAGCCTGTTCTCTATGTCAGTGTCTTTGGCTATATTTTGCTTGTTTGTTTGTTTGTTTTGTTGTTTAGGTTCCTGTTAAAGGTGAGATCATATGGTGTTTGTCTTTCACTGCCTGGCTTGTTTCACTTAGCATAGTGCTCTCCAGCTCCATCCGTGCTGTCGCAAAGGGTAGGAGCTCCTTCTTTCTGCTGCATAGAATTCCACTGTGTAAATGTACCACAGTTTTTTGATCCATTCATTGACTGATGGGCACCTAGGTTGCTTCCAGCACTTAGCTATAATACATTGTGCCGCTATGAACATTGGGGTGCATAGGTTCTTTTAGTTCATTCCTTTTTTTTATTTCTGAATAGTCTTCCATTGCATGGAGGAGCTGCAATTTGTTTAGCTATTCACCAGTTGGTGGGCACTTGGATTGTTTCCATCTTTTGGCAGTTGTGAGTAAAGATATTGTAGCCATTCACACACGGTTTCTGTGTAAACACCCAGAAGTGTAACTACTAGGTAAGTGTGTATTTTATTTTACAAGAAACTGCTGTACTGTTTCACTGGTCCTACTGTTCTGCACTCCCACCGGCGGCGTGTGCGGGTGCCAGGGCCCGCCTGCTGTCTCCTCCAGCACTTGTTTTTCAGGTGTTTTTAAATTGCCCCGAAGAACACAACACACCAGTTACCATCCTAAGCATTTTAGAGTATAAGTTCAATAGTGTTAAGTATATTCACATTGTAGCACAACCAACCTCCAGAACTCCTTCCTCTCACAGAAATGAAACTCTGTATCGCACTCCCATTCCCCAGCCCCAGGCAGCCACCCTTCTACTTCCTGTCTCTCTGAATTCGCCCACTCCAGGGACCTCATATAAGTGACATCCTGCGGTCCTTTTTCTTTTCTTTTTTTGATTGGCTATTTCACTTAGCATCATGTCCTCAAGGCTCCTCCATATTGTGGCAGGTGACAGGGTTTCCTTCCTTTTTAAGGCTAAATAATATTTCGCCTTTTGTATAAAGCAAACTTTGTTTATCTGTTCATACATCAATGGACGTGTGGGTTGCTCCCACCTCTTGGTTATTGTGCGTGGGCGTGCAGCTGTTTCTTCCAGAACATGATTTCAATTCCTTTGGGTATATACCCAGAAGTGGGATTGCTGGATTCTATCGTAATTCTATTTTTAATTTTCTGAGGAACTCCTAAACCGTTTTCCACAATTGCTATACCATTTTACATTCTCACCAACACCGTGTAAGAGTTCTAATTTCTCCACATCATCACCAACCTTTGAGATTTTCTTTTTTGTTTTGTTTTTTATATTAGTCATCACAGTATATTTGAGGTGATGGTATTTCAGTTTTTAAAATGTTGGCCTTTCTGCTACATGTGTGGTGCTATCTCACTGCGGTTTTAATTTGCATTTTCTTAATGACTGATAGCATGGAACACCTTTTGATGTGCCCGTTTGCCATGCTCGCATCTTTGAAGTGTCTCTTCAAGTCTTTTGCCCAGTTTTCAAATAGAATTGTTTATTTCCTTATTACTGAGTTGTGAGAGTTCATTATATATTTTAGATACCAATTCTTTATCTGATACGCGCTTCGAAAATATTTTCTCCCCGTCGGTGGCTTGTCTTTTCATTTTCTTAACAAAAGTCTTGAAGAGCAGATGTTTTAAGCTTTGATGAAGTCCAGCTTATCATTTCGATCTATTATGATTCCTGCCTTTCGTGCCTTTTCTAAGAATTCTGTGCTTCACTTGGGATCTGGGAGTTTTTTCCTCTCTGTGTTCATCTGGGAGTTGTATAGTTTTAGGTTTTATACGGAAGTAATTTCAAGTTCATTTTTTAATGAAGGACACAGCATGAATTGAGGATGACCCTTTCTGCGTTTGGATGTGGACTCATTCCAGCACCGTTTGTTGAGAAGACCTTTCCCTGGTGAATTGCCTAGGCAATTTGGTTGAAAATCGCTTGACCGTATGTGTGTGTGTGCACGCGTGTGCGTGCGCACCCACGTCCCAACAGCGGCTTCCGCCCCACCAGTCTCTGTGTCTCTTGACTGCTCGCCTTTCCAGGAGGGCTGGGAATCAGGCGGCGGGAGTCCTCCGACCTCATTCCTGTTCAGAGTTGTCTTGCTTTTGTTAGTGTCTTTGCTTATCCATAGAATTTCAGAATCAGCTTGTTGATTTCTACAAAAAAAAAACTCTGCTGGGATTTTAAACGGGTTGCACTGAATCTGTGGAACAGGTTGGGGAGAACTGATGGCTTCCTAATACCGAGCCTGCCGATGCGTGAATGTGGCGCGGGAGCACAGGTTTTGATTCAAGTTAAGTTGCTTACAATTATTTAGTTGAACACAGTCCACTTCCTTTTATGTTTTAGATCCCTTTGGAGTTTACAGAATGCTTTCACATCTGTTATTTTACTTGGTCTGTACTATAACTTCAGTTGCTAAGCATAGTACTCTTTTAATATCGGTTAAAGACCAATTTTCTATCCTCATGGAGGATGTCAAAGCCCATTCTTCTCCCATAACCCACTGGGCCCCATCAGAGAACACAGACTTATCAATGAGCAAGCCAAAGCAAGCCTTTCGGGCTTCCTTGTGATAATCCTTGGTAAGGGGCCGGCCATCAGTCAGGGAGGGCCTGGCCTGTGGACATCGAAGGGCAAGGGGAGGAAGTGGGCATCACCTTCTTCTCCGGGGGTTAGGGCTGCCTCTCCTGGGTAGGGGCCGGATTTCAGTTCTCTCGCCTGCAGAGCAGCTGGGGCACCTGCTGGCTGTGTGGCGTGGAGGTCAGCTGCAGAGAGAGGGACAGAGGGCTTCTCTGTGTCTGGGACGGTCTGGGTATGGTCGGTCATAGGCTTTCGCAGCCTCCATGTTACCCACCCAGTCCTTTCCAGTTGCACCACTAAAAACAAATCCCGCCTTACACGTTTCTGACTGCTACCTTTTGGCACAGTTGCATCATCGTGTTTATAACTGAGCATTTATGAGTTTTAACTGCTGTAGGGAGCAATCTGGTGGCCAAAGGGAGAACGCCCTGCTGCGGGGCAGTGAGGCTGGCAGGGCCGGCCCGGAGCGGCAGCGTCCAGAGGCCCGCCACCAGCACGCGGGGCGGGGGTGTGCCAGCCGGAGTCTGCGTGGTAGCAGTGTAAAAGAACCAGCACTTACCTGTCAGTGCCGATGGCTTTTCTTTGCTGCCTTTTCTTTTAAATTTTTAAGATTCTTTAAAAAAAATAAATGGCAAAAGATATGTCAGTTAAAGCCAAACAAATGGAAAACATAGGTAGCAGTGGTAATCTCAAAATACTAGTAGTACCAATAGCCAGTGTTCAGTGGGTGTGCGTTTGTGCCAGGCGCTGCATTAAGCTCTCTGCACAGATTATTTAATCTTCCCCAAAACCCTTGGGGTTGGTGTATGTGTTGGTAATGGCCATAGCATTGTTTGACTTTTACATGATGAAATAACATAACAACAAATTACAGAAAGCCAAAACTAGCGACGCGTTCTAAACAGAGATAAGGGAGAGTGCGATTACGAGCACAGGGAAATCACTGTGCACAGAAACTCGTACTCCGTGGTTGACTCTCTAACGCGGCAAGAGAGCTTGCCGTTGCGCCCGTCATCCCCAGGCAGCTTCTCAGCAGAAAATCAGTGGTGGCTGCATAATGGCTCGCCGGATGTTGAGAGCTGCTCCTTAGGCTTTCAGGCTTGTCGCAAGTAGCACATAGACACCACCACGTGTCATCTGCGCACCTTCGCTGTCTAGTCGAAGCTCCCCTCTCTGAGCTCCACCGGGCTCCGGTCCTCCCATTTGCACCTGCGGGAACACAGGGACTGGGAGGGGTTTGCATTCTCCTCCTTCCTCCTCTCCCTCCCTCCGAGGTAGGGGTTAGCTACGCTTCTTTTTCACTGCTCATTCATTGATAGATAGACCATAAATCCAGCAAATATTTCTCAAGCACCTGTTATGGTGGCAGAGTTATACTATTTGTGTATGAGGCACAGGAAAACCAGAAATGAAGAAAGTGGCCCCTCCACAGAAGAATGCTGCAGCCCAGTTAGTCCTTGGTTAGCGCCGTCAGCTCTGTGTCCGGAGGCTGGGCAGCCTGCGTCTGGCTGCTGCCCCTCTCCGAAGGGCGCTGCTCTGCCCAAAGCCGTGAGCGCTGAGGGGCCCTCGGAGCCTGTCCCCCCGTGGCTGTGTCTTGAGGCACAGAAGACAGAGTCTCTGTGCAGACAGAAACACCAAAACAGACCCTGTGCTGTGTACTGATTGGTCTTCAGAAATTCCGTCTGTCTCTGCGTTCAGCTCCCAGCTCCTCGTGCTTCCTGACTGTCGCCCCTCCAGCTCTTTTGTGTCCTGGAGTTTTGGTAGCGACTTGGAAGGCGACCTCTCCCTGAGCCTCTGCTTCCTCCGCCGCTGCCCAGGACGCGGCTGAGCTGCGATGCGGTGTGTGGCGGGGCGTCCAACAGGCCGGGCCTGCGTCCTCTCTCCACCACTCTTCAGATCTGTGGCCCTGGATGTGTCTTCCACCTCTCCACGCCTGCTTTCCCATGTAGAGCAGGGCCGATAGTAATTGTCCGTAGGGTAGACTGAGCCGTGGCTGGCGTGGAAGCATTGGCCCGGGGTCGGGGAGCTGGGGTGAGTTAAGGGAACTACGGTGGAGAGATCACTGATCCCTTCCCAGGCCACTGAGTAAGTTCCGTTTGTGGAGGCCCATTCGCCAGCCTCTGTGGCTTTTGTTGGCCTGGTCATCTGCTCAGAACTGAAAAGTGAGAGGGGATTTTGTTCCCAAGGTCATAGCCCTTAGCCAGCCCAACTCTCGGGTACGGCATGCTCCCTGCCAGCCCTGCAACAATACCCTTCTATCCAAGTGCTGCTAGATACAATGAGATAGGGCAGCGACCTTGGGCCTCTGCATGAGACTTGGAAGACCACATTCACAAATCATGTCGGCACGTGCTGTTTCCAGGACAGATTTTCACCGATTACGAATACCTATTTTATGTCCTGTCTTAGTTTCTTTCTCAGAGAAGGACATTTTTTGGACCTTGTCCCGAAATTCTGTGTAGGAGTCCACACCTCCCAAACCACGTGCACGCTGCAACTGTGATTTTTTTTTACTGTTTCTGCGTTTGATTTGCTCGCTGGTTTGCCTTTGATGTTGACTTCCGGCAGCATCTTCTCTTCTGCCGAAGGAAACAGTGAGAATCCCAGAAAGCTAGGGGCTGACTGAGTAGCATTGGAATGTGCCTCTATCCCAAAAGGGGAGCTGCGGCCAAGAATATGGTCATCGTATTTTTAATGCGTGTTTGAGTAGTACTTTACTCTTCCTTCGGATCTGCCCATGTGTGTTGAATAGAAGCCGTAAGGAATGAAAGGGGAAAGTAGCCAACCCGTGAATTTCTGGTCATCGGGAATAAAGGTCTTTGAAATGACGGAAGGGGCGAGGAGACACTGGCCCCACACGCTGAGTTAGGAACATCTGCCTCCGTGAAAACTTGAACGAGAGAACTGGAATACGGACACTCCCCTCCCACCTTTCACATGCTCCCTGGTAGTCCGGGCAGCGCGGACCTCCCAGTGGCGCCTTGAAAGGCTGACACATCCCAGTAATTTCAAGGCTCTAAGCCAGGAAAGTTGGAAGAGATGGGAACTTCTCCTGAGAAGTCTATCCTGTGGGTAAGACCAGTGTTCTGTCTGAAAAGAAATACTGGGAGGACCAATGTGCCAACGTATGCTTTGTTTTAAAGTAAAAGCTTAGGGCAATACTGGGGCTGCACAGTATGTGGGCCAAAAGGTCCGACTCTGAGTTCAAATCCAGCCTCTGCCATGTTCCAGCCCTGTGACCTTGGGCAAGTCACTCGCTCTCTCTCTGCCTCCTTGCTCCCCTGTGAAGTGGGGGTGGGAGCGACGGCAGAAGCAGAGTCTCGTTGGGAGGAAGAAATGGGTTAGCGTGTGTGACAGTCACAGAGCAGTGCCCGGTATGTGCTAGAGGCGTTTCTCCTCCTTCTCAGCATCGTTACTACGCCCCTCTCCTGCCGCTGTAGCTCCTTCTGCCTGCACCGCCACCCCAGGGCCACAACTACACTGTGGGCTGTGACGTGACCCTGGCTCGAGTTTTAGCTCTGCCGCTGATCAGCTGGGGTCCTGGTTGAGTCTAAGAGCATCGTTTCTGCAATGATAACATAGCGGCGCTTGGAGTATCTGTTTCATGGGGTCACGGTGAAGTTGAAGTGGGAGTGTCCCTGAGCCGTGTGCTGCCCTGTGGCTGGGAGGCTATCCGCCCAGGAGTGCTGGTCTGCGGCACTGTGTCCCAGGTGGTTTGTCCTTACCAATCAGCCAAACTTATGTTTCACTTTAATAAGGAAAAATTATTTTAAAAAAGTAATCAGAGCTGAGTCAGTTATCCTCACAACAGCATTCGTGCGGTTTTCTCCCACTGTGAGGCGTCGGGGGCACTCGGAGGCAGCCCATGCTCCCAGGATGGGCCCCCGGCGCACCTGCCGGACACGGAAAGTTGGGTGCTCTGTGTGGGGGCAGAAAGCAAGTCTGAGAATTGCCGGTCTTCTGGTGCTGTCCTTGCTGCCACACAGGGTGCTCTTCCCACTCTTCCATCGTCACGCCTGTCCACGTGCAAACCTCTGTCCCTGTGGTTTCCAGGCCAAGGGCCATAGCCCCCGAACCCCGCCTGCCCAGCCTGCCCAGACGCGCAGATGCCGGGAAAACCCCTGCTGGACTGTTAAAGTCACTTTCCTATTACTCTCAACAGCTAGTGTCACTTGTCATTTATAAGTATTTATTGAGTGCCAGTTACGTGTGAGGTATTACCGGATTTATGGAGATGGTTGGGAGAATGTCCATTCTGTAGCTTCTCATCAGGGTGGATGGGCAGGCTGTGTTCGCAGAGCGGGAGCAGGAACACAATGCCTCCAGTGTTCTTCCTCCTTCCCTGCTTCCATGTTTAAGCTTGTACTTTCGGGAAAAGTGATACATTGTATTTGCTTATAGCTTGGTCCTTAATTACCTGTTGTTCACTAAAAAGTATTGCATGCTCATTGTATAAAATGTGGAAAATATATAAAGATTAAAAGGGACAGAGAAAATTATCCATAATTTATCAAGTAGAAATTACCATGTTAATGTGTTTTTTAAGTTATTTTTTATGCAATTTTTATACAGATGATACCATTCTTTATATTTACATCCTGTCTTCTCTTTCATTTCAGCCATCGTATAATCATTATTTCCCTATGGTTTTAAAATACTTTATAATGTTAATAGCCAGATAATATTTAATCATATATGACTTATCATTTATAACCACTGCCTATATGTTGGACACTTTGGTTGATTCCGATTTTTCTGTTATGAACAGTATAATAATAAACACCTTGGTGTATGAGTCATCCCATTTCCGATCGTAGATTTCTGTAGGTAGATCTATTCAGTCAAAGAGTAGAAATATTTGTAAGGTTATTAGCTTTGTTGTTTTTTGGCAGAGCTATTAACCTAACAAAACTGTTGACCCTGATTGACTTGAATATTTATTACTTTAACTCCAGGAGATCCTGAGCCTTTGTGGATCTAACATTCCAAGTGTTGACTATTCAAGAACGACTCCAAAGTTCATGACATAGAGTAGTTTGCATAGTTACTGAAGCACAAAATTTAATCACAGGGGCCTTGAGGCTGCTGTGCAGAGCGGAGTCCCGGGCGGCCGAGTGACCGCCTGGCCCAGCACGTGCCGCACTGGCGCCTGGCGTCCTCCGCAGCACGGCTCGTATGTTGCTTTACATTTCAAACGTGTGTCGTGTGGAGAACTTTCATCACAACCGAAAAGACCATTAATTTATGGCGTGCGAATATGCATAAAAAATGTTTGGCCGTCAGAGAAATGCGACTCAAGAACAAACCAGGAGTTCGTGCAGGTATTTCCTTAGTAACAAAAGTGAAGATTAGCAAAGGTCTGCTACTTTCTAGTTCGCTGATAGTATGTATTAACCTGTCATTTCTAGAAAATAAGTTTAATTTCATTTTTAGTGCCAACTATAGAAATGATTCTCTTTATCATGAATCATGAAATGGTTATACATACGTACCTTTATAATAATATGTGAAAATAAATACATTAATCAAATCATCAGACAGTGAGCTGCTACAGATAGTATTTCTCCCTTACTTGCTCTAGATTTTAAAGAAGTTCTTTGTATTTTGGTGGGAATGTGTTGTACTCCAGCTAGGAAAGACAGTGTGTAGGAAACAATTTGATCTGAGTTTAGGAGCCTGAGAACAAACTTAGCACAGGAGACATTGCTTAGACCAATTGGAAACGACTCTCTGCTTAACCTTGGACTTGTAAGTGGAACCCCGCCCCCGCCCGTCCCAGCAGCCCCAACATCCCGGTCCAAGCAGCTCCCCTCCCCTTGAGGTTGCTTCTCTCCTTTCGGAGACAGTGCTGGCGGCGGCTACAGTTGCCCCCATCTGGCCCCCAGAATATTTCTTGCTTTTATTTCACAGTCCAACGGCAAACTGACACTCCAACACTTCCCACCCGGGACCTGCCTTTTGCTCCCTCTTGGAGGGACTCGGATTTCTGCACTCCTGGACTTTTCATGTGGTGACCTGGCCTTGTGGCCTGCCCAGTATGTCAAAGGGCTAGAGTCCATCTACAGTACGCCGACATCACCCCGGTGACATGGCTGTGGGTGCAAGACGGAGTCGGCACTGTGTGGTATCTGGCTTCTGGCGTAGCCCTTCCCAGGCTCTGGGGCCTCTTGGCCCCGGACTAACCGGCCTCTCGCCTGTCTCTAGGACACAGCCCATCTGAGCCAGAGGGCCCGAGGCCACTGCACACTCTGTCATTTGGCCTCAAGTCACCATCATTGGCCTTGTGCCTCAGCCGCGATAACTGGACTCTTGTCTGGTTCGTGGGTGCCAGAATCCCATGGTAACCTGCCTCCTATCCCGGTGCCTTGTTTTTATCAGCTCCCTCCCGGGGACTGAAGTCCTGCCCTAAAGCACACTGACCAGTGCGCTTTCCTGATGGCACCCGCCCACTTTGCCTCTCTGATCGGATTCCAGGGTGCCCGGCTCTCTCCCCGCTCGGCAGCGCCTGCAGCCAGGGAGCCTCTGTCCCGGACACTTATCTCAGCAAACAGCAGCTCTGTCCTTCCAGTTACACAGGCCAAAACCTCACAGTCACCCTGGCTCCTCCCATTCTCGCACATCCCACAGCCCAGCCTTCCGCAAACCCTTGGCTCTGCGTTACAGTCCATCCAGGCACTGACCACCCTGCTCTGAGCCGGGCCGTCTTGGCCCTGGATCCTTGCGGTGGCCTCTGATTGGTCTCCTGGCTTTTGTCCTTCTCCCCTTTCAGGTCTTCTCCACACGGCCAGCCGAGTGATCCTTTTAAAGCATGAGCCAGATTATATCACTTCTCTTTTCACAGCCCTCCGTGGCTTCCCGCCTCACTCGGTGTCAGGCCAGGGCGCAGAGGGCCCTGTGTGGCCCCTGACGGGTCACCTCCCCACTCTTATGAACCACACAGCTGCCCGGCACCCTCCCTCCCTCTCCACTCCAGCCACATTTGCCTTCTTCTCTGCTCCTTGGACCCTTCCTTCCCAGGGCCTCTCTGCCAGGACTGCTGCCCCTCCTCCCCCGCCCCCGGTGTCCGAATGGCTCCTCCCCTTCTCCGAGCTCCTTACCCCGCTGTCTCCTGTCAGTGCGGCCCGCCCTCTCTAAAGTCGCCACCCCCTCCACCTTCTTTCCTGCCTAATTTTTCATTTTCTCACTACCCAACATACTGTATATTCCTATGTATTTATCTCATTTATGCGTTGTCCCCTTCATTAAAGCCCAAGCTCCTTGAGGGCAGGGGCACTCTGGTCCGCTGGGGAATTGCCAGAGTCTGCAGCAGGCCAGGGCATGAGTTCACGGCATGTTTGTTGAATGAATGCATCAGACGTCTGAACGTCTGCCGGTGTCAGCACCGTTCCAGGCGTGTGATACGCATTGTCTCCTCCGCTTCCCACAGTGACTCGGTGTGGCTGTGACGGGGCCTCGGGGTTCCCGCCGTGCCTGCGAGAACACCGAGTCTGATGAAAGGGGCTAATGGACTTGGCCACGGGGATCTGAGCTAGGACACAGATACCCTGACAGGGCGGCGTGGCGGAGTCACCGTAGACTTTGTTACTAGACTGTCTGCATCCCAGGTATAAAATAGGGACAGTGATTCTTGCTCATAGAAGGATTGCGTGAGGTCAGGGGTATGTTATTTTCATACATGTTTTCCTGATTGCTAGGGAGGTTGACAGTTTTTTCACATATTTATTGGCCATTCAGATTTCTTCTGTGAATTTCCTGTTCAATGGCTGTTGCCCAGTTTTCTTTTTTTTCTTATAAAATTGCAGAAAATTTTTCGAGTGGTAGACATACCTGTTTTTCTATGTGTTACAGTTTTCCACCATCATTTGTCCTTCGGTCATGTTTTTGGAATCTCTGACTCATATAGACAGAGGTCCGCTGTTAGTGACTGACCGGGTCCGTGGGAACGCAGATCACTCATTCGGCAGGTGCGTGCCGACTGCTCGGGCTCCGTGGGGTGTCCGTGCCGTCAGGGCAGCTGTGAATCCTGACCCCCCGTTTGCATCACTGATGGCGGCTCTCAGCTTTGGTTTTAACAGATTTTTGAAAGAGTGTGTTTTCTCAGAGTCATGTAGACCCAAATGTTTCCCAGACTTTGGCCACTTAGTCAAAAATTTCAAGAGTTCTGGAATGGATGGGCTTGGCTCCAAATGATCAGGCCCGCGCCGTCCCGTCCGCAGGCCTGCCCCACCTTCCCCGCAGTCCCCCCGGGGCTCGGGCAGGTGGCGACCTCGCAGACGTCCCAGTGCGGTGAGCCCCGCGGGCAGCCTCGGAAACCGGGCGCGTAGTTCATCTGGTCCAAAACGGGAGGCTCTTCCGAAGGTCGTGTGACGTGTTGTCGGGCCACCGCCTCTGTGGATCCTCGAAGGTCCGGGTGTTGCAGCTCCAGTGCGAGTCTGAATGACAGAAGCCCCTCGAAGAGTCGCCAGGGCCCCTGTCTCACCCTCCAGGTTCCGGTCTAGCTCGTGGAGATGTCTCACACGAGAACTGCCTGGTTAGCTACTTGGGGGTTCAACAAAACGAGTCCCTTGAAACCTTCAATACCACACAAGTCCTTGCTTGGAAAAAGCAGCTTCGGTAAATCTCCGCCATCAGTCTCCGCAGCCTGCTATCCAGCGCGTGAAAATAAACACGGCTTCCGCGCTCTGCCTCGGTGTCCCAGCTGGAGATCAAGAGTGTGGTGGGACCTGGTGACCACTGTCACCACTCATTAGCACTGGGGCCTGAGACAAGATCCGTAACCTCTCTATGCCTCAGTTTACCCCTCAGTGACAGTTGGCTACTAAATAGTCCCCGATATAAAGGTGTTGTGAGGGTTAAATCGGTTAATGAGTGTGTGTCTTTAGAACATGTATATCCCCGATACGTAGTTATTGCTCAATGCATGTTCCAGAGCTCCTGAGTGAGGAGCTCGGGAGCAAACTCTGCTGCCACGTGCGGTGCTGGAAGCCGGGCGCACCGGCCTCCTCGCTGCCTTGTTGGTGCCATCTCCCCCTCTCATTGCAGGGTCCCCCGTTGAAGTCTAGAGAACTAGCTTTTGCTGTTCAGGTAAAGCTTCTTATGTTCCAGACAGGCTCGTTACATCCTACTCGTTCCTCACTGACGAGATGAAAGCACTCCTGCTGAAAGCCTTCGCTGGCCGTGCCCGGGGTCAGCAGGCTGGATGCCGAGCCCGACCCAGGCCGCGTCCAGGAGCGGCAGAGGGAAACCCACAGAGCAGACGGGCCCCGGCGGCGGCAGAGCCAGCGGCGGGGCAGAGCCGGGTCTGCAGTTCCCTCAAACTGCGGTCCCAGGTCCCACGTTAGGCTCGAGTCCTGTTGACGAGGAGCCGCCCTCTTATATTCCTCCTTGAACTGAGCCTCTGACCGCCGCCGACTCGGAAGGGGAGGGAGGGAGGGAGGGGCACGGCCCCTCTTGCAGGGATGGTCTCTAGCTAAACTCAAGTTCTCACATTGTTTGGTAGTAGAACCAGCCAAAGTTTTGTTCCAATTCCCTGCAAAGTTTCACAATAGTCAGAATTGGTCCCTATGTTATGAAACAGTTCGTTTTTATACTTTAAACCTTAAAATGAAGCTTTAGTTGTTTATGATTGCTTTGGACGTTTTCCAAGAGTCGGGATAACATCTGTAGAAGATTCTACACAGGCCTGGATGCCAGACACTGGAGTGGGTTGCCCCCTCCAAGGCAACAGTCTGTGCTTCAAGGAACTCACCCCCCGGGTGTGGAAACTGGCAACAGCTAGCTGACTAGCTGACATCTTAGCCCTTCTCTCTCTTTGCCTCCGGCCTCTTGGGGATGTGACTTCAGAGGGCTTGCCCCGCCCCGTTTTTCCCTGCGCAGCAGGCAGCCACCTTCTTTTCTGCCAGCTCGCTCCGCTGCGGGGGAGAGCATTCCCCAGGGGGCGCTGAGCAGGGTGAGGAGACAGTGCGGGTGCGAGCACCTGACAGCCTCGTGGACCCCGCGTCCGTGAAGGCTCACGCCACCGCCCCGTTTCCCTGGCGCCTAGGCAGCAATGTGACAGAGCCCAGGTGCAAACCCAGACTTATCTTTTTTAGTCCCTTGCTCTAATTTTGTAAATTAAACAACTACGGACACACCAAGTCAATTTGTTTGCAGTTAGGAAATGTTTTATTCTTCCTTTTTCTCGGTCTGGATAGGTGTGCTTTTTTCCTAGTCCCCTGGGTCCATCGGATGCCCACGTCACTGTGACTTTTGCTTGGTTCCTTCTCTTAGATGATATTATGTTGGTTCACTCCCTCAGCCACCTGAGAAGTCTTTTTGCTGTAGTTGAATCCCGCTTTCAGTCCTTCCCTTGGCTATCTAGATCTGTCCTTGGGTTAGTTAACTCTCTCCCGAACTGAGATGTTCGCGCGGGAACTCGGTCGGCAAAGGCCAGCCCTGGGAGGCTAAAGCCAGGATGAAACGGGGGCCAGTTCACCCCCCACCCCCACTACTAAAGGAGAGAGCTGTGGGGGGCGGTGGCCAGGGACCTGCCGTTGGAGTATCTCTTCTCGGTCTCTCTCACCCGCCGCCTTGTCATCTCTGAAGTTGCTCAAGAGATGCTTTCTACTAGCCTGTGCCTGTTCAGCCTCTAAGTAGTTTGTGGGCTTAATTTAGAATGAATTAATTCAAAACTACCATTTACAAGGTTGGAAGCAGCTTGTAAGTTAAAAGGTAACTCAAAGCGAAGCAGAGAGAAGAACGTTACAGGGAAGCAAAGCGCAGCCCAGACTGGGTTGCCGCCAATAATGGACGGCCGTCATTTGGAACAGAGATCTTTCCATATTGACTGCTTGCCCTGGCAGATGAATCAGAGTTCTTAGAACCAGAATAGACCCTGTAGCTCTTTTGATGCAATACTCTCACTTTGTTGGTCATAAAATTGGAAGCAGAAAACACTAGGTGATTAGCTTCGTGTTACTCAGCTAGAAAGTGGCTGGCGGAGCTTATGGTTGTCAGCAAGCCATTTGTCCGAACCATTTGCCCGACATGCTCGCCCTTTGTTTCGCGAACGCAGTGGAAAGGAAACTCACTCCTTCCTTCTTCCCTTCCTTCCTTCCAAAGATTACCACCATTAGTGTTAGTGCTGCTACCGCTTCTTCCACCGCCGCTGTTGGCGAAAATGTACTGGATTTGCACCGTGCATCAGGCACTATGGCCACGCGCTTTGCATACCTTATTTGGTCTTCCCAGTGCCCCCAGAGTTAGGTGCTGTTGCCGTCTCCATTTATAGGGAGACCAGGGAGGCTAAGAACAATTGAGCAACTTCCCCAGGCCACAGCCAGAGATGGTAGAGCCAGATTTAAAGTCCAGGCTCTTTGATTTTGGAGTTCATGCTTGTAACTACTAGCTGTCCTTCCGGCAATTTCCCCCCCCTCCTTTTGTTGGATTACTAAAACAGAAGTATTTTCTCTGAATGCAGAAGTTGAAACCTGTTGAAGAAATTCAACCAGCGTATTTCTTGAAGGAAAAGAAACCATTTCCTGATTTCTTCACTTGTACTAGCAGCTCCCTCGCCTTCACCCATAAGAATGAAATGGAGATCGTTCTTTAGAACTCTGGAGCTGTTTGGGGGGCTGGGAGCTTGACCCTGCTCTTTGATGAAGCTGCCGGTGCTACGCCTGGCCCTCGAAGCCCGTGGAACTCACCACCCCCCGCATTGAGGAAAGGCAGGCAACCAGTCCCTGCAGCTACTGGAGAATTCTCTTCTCGATTCCTGTCTGCTTTTATGACGAACCCTGTCTTGCCCACTGCCGAAACCCCGGCTCCGAAACCGTGCCTTCCAAGCTGTCTCTGGCCCTTTGGATTTACCTCTATTTGCCATGGACAGAGAAATCCGGAAATAGGAAATTCACCCGGGAAAGAAATCTTTAGGAGTATGTTTGTTGTCACTATAAGCAGTGACGTGTAAATTAAAATAATAATGAGCCACCATAGCATATGGAGTCAGGATATAGACGGCTTTCTAAGCCTCAGTTGCCTCATCTGTAAGGTGGGGGTAATAGTGGGACCATTTCACAGGGCGTTGTGAGGATTACATGAGATGATATGTATGAAGCGTCTAGCGCTGTACCTGAAACACTGGGAATGCCAATGAAGGCTGATTATTTTTGAAGTAACAATGTAGCCTTTTTGCTCATTAAATTAGGAAAAATTTTGAGTTAACACTCAGTGTTGGCAAGGGAGTGATGAAATTTTTTCTGTATACATTTATTGCAGATCCCAGCCCGAGCCTTCCCCTGTTGCCAGCCCCTGATCTTGGGCTGGGGGAAAGGGGTGGCGGGCAGTGACGGAGAGGCAGGGCTCCGAGACGCTCACAGGAGTTGCTTGTGTCTTCTGTTGTTTTCTTCTCAACGTCTTGAACTTCTCTGTAGACCGTTGGTAGGGAGGTTGGAAGGATATGTGGGTATCAGTGTGATCTCTTACCCTTGACCTCGCCGCTGTTAGGGACAACCTCAGTGAACTTCCTATCTGTTTCTGTAGTCATACCCACGTTATAGTCATGTTCTAATGCTTCTTTATAATGATTATTTTGGGGAAGGAATAGTAATTTTTAGAAGCTAATCCAGTAGACTTTAAACTAGATCACTACTTTTTAAAAAATTATAATAGTAATCCATCCTCATGACAGCTCAGCCAGTCCAGCGATCAAGTAAAAAGCAAAAGTCCCCAGGCATGGGAGGTCAGTCAGTGACGAGAAAGGTCTGGGGTGTCCACGGTCTGTTGTACCCGTTACTTGATTATAAAAGCAGTGATCTTTACTTTGGCTTGTAAAACCCTTGTGTTTTGACAGGGTGCAAAATGTTCCCCAGCCAAAATGACTGTGTCAGAAGGGGCTTGTCAAAATGTCCGTTTTGGGAATACAGCTATGAAACAGCGCGCCCGGGGGACAAAAACACTGGCTGAAAACAGGGTTGTGTTTGGACGGTAGCGTTACAATTCCACCTCCCTCTCTGGGTTCCTGACTTGTCGATAGCGTGGTTCCACTTGTTCTGTAATAAAAGTCTAGTTTCACAGACACTTATTGGACACTGTCTGTGTGCCAGACACCACACTGGATGCTGGAGACAGGACAGTGATTTGGACAGGCATGGTCACTGCTCGGGGAACTTCCTTCCAGGGGGAGAAGCAGATGACTTTACAGATCACCGTGAGACCTGATAAACCCAGGTGGAGCACTTCAGGGGTCGGCGGAGTACATCTGAATGCAGCCTAATCCAGACTGGGGGCAGGGAGCACCTGGGAAGGCTTCCTGGAGGAAGAAACCTGAGCTGGGACCTGAGGGCTATGGAACTAACTGAAGGTTGGAATGGGGAGCGTTCCAAGCAAAAGAAACAGCACCGGGCAAAGCTGGGAAGCAAGAGAAGAGTATGTCCTGCTTGAGGAACTGGAAGTTTGGTGAGACCGGAACGTAGATGAAGTGGGAGGTGCGGGTAGCGACAGGTGAGGCCGCAGGGCGAAGCAGGCACCAGGTCACAAAGGAGTTTCCTTCTTAAGGAGTTTAGGTTTTCTCCTCAGGGCCGTGGAAAGCTGCTGGAAAAAGTATTTCTTTGCTTGGTCACTTGTTCTTCCAAATTGATTACTTTTATTTTTAAATAAAAGTAATACATGTTTGTGGCAAAATGTCAAATGATTTAGAACCATACAAGAGAACATTAAGCCTCCCCTTCTCTTTTTTGCACCCGCATCACATCTGATTCCCAGAGGTACCAGCTAACTGTTAAGCGTTTCTTTTGCGCCCTCTCAGAAGTTTTCTGTGTGTATGTGCGCACGGATTATATAAGGTACGTCCTTTCTCTTTCCACAAGTGGGGCCGGGCCCTACTGAGTAACTTCCCCCTGAAAAACAAGGCTTGTGCATCTTGGACCCCTTTCCCTCCCAGTACATGCAGCGCGCACTCTTGTCAATGTCAGCACCGTATGTGTTCGCACAGAGCTGCCCCGCTGTTACCCGGGCTCTTACTGAAGGACATTTAAACTATGTCTAGTTTTTTGCTGTTATAAATCAAAATGGCAGTGGGCATCCTTGTTAAATATACAACTTTGAGTATTTTTGTAAAGGTATCTGCAGTGCATGTTCCTAGAAGTAAAACAGCTGGGTAAGAGGGTTTGTGTATTTAAAGTTAAGGTAGATATTTCCAGATTAGTCCCTAGATATGGTTACACTTTCTGTTCCCACCAACATTGTGAGAGTGTCTCTTTCTTCATATCATCTTCATTATGGCATATACCCATTTTTAAAAATTGTGGTAAAAATCCCTGGCTGGCGTAGCTCAGTGGATTGAACGGGGGCTGTGAACCAAAGTGTCACAGGTTCGATTCCCAGTCAGAGTACATGCCTAGGTTGCAGGCCATGACACCCAGCAACCGCACATTGATGTTTCTCTCTCTCTCTCTCTCTATCTATCTCCCTCTCTTCCCTCTCTAAAAATAAATAAAATCTTTTTAAAAAATGTGGTAAAAAAATAAGATAAAATGTACCATCTTTAAAAAAATTTTATTTATTAATTTTTAGGGAGACAGTGAAGAAGGGAGAGAGAAACATTGATTTGTTGTTTCACTTATTTGTGTATTCATCAGGTGATGCTCACATGTGTCCTGACTGGGGATTGAACCGTCAGCTTTGGAATACTGGGATGATGCTCTTATCACCTGAGCTACACAGCCAGGGCCCATCTTTACCGTTTTTAAGCAGACAGTTTCAGCAGGGCTAAGTGCATTCCAGAACTTTTCTTCTTGTAAAACAGAAGCTCTATTCCCATTAAACAAATCCCTGTTCCCCCTCCCCCTGCCCCCCTTGCCCCTGGCAGCCACTGAATTTCATAGAATAGAAATGCATACTTTTTATTCTATGAATTTGACCACTCTAGGCATCTCATACAAATGGAGTTATACAGTATTCATCTTTTTGTGCCTTTTTACTTAGAATAATGTCCTCCAGGCTCATTCATGTTATAGCATGTGACAAGATTGCCTTCTTTTTTAAAGACTGAATAATACTCCGTTAAATGTATATTCCACATTTTGTTTATCCATTTATTAATCAAAGGACACGTGGGTTGCTGCCACAACTTGACTATTATGAATAATGCTGTTATGAACATGGGTGTGCAAATATTTCTTTGAAATCTTGTTTCACTTCTTTTGGATGTATGCTTAGAAAAGGAATCGCTGGCTCATATGGTAATTCTATTTTAAATATTTTGAGGAACAGCCACACTGTTTTCCACTTACATTCTCACCGGCAGTACACAAGGGCTCCAGTCTCTCCATATTCTCTCCGACACTTGTTATTGTCTGTGTTTTTGATGGCAGTCATCCTAATACGTGGGAAGTGGCACCTGATTGTGTTTGATTCGCATTTCTCCAGTGCCAGTGATGCTGCGTACCTTTTCATGCCCTTTTTGACAATTTGTAAGGTATCTTTGGTGAAATGTCTGTTATACATCTTTTTAATATTTGCCACTCTAACAGGTATAAACATGGCATTTCATTGTTCCAATGGGTGTTTAATTAATTATGAGTGGAAGGTATCCGTTCATTCAACAAATAGATGTTGAGTGGCACCTCTGAGTGTCTGGCACTTTTCCAAAGTGCTAAGGACATAACACGGAAGATAGATTGAGCATCTCTTTTTGTTTCTTTGGACATTTGTATTTACTGTTCTACAGACTATGTTTTTAGGTCTTTTGCCTATTTTCCCATTGAGTACTTTATCTTCTTATTGGTGTATAAAAAGCTCTTTATTATATAAGTCAAGCCCCGCATACTGATGGGGATATGCTCTGAGAAGTGTGTCCGCGAGGAGGTGCTGTGGTCGCGGGGACACCCCAGAGCACGCTCCCACCGACCCGCTTGGTCCAGCCCGGGAGTGCGATGGTCCCTGCAGTGCTTCCGTGAGACTGACTGGCAGTGGGGAGATTTGTTGACACCGGAATAATTGCCCTCTGAGCCCACACTCAAGTTTTCTTTTTGAAATGAAAGTGCCTGACTTAAGCTTTAACAGGCATCTCTGCTTCAACGAAGGCTATTTCTCTCTCCCATAAGCACCCTGCTGGCGCCACAGAGCCAGGCTGCCGCCTCTGTCTCAGATCTTGGCTAAGGGGCTAACCGAGCACTGGGGCCGTTCGCTTTTTCTCTTCCCTACTTTAAATTCCCACTCTTGGGTTTTAAAGTCACCAATTAATAGTGCCTCCATGAAACCTTAAGCCCCCACCTTTAACCCCAATGAGTCCCTGCTTAATTGTGCACATGCGTTTGTGGGAGGGCGGGGCCTGTGTTTGTGCGAGGGGCAGAGCGTATGTCTGGGGGTGCTTAGGTGGGCGCATGTGTGCATACGTGGAGGCGTGCATGGGGACTTGCGTGTTTACAGGAGTGCACATGTGGTCTATGTGCGTAGGCGTGAGGGTACCTGGGGGCAGACTTACGTCCGTCAGTACCAGTACGTGCCTGGTCCGCTTGAATGCGGGCATGTGTAAATCTGTGTAAGCGGGGCATGGGGGTTTGCGTGCATACCAGGGAACAGACGTGATCTCTGTGCGTAGGCGCCAGGGTACATGCGGGCAGACTTGCGTCCATCAGTGCCAGTACGTGCTTGGTCTGCATGAATGCGGGCGGGCGTAGGTCTGTGAGTGCGGCGTGGGTGCTTGCGTCTGTGCTCTTGTGCTGTCACTAGCGCTGACCTCTTCGTGTACTCTCTGGGTACCTTGTATTTCTGGGGCCTGTAAAAAAATTTTTTTGTTCAAAGTTTCTGGGTGGGTTTCGCTGAAGGGCACCTTTCAACCACAAGAAACACAAGAGTTCTTGGCCTGTTTGTCACGTGGGTTTGGAAAAGGTGGACATCTGCGGTAGCTTCCCCTCGGTCTGGCCCGAGCACCCCTAGGCGTTTCTATGGATACACTGAGATGGCACAAAGTAGTAATTCCTTGCTAGGACCTTACCAGGACGGGCACACGTCACAGGTGACAGGACTTCTTCAGCTTCGTTGTAATCTTACGGGCCCAGCCTCCTGTCCGGGCGCCCCTACCCTTGCTGACCGAAACACCGCTGTGCTGTGCCCGAGGCTGTGTGCAGGGAACTGGTTTTCTCGTGTGCATTCGTTTTCCATTGCTGTGTAACCAATTACTAGACGCTTACTGGCTTAAAACAGCTCACATCTTATAATCTCACAGTTTTTGTGGTCAAAAATCTCTCTTCTACTTGTCTGGGTTCTCTGCTTCAGGGTCTCACCAGGCTGTGCCATCCATATTTTGGCTCCGTCTCGTCTTCCCAGGTCCACCAGGCCAACAGAGTTCATCTTCTTGTGGTCGCAGGACTGAGGCATCAGTTTCTTGCCAGAGACTCCCCTCAGCTCCCGCAGGCCAGTGAAGAGGAGTCTCTCCCTCTTACAGACACCAAAATAGAATGACTCCACTGCCATAGCCCTTCGGTTAGAAAAAAACCACAGGTCCTTGCCCACCCTCAGCAGCTGGGAATCGCACACTGCATGAACACCAGCGGGGGGGTGGGGGGGGGTCAGTAGTAGACACCTTCAAGCCTGTGTGCCACAGACTGCCGTATATACGTAACACTTTTTTCATTTAGTAATTTTTATTTGGGAGTCTTCTGCTGTAATTTTTATGAAGCCAGTGTGTTGGGCTTTTCATGGCTGCTATTATAATTTGTAGTGTGTTTAGAGTGGCCTTCACCACTTCAAGATTTCTCAAACATTTCACCCCCTTTTAAAACCCATACTGTATTCTAACGCTGTGATTACTTTGCAATTAATTTTGACGTGAGACTTGAAACAGAGATCCCACTTTTTTCCCCTCTGTGGTTAACCTATTTTTTTAAGTTCTGGAATAGTTTATTTTTTATATGTTTTTTTCTCTGGTTTTTGGTTTGTTTTGTTCATTGATGTAGCTGTTTCTCTGTTTATTTCCACATCAATGTAGTTGTACATTCTTTGACTTTAATTGTAGTTGTTTTTGAATAGAGATATATGTGTATTATTTATATGGTTCAAGATTGAAGATAATCAAAAGATCATAAAATGAAAAATAATCCCTTACATGTTTGCCCTAGTCACCCAGTTCACTTCCCACAGGCAACTAGTGTTATCAGCATTTGTTTATTCCTTCAGGGATATTTTGTGGAGATGCCAGCAAATGTGACTACATGATACACTGTACCCCACCCTTTGGCCCAGAAGGTGGCCAACGGCACACAGTTCTGCACCTTTTTTCTCCTAGTGTATAGTGGAGATCTTTCCATTATCCGCTCACAAAGAACACGCTTATTCTTGTCTTGGTTTTGAGTACACAGTACCCTATTGTATGGATTTATCATAATTCAGTCAACTAGTTCCTGACTGATGTACATTTCTTTACATGCTTCTAAAATATGCAAACTATGTTGCAATGAACAACCTTATACACAGATTTTATACATATGCAGGTATAGCTGCCTGAAAAATCCTAGATGTGGAATTGCTAGGTCACTGAGTGTATGCATTCGTGGTTTTGATAGTGTCGGGTTGCCTTCTGTAGAAGTCGCACCAGTTCACATCCTACCCTCCATGCAGGAGAGTTTGCCCACATCCTCCCCAGCTCAGTGTTTTATCAAACTGATCGTTGTCAGTCTTATAGATGAAGAATCATGTTTTTGTGTAGTTATAGGTTGTATTACTCTTATTCTGGGTGAGGTGCATTTCTAACAATGTTCCCTATGTTTAGGAATCATTTGTATTATCTTAACTGTGAACAATTTGTTCATGTCTTTTGTCCTTAATTCTTTTGGGTAGTTGGCGTTTTTCTTACTGATTTTTTAGGAGCTCTTAATATATTAGAAAAAGTAGGCATTTACCTGTGATACAAGTTGTAAATAATGTCCCAATTTGTCTTTGATTTTCTTTATGATGAGTTTTTCAAGGCAGCTATTTAATTTTTTAATGTTTTTTATAGCATCTTGTTTATTTTTTTAAAGATTTTATTTATTTCTTTTTAGAGAGGGAAGGGAGGGAGATAGAGAGAGAGAGAAACATCAATGTTTGGTTGCTGGGGGTCGTGGCCTGCAACCCAGGCATGTGCCCTGGCTGGGAATCGAACCTGCGACACTTTGGTTCGCAGCCCGCGCTCAATCCACTGAGCTACGCCAGCCAGGGCTCATCTTGTTTATTTTTACCATGCTAAAAACTCTTCTCTTTACTTCTTGTAATGCATTGTGCCCTCATCTTCAGATTTAGAAATCTTTGATCCGTCAGGAGTTTGCGCTGATGTAAGATGTGCAGTGTGGATCTGACTCCTTTCCTCTGCGTCTGCCCGCCCGTTGTCCCCACACTGCTTATCGGATACCACCTTTCTTCCCACCAATTTAAGTGGTCGCTCCTGTCCTATACTGAAATCCCACATGACGTTAGATTATGTTTTGAGACTTGCTATTCTCTTTTATTCATTTGTGTCTATTCATACAAGCGAACTACACTGTTTTAACTGATTATTATAGCTTTATATTATATCCTGGTAGGGTTAATTCATTCTCATATTTCTTTTTAGTGATTTTTCCAGTCTATCCTTGCATGTTTATTTTTCCAGATGAACTTCAAAATCAGCTTGTTAGGATTTTTTTGTTTAAATCCTGTCATTAATGGGTTTTATGCAGCTGAGTGATGGGATCAGACTGGTATTTTAGGAAGATTACTCTGCAGTGTGACAACTGGGTTGAGGGAAGCAAGCTCAGAGACAGAAAGACCAGTTGCAAAGTTGTTGCAGTAATCCTGGGTAGAATGGGATGGTGGGGAATTGAGGACAGCAGTGGGTTTTCGAGGTGTTCAGGGGGTCAGAGTGACCAGGCTTGGTGATGCTGCGGGTTGGATGGGGTGGGGGAGGAAGCACTCAAGGATGACCCCAAACTTTCCGGGTGAAGCAGTTGGGTGGTGTTGTTCCCGGAGATTTGAAACACATGAGGTAGGGCTGGTTTGGGAGGAAGATGACAGATTCGCTTCTAAACCTGTTGAGTTTGAAATGGCTGCAGGCAGTTCCTAGAAGAGTCGTGCAGTGGGCTGCTGAATATACATGTCTGAAGCTTTGGAGAGAGCCCTGGGCTGGAGATGGACTTGTATGACAGAGCCCTGAAGAACCCAGCATTTTGAGTATGGGTACGGAGTTCAGGAGTCTGCAAAGACTGGAAAGAAAAGCCCAGAGAGGTAGGAGGAAAACCAGCAAAGAGTGGATCACAGAAGCTAAGAGAGACGAGACCGTTTTCAAAAGAGTGAATTGTCAGTGAGTTCAGATGCTTCTGAGAGATGAAGTAATGGAAGGGCTGAAAAAGTCCTGTTTGATTCGGTGCGGAGGAAAGTCTGTGGTTATCTTGGACGGGAATTTCCCGGGAGTGGAGGGTCAGGGGGCAAAGGGTCAAGTGGGAGTCGTGGAAGGGGTCGAGGCAGCTCCTGTGTCATGAAGCTGGGCCACGAAGAAGAGAAGGGGCAAGAGGCTGGGGGGCGAAAAATGACGTATCAGGTTATGTGTCAACCCTCCCTTGCGGGACAGGCTCGGTGTGTTTACAGGGAGAGGGGACGAGGTGTGCGGTCCTCTCCTCTGAGCACCAGGAAATACCGCGATGGATCTAAGGCTTCGAGAAGTTGGCCAGCGTGAGCTGCCGAGAAGAGAGTGCTCCAGTTACCGCGTTGCTGCCTGTTCTCTGATGGGCTGGACTTCTAATTTCACTGTTTTCTAAGACTTATGTCTGGCTGTTTCTATATTTTGAGAATTTAGAGAAAGAACTCCTAAAAATTAGAATCAGTTTTAGAAATTTAGTGGAGATTAAGTTAAAAAGTCATATTCAGAGCAATGTTTTAGTACACTACCGTTTGTATCAAAAAGGAGCAGAAGCAACATATATTCGTATTTGCTGTGCGTGCATCACCAGTATTTGGAAGGGGCCACGAGGAACTAGTAATCCGGTTAGACATTAGGAGGCGGGAGCTGGAGGGAAGGGCCACAGGAGTTGGAGATTGCTTCTCCACTGTCCATCTCTATGTTCTTTATTCAAGAATAGAAGTGCATTACTTTTTAAAATAATTTGATCTAAGTTCGTTGGTTTTCTTTAAAAGTAATGGTTTCCACAGACCCTGAATTTTCCTAGTCCCTGTGGCACTGGATGTATGTGACTTCTCGGTTACTCTGCATCTGTGCACCACAGCGAAGTACACTCTGGCCTGAGGACTGTGTCCCTGGTCTTTGAGGACCAGGAAATACTGAGGTGTGAATGTTTGCCTTTCCTCCACGCTTCCCTGCTGGGGACCAGCAGCCCTGGGGAAGTGGACAGTCCCGGATCTTGGGTCAGCTCTGGCACGTCCTGGCCGTGTCAGTCACAGCTGGGCTCATGGGCCTTTAAGGGTTCTGCACCCAGTTTCACCGTGTGGGTGTGTGTGGAGGGTGTTCTGCACATCAACAAGCAGTTCTCCTACGATTCAACTCAGTTCTGACACTATGTACCAGGAGATAGCATCAGATGCTACAAATTAAGGGCTCGGTCCTACACATACTTCTGATGCCAGCCGCAAGTGCATGTCCCCAGGTCATTCACGACACTGTCCAATTTAGCTGCAAATTGTCTGTTCCCATGACCTCTCCCTTTGGATTCAGTAACTTTGCTAGATCAACCCAGAACTCAGGGAAACACTTATGTGTGGTACAGAAAGGTACCGATGAACATGAACATGAAGATACGCAGGTGAGGGCAAGGTATATGGGAAGGGACGAGGAACTCCCATGCCCTCTCCAAGAGCTCCACTCTCCCCGAAGCTCCAGGTGTTGAACCCCATCCTTTTGGGGTGTTATGGAGGCTTCATTGATTAAATCATAGCCCATCCAAAGGAGGCAGGCAGAGGTGGTGGGCACTTGTAGGTAAAAAGAAAAGGCTTCCTCCTCGTGAGTCCTGCCCGGTCTGTCCGGTTGGCCAAAGGAATGCTAAATCAGCTTAACTCGGAGTCTCCGAGCTAGCAGCCAGGCTCATCCGCAGTTTTAACTCAAACTAAAAGGAGAACCTGGTCCCACAGACCTATTCTTCCACTTTTGGAAGCTTGCTTCCTCGTGAAAAGAATGATCTTACAATGAAGAATTTTTAGAAACCTCTCATCTGAGCAGATTCCCCCAAGGACGCTCACAGATCAGCCTAAGGGAAAAACCAGAAGCATGGCTGTCTGACAAGGGAGTGGCCTGCCTGGGAAAGTAGTGGTTCCCATCTCTGGCGGGGCCTCACGGAGGCTGGACGGCCAGGGGTGAGGATGCTACGCAGTTGATTGGCCGCCCTGTCAGGGCGTTCTGAACTCTTGTGACTGTGAATCCAGACAGAACAGGACACTGTGTGTGCCTCTTCAGAAGCAAGTAGCCAGATGAAAAAGTACCCTAGGCTCTTTTAGATCAAAAACAGGATGTACATTTTTTTTTACTCAATATGCTTTATTTAGAATTGCCATGTGCTGTTATACCTAACTAAATATTCCAGATTATTTTACTCCCTCCAGAAACATTTTCTCTTGATACTTTTCTAGTTCCTTTGTGAAGTCAGGTGTTTCTTTGTCCTGTAAGGTCATGTGGACAAAAGAATCTTAGTAATAATTTTTGCTGGCTAGGTGTTGGCCTTTGTCTCTTCTTTCATGTCTGTAGAAGTTATTTGGTTAAAACTAAAAAAGGGCACCCTTAGTTTATTACAGTGTCACAATTTTATTTTTTTAAAAGATGTTATTTATTTACTTTTTAGAGAGAAGGGAAGAAAGGGAGAAAGAGAGGGAGAGAAACGTCAATACATGAGAGATACAGAGTTTGTTTGCCCCTCACACGCCCCCAGTTGGAGAACCTCTGCCCCAACCCAGGCGTGTGCCCCGACCGGAAATCCAACCTGCGACCTTCTTTTGCTTTGCAAGCCATTGCTCAATCCACTGAGCCACACCAGCCAGGGCACAATTTTATTTTATTTTTTTAAATGTTTTATTTAGAAATTTTCAATATACTCAAAGTAGAGAATAGAATAATGAACTCCTTTATACTTATCAGTTTCAATATTTTTTTTGTTTTATTGAGATATAATTGTCATAAAACATTGTACGCTTCAGGTATACAACATAATGAGTTGCTGCATGTACATAGTTGGCCCCTGAACAACGTGAGGACATCGGCACAGACCCGTGTAGTCGAAAGTCTATATGTAACTTCTGGTTCCCAAAAAGCTTACGTTGTCTGTTGGCCTCCACAATGGATTAGTTTCAAGACCTCCCTCGGATACCAAAATCTGAGGATGCTCAAATCCCCTGTGTAAAAATGCCATAAATCAATGCACACAGTCAGCCCTCTGCACCCACAGACTCCCAGCTGTGGGTCCCAAGCAGTACAGGTGCTGAGAAAAGTCCGCATAAGTGGGCCCATGCAGTTCAAACCCGTGTTGTCCAGGTGTTAACTGTGTTGCGAAATGGTTACCACAGTAAGTCTAGTTATCCTCCATCACCTCACATAGTTACAGATTTTGTATTTCGTGATGAGAACTTTCAGGATCTACTCTTTTAGCCACTTTCAAATACACAGTACGCTCTTGTTAACTACAGTCGCCATTGCCAGAACTCATTTATCATAATACAGGAAGTTCGTACCTTTTGACCACCTTCACCTATTCCTACCCCTCATAATTTCCAACATTTTCTGATTTTGTTTCATCTATCCCTGCCCCGCTTTTTAAAATTCTGACTTACAGATCTCTGTTAAGCCCAGTGAGGGGTCTTACCAAGTTCAGGCACAGTGGTGTGCCTTGAGCTGCTTAGATTGCAGCGTGACTGGAAGGAGGGGGGAGGGTGGGCAGTGCCAGCCAGTGACTATTTCTTATGTCCTTGCCCTACGACAGGAAGAGGCAGGTGATGGGAGGAAACTAGGGGTCCGGCACTTTGCCTCCTTGCCTACTGGACCTAAACTACCACTTGACCCCTCCGGCCTCTGAGGGTGCCTTTGGCCTTCCTCTGTTGTCCAGTTGCATTCCTGGGTGGCCTGCCCCTGGGCCAGGCACCTTCTGCCCTGTCACTGCTGAAGTCTTAGCTAAAAAAAAAACAACAATTCTTCCAGTTCCTTTCCATGATTTGTCATCACCATGAGAAGAAGCAAATCAGCTTCTGCCGGAGGAAATAAACGGGCAGACCCGATGTACCCTCAACTAGTTGTTCTAGTCGTGATCTTACTAGCAAAGTTGAAAGGGGAACTGCACTCAGCGGAAGGCCTCTCTCCACGGAACACATCTCGCCAGGCAGGAAGGTGGGGGTGGGGGCCAGGCAGTTTCAGACTTCTACCTCTGTGGGGGCTCAGTAGCGTTTCCTGGAAGGACAGGAACAGGCTCTTCGAGGCCTGGGTCTGCATTCACTCCCGCCAGGCCCACACCCATCCCCTCGGATCTGAAGTGGAAACTCCTCATTTTATTACGGAAAATTTAAGCTATGCTCCAGTTTCAGTAATTAGTAACATTTTGTTATTTAAACTTTTTGATCACTCATCCTAGTAGTAAACATGAATTTTGTATGCCCAATGTGGGTATGTGTGTGTGTTTGTAAGTTACACACGTGTACCACTGTACTATTGCATCATGTACACAAAAACAGAAAACTAAGTGGAAACAGAGCTTCTGGTGTCTTCTCTCCACCATATGAACTTCTCGTCTCCCCCCTGGGCGGCATGGGCACTGTGGGCAGCCCGGGGACGTAGAAACAGAGCGGTGGTTTGCCAAGCGTGTGTTGGAACCTGCCGTCACAGACACTGCTGGGGGACACGGGGCCGAGGCAGGATGGCAGCCTCACCGCTGCAGCCTCCGGGCCGGCGGAAGGTCGCACTGGCCTCTCCCGGGCAGAAGCATCCCCGAGCCCTACCTGGGGCGGGGACTTGCTCATCGCCTTTTTCTGAACAGGAGCCCCCAGCGGGAACCCTAGGCCCTGCAGTCTGAGTTTTTATGCTTTCTTGTTATTTCTTATTTTGATATTTAGCCTGGACCTCTGAGATCATTCTGATTGCCGTGTGTGTGTGTGTGTGTGTGTGTGTGTGTGTGTGAAAGAGAGAGAGAATTTTTGCCGCCTTAAGAAAACAAACCATTTTATCTGTGAATTTTTAAAGAATAATTATTTAGCTTAGTTTATCTTACTAACTTTACTTCCCTTTTACCTTTCAATTACCTTACCTAGTAAGCACTGGGAAGGAGCAGCACCAGGGGCATGATGGCAGGCCCGGCCTCGGGTCAGAGGATGGGGGCCAGCGCCCCTCTGGCCTGCTCTGCTCTTCGTAGCCTCTCTCCTTCCTTACAGAGGACTCTTACCATCCTTCGGAAAAGATTGGACCCCAAATGCCATTGGTCAAAAAGGCATGGTCTCCATGTTTCAAAACCAAATCAAAAACAAACTATTGGCCCTGGCCTAGTAGCTCAGTTAGTTAGACCAGTGTCCCAACATGCCAAGGTTGCAGGTTCGATCCCCCGTCAGGGCACACACAAGAATCAACCAATGAGTACATCAGTAAGTGGAACAACAAATCTTTGTTCCTCTCCCTCCCTCAAATCAATAAATAAAACAACAAACACACTACCCATCCAGAAGATTCACGGGCTCTGAGACTCCAGTTACTCTGCAAGGCTGTAATAAGTCTAGCTTGAAGATAGCGTGGTACTGGCAGGCTGCTGGGAGAAGAGCTTTGCCGTGTTCCCAGAAGCTAGGAGCCCTTCAGGAGTTTCGTGAACCCAGGACCTCGCCCTCTGGCAGGCATGAATAAGCACCAGCTCCTGCCCAGGGCCGCCACCAGGAGGGCAAAGGGAGAGGGTGGGGGCCTTCAGTCAAGGAGGGCTGGCAAGGCTCTGGCCAGTCTGACCCTGGACATTTGTCAAGTGTTTTGAATTTCTCTTTAAGGCTTTTTTTAAACCCAAGCTATGAAATCCTTTTTATTCTACTCAGTTTGTAAGGTAGAATTAAACGGTCCATTTAACACCAAGGCAGTGAAATCATAGCCTCATCTTTGTTGAGGGCAGGTCTTCACGGCTTCCTTCGTCACGAGAACCAAAGGAGGCCCTGGCTGTGGCTAGAATGATCGCCAGCTGGGTTCCCAAGAGGGGCACAGTTGTCTCTTTGTGAGACCTGCCCGTTTTAGACTGTCTCCCGTAACTATAGCCCTGCATGTAAGTAAAGAGCTCCGAGAGCTCCAGGAACTTGCCTGCCTGCCTACGCCTTCCCCAAGAGCAGTGTATTCAGTATTAGGGGTAGTCTTTCATGCATTCACCAGGAACCAAAGAAGCCAAGTGCTGAGCACCATTACGGGCCAGGCGGAGATCCTGTACAGCAAAGTAATGCATGTTAGTGTGGCCTCAGGGCCAAGCATTAACTCACCCTACCTGGCACCTTTCCGACCTGTTAAATGTCCAGCCAGTCCCCTGTCCCTCCTGAGCTGTGTGGGGGAGGGGAAGGCAGATGTGAACGCAGGCATATGCAGGAGCTGAGAATGACAACCAGGGCTGAAGGAGCACCCCCTATTGGAGACAGGGCATTCTCATGGCAGAAGGAAAGAGTATTTGCATGTTTAGATAAGATACGCATCATGTTTGCTCATGAGCCGTTGCCTAAAGAAAGCCACAGGCCCTGCTAGCGTTCTTTTCAGCCATCCTGCCCAGGCTGCAGCCTCTGAGGTGCCCGGCGCGGGCAGCAGGTGGATGCCTAGCTGAGGTCTCGGTCCCTTGGGGAAGACTTTGCAAGGCTCAGAGGGCTGGGGAAGCCCCTAACAATGATGCTCCTCTTGCTGTCCCAGAAGGACTCTGTAGGGTGGCGCCTCACCTTTTAACTAGGTGCTTCTTGGTGTCAACCGCCTGGACATCCATTCTTCTTCGAGTGCCCAGTGTATTGTCAGCTCAGCCGCCCTAATGCAGTACCGCAGGCTGGGGGACTGAAACCGCAGGCGTGTATTTCCTCATAGTTCCAGAGGCTAGAAGTCCAAGATCAAGGTGTAGGCAGGGTTGGGTTTTGGTGAGGCTTTGCTCCTGACTTGCAAACAGCCACCTTCTGGCTGTGTACTTGTGTGGCCTTCCCTCTGGCCTCTCTTCCTCTGCAAGGACACTCGTCCCCCTGGATTAGAGTGCACGCATGTGACCTCCTTGACTCTCAGCTCCCTCCCGAGAGGCCCCGTATCCAAATACACCGCAGGTTGGAGCTTCAACCTGTGGGGTCTGGAGGATACAGCTCAGTCCACAACAGCCAGTACCCCGGGGTAAGGCAGCGTGTACAATACCTGATTCAGTGTTCTCCGCAAGCCTGCGAGGAAGTTATCAGAGTCATCCTTTCCACCTCACAGATAAGGAGGATGAAGTAACTTCTTAGTAAGTACAGGATCCTGGACTAGAGCTGTTTCTTTGGTTCCAAATCACATGTTCTTTGATCTGCAACACAGAATGTTGGCCTTATGAACACTGGACATGAAATACCGCACACTTATTGAATTAATAAGGATTACATAATATATGGAAAATTATTTACAAAGTAATGTCAAGTACAAAAATAGATCACAAAAATATATGTCCTCTGTTGGTACAACCATGTAAAATTATGGTTAAAAAACTATGGATAAAACTTGCAAAGAAACAAAAAATGAAGTACACGGCGGGGAAAAAAGCAGGTTTACAATTGTTCATACGGAACATAATACAATAATTAATAAAAGTGCAAGAATGAACTGTTTCGTGTACTCACAGCTGTAAATCTACTCTCCCCTTTGTACTTTGTCTTCAGGGTGGCAGGGTTTTGTTGTTGTTTTTAAGTTGACTTAACAAATACACTTTTGAATGACAGAATTTTAGCTCTAGCAAGACAAGTTAGAAGCTGGTGCAAATCAGAGAACCATGTGTCTGTTGTCACTAGTTTTTTGGGGACCTAGACACTTAGGCCCGGTGTCACACACCATGGTGTCTGACAGGCTCCTTCACTCTGAAACCCCCCAGCCCAGCATCCCTGGCCGGACAACTGCTCTCTAACTCCACCAATCAGCAGGGCAGGGCCCTGGGACTTGAGAAGGCTGGGGCCAAATGTAGCTTGGACGATCTGCTACTCTAGGGGCAGGAACGGAAGCTGGGCCACAGCGAGGAAGAAAAGAAAGTATCGAATGTAAGCAAAGACCCATCCCCCCAACACTCAGTCCAAGCAGCACAGGATTTGGGCCGGCAGGGGCTAATGTGAAAAGGCAGGTTTCTTACAGAAAATATGTGTGTAATAGGGAGTCTGGGGGACACTCCAAGAGCTGTCTGAGACCCTCAGCCCCGGTAGGCTGGCCCCCGGAGCCGGTCTGTCCTGGCTGTGCTCCGAGACTCCCCGATGGAAGTGCTGTGTGTGCAGGCACACTGAGTGTCACCGTGGTGAGCGGCGACTGTGTCTCTGGACAGTGCTCCCCTTTGACTGTCCGGGAACAGTCACCTGCCTTGTGAGTCGTGACCGGGTTCCGATGAACTGTGCCGTGGTGCGCATCCCCTGGGTCAGCACAGGCGCCGAGGGAATCGCGCACCCTCGAGCGCACCTGTCACGACGGGTATTTTCTTCCAGGCCCAGAAGCAGTTCCTAGTAAGATCTCTCTGTTTTAGGGGTTAATAGATTTAGATTGTACAAACAGATCGAAACCAACTTAATCAGCCCAGACATGTTATCAGCCCACTCAGGAAAAATAGCAGTAATTTCCAAATCCAATGTGAGAAAATTCACATATTTTACAAAGAAGAATGCTCGATCAATTCTCAGCTAAAGGAAGCTCCCAATGAAAACATATTCCTCCAGAGGACTCCTTCCATAGTATGCGAGCTATTTGATGTATGATTCAGCTGAACTAAAAATCTTATTTCACGTGTTTCACACACAGGCACACCTGTGTGTAGGCCGCACGCACCGCCTGGCCCTGCCGTGCGGGATGCAGAGGTCCAGCCGAGGGTCCGTTCTTTGGCAACCAAAAACATCCTTTATGGCGCCATTCTCAAAAATGTTAAGGGTGTGCCCCCTGCACCCCTTAAGAAAGGATTTGGGATTTATTGACCATGGATTTACCTTGAATGTGTTTGTACTTTCACTGCTGTCATGTTGGGAGTGATGAGTTGCATGCTTTCCACTTGTATTTGGAGAGTATTCTTTTTTCTCTTCAACTTGGGCTACAAAGTCAAATGTCCAGTGCGCTGAGTCGGCCCAGAGGCCCAGCGTGAGCACTGCAAGCACGGGGGTGGGACCAGTGTGGCCAAGGGGTTCCACTTTTTCCCTGGGAGCCCCTAAGTCTGGATTTTTTTAAAAAAAGGTTTTATTTATTTATTTTTAGAGAGAGGGGAAGGGAGGGAGAAAGAAAGGGAGAGAAACATCAATGTGTGCTTGCCTCTCACATGGCCCCCACTGGGGACCTGGTCTGCAACCCAGGCATGTGCCGTGACTGGGAATCGGACCAGCGACCGTTTGCTTTTCAGCCTGCGATCAATCCACTGCACTACACCAGCCAGGGCTAAGTCTGAATTTTTAGATGTTGTCAATTGAGTCAAAATTATAAAAAGTCACTCTGCAGAATAAATAGTCCCCAGTCTGTAGTGATCTCATTTTATTTCTGATACTGTATCTCTGTTTCTGGACAGTGGATACTGTAGGTATCCACTTTATTTCCATCTTAAATTTTACATTTTACATTTCAAGTGTACTTCCTAGTTGCTGGGATTCGATGTGTGAATTAATAGTCCCCTGATTCTCCACCTCCTAACTCTGACAACTTACATGAACGTATTATCCTTCCCGCTCTCGTCTCAACACACGAAAGACTATTTTTAATTACTCTGTGACTATACAGAAACGCCTACGGTATTTACCTCGAGCGAGGCACAGTCATGTAGGAAAACTAGACGATCGCTCTGTGACTTGTTTGTTTTTGTCGGTGGTTGTTGGCACTGCCGTGCTCACAGGCCGCTCTCCTCCCCTTCTGTTCGCAGCCCTTCCAGCAGGTGGACAGCGTACGTGGGACCCGCCACCACGGGCTGGTGGAGAGGGCCTCGAGGACCCGCTACCACCCCCTGCACCGGCGTCCTGCAGACAAGCCGGGACGACAAATATCCTTTCTGGTCTGCGGAGAGTGTACATTCTGAGATGTTGGGACGGTTTTCAGGATTTGCCTTCCCTGGGATCCCTCTTTGGCTTCAAAACCCTCATTTTACCTGATGAACGGAGGCAATGAAAATAAGTGAGTTGGAAACTGGAGACACCCCTGCAGCCGCTGGAAAGGCCCTTGCAGGTGTTCACAGAAACATCAGGGAGGGCGGGCCCGTGCGATGAAGCAGCTGAGCGTAAGCAGCGTGCCATTCAGCCCCATCGCAAGGCCTGCTCAGCACTTGCTCGAAAAATCAATAGTCGGAGTTAAAGCTGACTTTGAATCGCTTTGAGAGATTGAGGTATCTAGCTAAAACAGCTAACCAGATACGTGATTTAGGTTTGTTTCTGCTGACCTGACCTGCTGTTAGAACTTACAGAAGAAATTTCGTATGATTTTCTATTTATGGGGTTTCAAACTCAGTGAATGACAACCGAAGTATAAAGCTGATGTTTAGGGAAATTCCTATACAGTGAGGCGCGCCCCCGGGCTGTTCGGTGGGCGCAGGGAGAGGGGTGTGCAGTCACCTGACGGCCCTGTTTGCCCAGACCTTCTCGGGGGCCGAACGGGCTGTCCTGCTGGACGGGCAGCGTTGTGCTGAGGGTGCGGCTTGGAGGGCACGGTGCCGATGTGGATTTTGGGGTGAGGACGTAGGATGAGCGTGCCGGGGGGCCCTGCCCTCCCTCCCCACTCCTCGCACACAGAGGTGGAAGAAGGCACAGAGGCGGGGAGAGCCTCGCCGCCCAGCTGAATTCCTGGCAGCGATGGGAGAACTGGCTTCAGGCGTCTGAAAACCAGGAAGTGGCGGGGAGGACACCCGTGTTTACTGAGCACCTCCCCGTGCCAGGCACTGTGCTGGGCAGCTCGCTTGTCATTGAGTCCTCAAGACCTACCGAGCGGTTTATTTTTTTAACCCCATTTTCCAGTGAGGAGACTGAGTGTTCAGGTTTCTTGCCCAAGATTCCCCTGCTGAGGTTGGGGAAGCCCAGATTCAGCTCGGGTTAGGCTGGCTGCCCCGCCTGGGCTCACCCTTCACTGCACCACGTATGTGCACTCGGTTGTGCCCAGGACCATGCGCAAGGAAGGCTCGTTGAGGCGGGGCGGGGAGGGGGGGCAGAGAGGCGCACAGAGGAGGCTGCTGCTTCTCTTGCCTGCAGGCTCCCTGCAGTTTTTCAGCTATTTGAGGCAAAGGGTGTTCCCTGGGGACAGTTATCTCTCCCCTCCCTCCTGCCCCCAGGGACATAGCTCACTGGTTCCCTGACTCCTCCTTGTGGATACCGTGCGGCTGTTATTAGGGAGAGGAAGATGACAACTGATGTCGAGAATTTGTTTCTGGGAAGTGTGGTCGCCTTCACACGGAATGCAGAAGGCCAGGAGAGGGAGGCGGGGCCTCAGCAGATTCACACGTGTGTGGGCGGGGCCTGCCTCGAACCGTTGTCAGATCTCTTGGAATTTTCAAGCAAAAGTCTGTGAGTGTTTCTTTGCTTGGTTTTAACAATGTATCTTCTTCTGTTTCTCTATTTCCTCTTTCTGTGTAGGCATTCTCTCTGAATACTGTGTATGTGTGTGTAGTTAGATCCTTTTTGCAGCAAGTAGAGTCTAAATGTACACACTCGCTCACAGCTGTTACAACCAAAGGAATCACTTGGAAGAGAAGGGGATTGAAGAAGAGCCACGGAGAGGAATGTTCATTCACATAACGATTTAAGTATCTGCTGGCGTCAGGCACCAGGGCAGATGCTGCTGATGTTATGGCAAACGCAGCACGGCCCCTACCCTCAGGATGCTTCTAGTTCGGTGCGAGAGACAGCTAGGCAAGGAAGTGGTCACAGCCCAGGGCGGTGGCCGACGGGCAGGCCACCCAGGGCCTGTGCGAGCTTACAGGGGCGGCCTGGGCGAGCAGGGTGGCGGGTGTGCAGAGAAGACATCCTGGAGGGAAATCGGAGGTTTGAAGGATAAGTTAGAGGATCGTGTGTTCATTTACCCAGCAGATATTTACGGAGCTGCTTCTCTGTACAAGGCACTGCTGTGAGCTCTGGGGGCTCAGTGGTGATGAGACAGACATGCCCTGCCTTCTTGAGGTTACAGTCTTGTGGGATATGACAAACAGCAAACGGGTAAAAAAAAAAAATGATTAAGACGGTAATCTCAGAGAGAGAGGAAGGTCGCTGGGAAGGGAATAACTCGTGCAGAGTCCCGGAGCGGGAGGCCGTGCTGTGGGTCAGGGGACTGTGTCTCTTTTCAGGGAATGTGTCCCGGGCTCTGACCTGGCCCGGTGTGTGGCTCAGCTTCTGTGAGAGCATCAGCAGTGCAGACGGACTCCTGAGGGGAGGAGAAGCAGGGACCCAGTTAACATCAGAGAAAGCTCTTTAACGTAGGCCTGCCCGCTAACGGACAGTGAGTCTGTTCTGAGCAATCGAGGGACCGTGAGGTCCAGTGGAAGACGGGAGTGGGGTGATCTTCTGGTGAAGGTGCTAACACGTTCGGCAGAACTCTTAGAGGAAGAGGGCTGTGATTCCATCTTTCCTGTAGCGGCATGCGTCCATTTGATGTTGCCTTTTCCGCTTCTCAGTTGCCTCCTTGATAAAGTTGTATCACTTGAAAGTATTAACACTGGTTTGAATCTTTGCTAGAACAAAAAGAAAAATTGTATTCAGATTTCTCTCATCACAGCTGTTTCCTGGGTGTTACTTTAGAATGGGCAGGCTGGCCTGGCCAAGGGTTTGGCCCTATGATACTGTGATCTCAGACGAAACACACATTGTTTAACAGACATTCCAGCTTCCTCCCCGAGTGGGCAGCCAGAACAGAGCGCCGGCACGGGGAGATTCCTTCTGTGGTGGGCGGCCGTCCCCGCAGAGGAGGCCGGCGCTGCTGTCGGCGTGGGCAGGCACCGCGAGCACAGAGCCGGGCACTGCCCAGCAGGGCTCTGGCCGGGGGCCACCCTCCAGGCAGAGGAGAGGCGGGGACCAGGCCTGAGGACTCAGAGTAGGAGCTCTCCCACCTTTCTGCAGCCGCTCAGGTCTTCACCAGCCCTCCCAGCCCTCACTCCTCACGGGCAGCAGACGTGTGCCCCAAACGCCGTCTCGTTGCATTTCTGAACTATTAACATGCATTTACAGCAAATGTGATGGTATCTCAGACCTGTGGGTAACACATTGAGAAAGAAAGGAAAACACTGGCGAATCACAGAAAATGCCTTCCTCTAAAGAAACGTGTTTTTAGAAAGAGTGAAACAAACGTGTGGAACATTTCTGATCTCTGTTCCCAGGAGAGCGTGCTGCCCCCAGGAAACCAGCGTGCGCAGCCAGGACCTGCCAGCTGGGATGGCGGTCCTCTTTGGCCCAGGCCTTGCTGTGGCTCTTTGCATTCAACAAGGGGAAGGTTCCAGAGCGTTGGTTTCAAGGATACTGCTGCTCTCCTTCCCGGCTCTGTCAGTTCATACCGGGCTCCGGAATCCCTGCAGATAAGAAGCTTATCTTTAGCCCAGGGTTTCCAAAATTTATTTGATCACAAAATCCAATTTTTACCTCACACCCATTAGAGATTTTCATCTCAAAGGACAAGGAAATGCTGGTTTTTAGAGTCCTAAGGGGAAAATATTCAGACTTCAAAATTCCACATGGCCTCTGTCTTTCACTCACAAGCTAAGGGAACTAAGATGTTCTCGTGGACGCAAAGACTCAACAAGATGCCGCTCACCCACCTCCCTTAACACGTGCCTTCACGTGTGTTCTGCAGGACGGAGCTGGAGGTAAAAGGACAAGAGGAAGTAGAGTGAGGGTGAAGGCACGCTTGGGAAATTAAGAAGGACCCAACATAGTGACCAACTTTATGTATTAACTCTGACCCTGGAGCACACGTCGGTGGGCGGGGTGGGTGCAGCCAGCTCCAACTTCACTCATCCCACCAGCCGCACGAGAGGTCCCGGGCCTGCCTTACCCACGCTGCCCCGGTCCGAGTTCCTGAGGGTCGGGTGGGGGGAAGGAGGCAGCCCCGGGCTGCCCCCGGAGGGCAGTTCCTGCGCCCGGCCCCAGGTGCACTTACCACACGGGAACAGGAAACCAAAAGAAGAACCCGCGCTGCTCGCCAGCCACGGGCGGGCAGCACACAGCAGACAGGGTGGGACTTGTTTGGGGCCTCTGTGGCTCAGCGTCCCCACCCACGGGTGAGTGGGCCAACAGACGTCTCCTCTTATCGCCAGGAGAGCGGCTCCCCTGTCTTTGGGGAGGAGCAAGAACTTTCCCTCCGCCACTCCCCGAGCACGGAAGGAGTAGGAGTCCCCTTGTCGGCAGACGGGGCAGGGGTTTTCCTCCTCGGGCCTGCAGGGACTTGGGGAGACTCTGGGGTGCCCACCTGGAGCACCGGGTGGGTGGTGTCCTCCGTTACACGGGAGGAACTGTGTGACATCGCCATCGGAAGGGCTGCGACACCGACCATGCCTGGCACCGAGGGCTTGGAGTCGGATGTTCTGTCACTGCCACACCCCTGCTTTCTGATTGGTGGTACCGGTGCTGGGCGACCGGACGCAATGGCTTCGAGGGCGGCAGGTGCGGAGAGAAGCAGTTGACTCCTGCCTGCTGAGACGGAAGTGTCCTGGACAGTTAGCAAACTCTGAAGAAAAGAGAAAGGCAGGTCCCACGGGCTGGGGGACTCGGTGGCTGCTGCGGCCCGGCTCTCGGGGGCCTCCTCGTTTCCTTACCGGTGTTTCCTCTTCTGTCTCCTGTCGTAGTGCCTTCTAAATCTGTACCTCCTCTAATTGAGGCTAATTAAATTAACACTGAAGAAAGGTCTCTTCTGAAAAAAGGTTCCAATTAAGAAACGAGATAACTAGACATGACAAAACTAATGCACGGAAAGTGAAACTGGTGATGATAAAGCGTCTCCTGGCAAAGGAAGTGTTTCACACTAAGTCGCTGAGAGTTCATCAGCTTCGTGCCCACGTTTCACCGACGCCAGAGTCTGCGTTGGCCCGGGGCTCCCAGCCCAGCCTGCGTGTTGGCCCCGTCGCCGTCCAGGCTCCGCTCCCTCCCGAGCCCAGCGTGACGGCTCCTTGCCTCGGGAGTCACGGATGGCTTTTTAGTAGGAGGGAAACGGGGTCAAAAACTTGCAGAGAAGTGTTCTTTCAGTGCAGCGAACTCAGCCAGCCACAGCGTCTCCGCTGCACTCCGTGCGTGTGCTCGGGAACACGCCTGTTCCTCCACGCATCTGTACCAACACAGACTGCGTGAGACGCCGTCCCCGACCACAGAAGGAAGTTTACGCTTCTCCGCCATCTAGGGCAGCTCTTTTTGTCCTGAGTAACAGGAACCCTCCTTAACTTGAAAAAAAGGAAATGTGTTGGCTTATGTCACCCCGAGGCTGGGTCCAGGGGTTCCAACAATAGCACGGGGACCCTGTATGTGCGCAAGGCCGCCTTTGGGTTGATGCCACTTGCGGACGGGCTTCTGCCACCTCAACGGGGGGAGCTCCTTACTCCTCCCCTCGGGAGCACTCTCCAGTCTGCGTGTCTCATCAGCCCATCCCTGGACCAGTCCCTGTTTCCGGGGGAGGAAGGAACCTGCCCGGAAAGGCAGGGCCTGGGTCCCTCCCTCGGGGGGGCCGGGAGGCCCACACACAGAGCGCGCCTCACCAGGTCTAGGGTGGGTCGGGGGAGGGTGTTCTGACGAACACAAGCTGCAGGGCAGGCGTGAAAACAAGAAACACCCTACATGAATCATGCAGAGAGGCACTGGTTAGAAGATAGGGGCATGGACTCTCCGGAGGAAGCTGATGAGAGAAAGCCTGGAGGAAGAGCGAGTGGGCGCAGAGATGAAGATAAGAGCCCCAAACGCAGTCGTTTAACTCCGTACAATTCCAGTGTCTTCGTTCTGCTTCACCTTTTCATTAAGTTTATTTTTCCTTTATTAAAAATTCTACTTTGATGGGAGTTCTTTTGGAGTCGGTTACCCCTCACAGCCCCTGGATGAGAGCTGGCCAAGGTAAGCAACCCTATTTTAAAGATATGATGGGCACATGTTATTTTTGGATGCTTTCACTGTATTTTATCTACCTTGAATGCTGTTTTAGGCATTTCTAATATAAAGCATAGGCTCTTGTTTGCTCTGATAAAGCTTGTCTCTTCATGTATAATCATAGGCTTACATGAAAGTAAGGTAAAAAGTTATTTAAATAAAGCTAGGTCTTCACTTTTAAAACCTAATAGAAACACGTGTGGAATACATTTACCAGTAGAATACTGACTTGTCATTCTGATATTCGAAACATGGAAAAGTGAACGCCTGTCTTCGGGGTGTATAAGAAGGAAGCTGTGGGAACGAACAGAAACAAGCTTTGGGAAGCTCCCAAAGAGGTCATTTATGCGGTGGATTTGATTAAAGGTCTCTCTGAATATTCTGGTATACAGAGGTATACACCCCCAAAAATAGTTTTGTTTTCTGTATAGAAGGTAACAATATAAAATTACCTGAAAAGACTGCTGCATCTACCATATGCGTGGCATCATGTCCAGATCAAGCCAGATTCAGGAGGCATGTGAAGTGCACACATTGCAAACGATTAGCTCTCTGGGTGGAGGTGTGTCCTCCATCCATTTGCGGGGCGCACAGTCACCAAGCACTTGCTGCGGCTGATGCGGGCAGGACCTGGCAACGGTCCGTGTAAAGGGGGGCGGCAGCCGGCCCTACCTCAAGAGGGTTTTCAACTACCCTCAGGAATCTTGAGACCCAAGGTTGTAGGATAAGTGCAGTATTTTAAATCATAAAAAGGTATGTCCAAACTTATATTTTAAAATTAGTGTCCGAGAAAAAAGGTCTTGCACTTTCCAGAGCACTGGGATTGGATGGGTGTTTTCCTAAACCGGGTGACGGTGACAGTTGTATGCCTTGTCGCGGCCCCCTGTGAAGGAGCGCAAAGCCTTTGCACCTGTACTGCCCCAGCATGCCCGGTGCACACGCGGGGTGTGTGACGAGGGCGGCGTTTCACACGTCTAGAGTAAGGCCTTGTGTGCCCCAGAGAGCAGCTGTCATAGATTCCAGCTATTTCAAAAGGTATTTGAAGGTGCTTTACTGCCCACCGCTTTGTTAGACTCCTTATGCACCCGGCTAGCCAGTCCCGTGCCCATGGATTGGCGGTAGTTTTTACCGTTGAAATCAGCGATCATGGGCCTGGAGAGATGGTTCGGTCTGGCCTCATTTTGACAGCGGGGACCAAATGGGCAGGCTGCAGGGCCCGCCCTCGGCTGTGCAGCGGGGTGAGGAAGAGCTGTCCGACTCGGGTCTGAGATTCTTCTCTGCCACTTGTAGACTGGACTTGTCTTTTTATGTTACTCTGGTTTTTAAAGGCAGCACCCTCCTTGGAAAGAAGAAAAGCATCCTGGCTTCAGGCTGACATCTGCGCTTAACAGGTACATGCGTCGCTTCCCAGTAGACACAACTTTTCGAGACAGCTAGTCCATTCGGTCGCCTGGTGTTCTTGATTGTCTAGTTGCCCGGGTCTCCTCCTATCCGTTCTGTTTATGTGAAGTGTTAAAACAAACAAACCCCAAGCCCCCACCGCATACTGAATGTCCACAGAGGACAGGACGGCTCAGGGTAGGAGCGTGAGCTCTGGGGTGGGGCCACGGGCCTCTTGCCACGTGACCTGAACACGTTCTGTAACTGCCCTGTGCCTCGGCTTACTCGTCTGGAAAAGGGAGATAGTAGTGCCCATGTCAGGGGGTGGCCGTGAGGGTTCCAGAACACACGGGAATGGCACGCAGTCAGTGCGCGTCGGCTCTTGTCTCAGTCACTTGGGGCCGGGCTCCAGTGGTTGGCGTCTCTCCGGGACATTTTTTCCATCCTGATAACGTCCTGTTATCAGGATGTGAGAATGAGGGCTTCCCCATGCCTTCGTTCTGAGGGGTTCATGACTCGTCCCAGGCCATTTAGCTCCTATGTGATGAAACAGATTAAAAAAACCTTTTTCTAGTGCAAAATTTTAAACATACACAAAAGAAGGAAGAGCTGGACGCGGTCCCGGTGCTCACCCTTCGGCGTCAGCCCTCAACACCCCACCAGCCTCGCTGCTTCCCGGCCCCACGCCCGTCCCACGCCGGCTGGGCACTGGCTTCCCCTGTAGCTGCAGCGAATGGTAGAAGGCTGCTGAGAACCTTTAAAAAAAGTAGCCACAATTCCATTATTACACTTAATAAATTAGCCATAACTCATTAATATTACCTAATGCCTGTCTATATGTCTTATGTGGGTGTATCTATTGGTATTTCTCTACTGAGAGTAGAAATTCAGTTGAGAGATTTTTAAACATTACTTAATTAGTGAATTTTAAAACGATGAAATAAAAATAACAAACTCACTTCATGTTAGCATAAATATATTTTTAAGAAAGTTACATATTCCAAAAGAAAACATTTATTGAGAAGAGTGGCGTTGTGATCCCTTTAACAAGTCTCCTGACTGACAGCTGGATTCTCTGCCTACGGTCCCGCCCGTGGCCCCGGCCATGGCCGTAGCGGCCGCAGAACGCCACTGCGCCCAGCAGAGGATGAGTGAAGGGGCAAAGCGCTTTCTAGGATTAATCGGAAGTCACCTTGACTTGCGCTCTTCCCGGAGGGGCTGCGAGCCCGCTGCTGTCGGCGAGCCTCGCACAGGAGGAAGGACGGGCAGGCCTCTGGGGGCCCCACGTCTGACGCCTTGTTGAAATAGGTCATTATGCTGTGCGTCAGCTTCAAGGCGTAAAGCCGTGTGAGCACAGGTTCAAGTCATCTGGGTGGTGTGGGTGATCCACAGGCTGTTATTGATGCAGGGACTCCAGGTAGGTCCAGACCCCTCATTTTGTGGGTTATTGTAAATCGTTATCCTTACCTTCTCTACCACTGGTGATGTGCAGTGAAGAATATTGCATTTTCACTAAGGAGAAATGGATTTTCAGCTAGACTCTCTCTTCCCGCCCTTAGGACCAATTCTGACTCTGCTCTCCACACAAGTGCTCTGAGCACCAAGCCCCAGGACCCCTACGGAGGAGGGGGCCAGTCGGTCTGGCCAGCCCCATACACGGGTAAGATGCGGCGGCCGTGCTTCCTGCCTGGGCTTTCTGTGAGGGTCTTACCTGGTGCGTGCACTGCCCTGGCCTGGTAGTCGTCAGACAAGAAGCTGGTGGGGGAAAGGTGCGTGTGCTCGTGGGAAATGGGAATGGAGCTTAAGAGGTCACATTGTTCCTGCCTCTCCTATGGCAGATTCTCCCTCCTTGGCATCTCTCAGTCCTGCAGGTGCCGTTCTTCCCCACTGTACTCATTATATGCATGTGGACTCATCATAGCTTCATCCCCGCTCTCCTCATTTCCAGTCCCGTGTACCTCTTATCCAGTTTCACGTGGGTCGTCTGAAGGCCCTCTCTTCCCGTCTAAGATCTGAGCAAACTGAGACATAAAATCAGAAGTGACAGATGGAGCCACGTATCATCTTTATTGAAAACCAGCGTGCATGGCTTCTCTCTGTGAGCCCATGCCTGTTGTACCTGAACCCCAGAATGAGGCTGGCTGCCCCGTAGCCCCCGCCCAGGGCAGCCACCATGAGAGAGCTGAGGGCAGACGGAAGGGCAGGGCCGAGCAGAGCAGGAGCGCCCTGGGATGGAGGGGGCTGGCCCGGGGCCGGACATGGCTGGCCCACTAGCGCCCCATTTTGCCGGGCAGAGCATCGTTCCACCTCCCTTGGGCCAGAGTGAAGGGGACCCTGGCCCTCACCCGCCTCTCTCCCTTCTCGCTTGCCGAGGCAGCCGTGGGAACCAGGTCGGGTTCTGCTACTGTTCTTCCTGTTCCCATCTCTTCCTTTCTTAACTGTCCCCTGGGCCCGGTCAGCACCTCAGCTTTGTCACCCTGTCTGTGGAGCCATCCTCGACCTTCCTGTCTTGGCCAGCCCGGAACTGCCCACGTCCTTCGCACACCCCAAAGTGCCTACATGCACCTGTGCCACTCGTGACTGCCTTTCTCATGGTTGTGCTTCACTCCCGTGCTCAGGGCGAATTTCTTGCTGTCAGCACCTTCCTGGGCTTGTCCCCGGGGAGCCCTCTGCGGTGGGGCAGTGTGCGGGGGCTACGCAACGGCCATGTGTGCGGGGCCGGCTCACTGAGACACGGTCCGAGCCTGCCTTTCGGGGCTGTGTAAGCTAGTGGGAGCAGTGGTTTGGGTTTCTCCCTTCCGTACGCCAGTCAATATTCCAGGTTGACGCTTGTCCACAAACAGGAAGCACTTATGTGTTTGATCTTGGAACAGGTGAGTAAACCTTCAGACCAGATAACACCAGCTTTTCTGGTTTCTTTACTTTTTAGACATCTTAAAGGCTAAATAGTCTATTCCTGCCAAGGTGAATGTACCTGCTCTTATTTTCTTGCACGTAGTAAGGATAGAATGTAACAACAATTGTTGCCGTATTTGTCCCCTTGGTGCAATTCAGAGGTGACCACATTTGCCTGCATAGTTGTTAGCTGGTGAAGGGTGAGGCCTTTTAGAACCGGTTGAGGCCATCTAGCCGTGTGTCCCCACGTGGGGAGATGAGAGCAAAGGTGGCAGTTCCATTGGAATTGGGTGTGGGCTAGAGACCCGGGCTCCCTGGGCAGGCGGAGTAGCTGAGCTCAGACTGGGTAGAGATGGGAAGGTACAGACAAAGTCCCGGAGAAGCAGAGCCTGTGATTGGTGGGGGCCGTGACCACAGGAAGATCTTGGCCTCCCTGCAGCGGGAGCGAACCGGGCGGGTTGGTCTGTGCCCCGAATAAAGAGCTGCATATCTGCCTCTGCCGTTCCTTCTGGGCGGAGTTTGCTCTCACCAGGGTAAAGGCCTGGAGAGAACAAGGAAACCATAGCAAATTTAAGGAAGGAGCTCTTAAGGCTTGCATACAAAGAGAAGAGAAAGTAACTAAAGAGAGCGATTAATTGCGTTAAGTATTTATGTTAAGAGTGATGCAGCCTTCCGAGGGGAGAGGCGAGCAATGACCGAAGGTGTGAGTGCGTGTGAGGAAGGCGGGCAGGAGAGGGCACACGTGGCCCTGACAGGGAGGCACAGCAGCGAGAGAAAGACGCCCTAGAGCGGAGCTCCTGGGTGCACTCGGGAGTCGTGGTAGGCGCTTCCGTCACCTCGGCCGCTGGACGCCTGGTGGCCGCGGAAGGTGGGCGGCCCTCCAGCCTGACTGCGAGGCTGCTTCTGTGCAGTTGGAGTATCGCAGGACCCAGAAACACATCCAAATATGGACGTGTTTACATGGGAAGGCCAGTGTGTTTAAAATGTTATTCAAGTCTCCAAGGATGGGAATTATTTCTGGAGAATTATATTTGCTGGTGGGAGCTATTTTAAATAGTTTCATGCATTTCCCCCTGTAATTCATTAAAGTTTTCCCTTTTCTTTTCCTTTTGGCTTTTAAAAATATCGACTAGCTTTGCAAAAAGGTATTTCTTATTCTAGGACCGACCAAATAAAGATTAAACGAGTGATGGGAAAATGTAATTGGAGCCCAGAATGGGGCGTCGCGGCAGGAGCGGCGCTCACCGCCCGTCCCTGGGAACCTTCCCTGAGCGCGGTGGGGCAGCACCAGGGGACGTCCCCACTGGCTTCTGTCGTCGTGGTGAGCGGGTGGTAGAGCAGCACCTGCTCAGAGCCAAACTGCGTGAGCAGCGAGTTTGCGTCGGTTCATGAGCAGGGGTTTGTGTCCAAGGACACAGAGCCATTGTTCTGATACAGGAGTGGCTGTTTTCATAAAGGCTATTGACTGGCATGACAATTGCGCATAAGTGATCAGCCATTGATATAAATGGTGGAAATTAACTTTTATACAACCAAATGAGGTTTTTGTTATTTCTTCTTGTTTAATTATCTAGAATCCATAAGAAGAAATGTTGATCCTTCCCCGGTGGCCTGTGCAGCTTAATTATCATTTCACACATATGCAGAGGCAATAAAGGGCTCTCCGTGGCACTTTCTTGTCCCAAAGCCTAGGACTGTCCCTCAACTCTCCTCGGCCCTTGGCCAGCCTGTGACAGAGGGCCGGGGATGGCCCGCGTCCTCCCAGAGAGCAGTCTGTGAGCGCAGGACCCAAGAGAGCGGGGTGCTTGTCTTTTCTGCACCCCGAGCTCTGGAAGCCGAGCACAGCCCTGAGCTGCCGCCCCGGGACAGGCAGAGGCCCAGACGGCAGTGACCTTGCAGCAGGCGACGCACTCTGCCCTGCGCAGTGAAGGAAAAGTTTTGAAATGCAGATAAACCTGGAATAAGTGAGCCTGTCCATGACACTGGAGGGAGAGGGGACAGGCACTCACATCCCAGGCCATAAAGAGGGACAGTAAGTGTCACCTAGATGTCAGGAGGGCCCAGAATGAGGAGACTGAGGCCCCAGAGGCTTCTTAAAGGGCCCGCTCTGGGTAGGCGACCCACCTCTCGCTGCCCCTCCGGTCAGTGAGTGCAGACTGCCTGAGAAGTTGGCTCTGTCGGGCCTGGGGGCGCGGACTCGGGTGCGCTGGAGAAGGAAGCCCCCTCCCTGGCTCTGAGGCCATGAGGTTTGGGGACACAGGCACGGTCGCTCCGCCCCCTGTGGGACTGTGCGAGTGAGCGTCCTCTTCCCAGCGGTCCCGTCACCGCTTGTTCCTCTTCATGTGTGACCCTCCGTTTCTAGTTGTGTCCTATGATGGAAACCCTGGCTCGCGTCTCTCGGCCGTGTGTCAGCTCGCTGCCAGCGTTCCAGGTGCTGCCGCCACCACCATGTCTCTGGTCACAGAACTCACAACCTGGGTGTTGGCTTCTCCCCACACTCTGCCTCTTGGCCGCATGTAGCATGTACTGTAGGAACTTCATATATGTTGTGGGAACAGTTGATAGGTCTTTATTTTAAGTCTTTCTAGACTAGTCAGGTTGCTTACAGATTAAGCTTACCCAGAAACATATCTAAACTTTAAGTAAACCTATATTTAAAGGCTGAGAACTTAAAATTTTCTCCTGATTTTGTCCTGAAAACCCATTTGGCATATTTGCTGCCCCTAAGGAGAAGAACAACCTGACGTCCTTGGCACAGGCCTTTGGTGTCCGCCTAGAGCAGTCGGGTGTGCCGTGCCTGTCATTAGCACCGTATGTTATGGGGTTGAAAATACTTGATTCAGCCAGAGTGTATTCAAAGTGAAGTTACTAAATTTTTGTGAAAAGCTATTGCCACATACTATTTAAATTGACTGAGACTCCAGGTAAATGATTTTTTAAACATAATGTGATTCTTTGTAAGAAGTATATACAGACCAACACACAGTATGGAGGGAGCTTCCCATGTGGGCCCTCCCGGTGGGCGGGCAGCCGTGTGTCGGGCTGGGAGGCCCCTCCCTTCCCCGGGACAAAGCGCTGGGGAGAGGCTTCCGTCCGAACTTCTTCACCTCGTAAGCTGAAGAGAGGTGCTCAGACCTTGTAAACTGTTTTTCTTTCAGGACAGAGGCAGTGAGACAACTTAAGAATGAGATCAGGGTTTTCAAGGAGGAGAAATGCGGATGGGGACCAACTTCAGACTTAAACTGGCCGTATCTATCTAAATTTTAGCATAAATGCCAATGTACCTTAGATGAACATCAAGCAGTATACCAGAATTTGTTAGGATTTTTAAAATTCCATTTCACGTCAGAAAGAGCGACTCATTCAGGAATCGGTGAGATGGAGACACGGGATGAAAGTGTGTGTTTTTCCTCCCACCAGGTTTCTGTGACGGTGAGCATGACGGACGAGGGGAAGGTAGGGATGTATCTGCCTCCGTGCGCCTGGGCCCCTTCATACTCGCGTTTCAGAACTTTCCAGAATGCCAACAACTGCCCGCTGGTTTAGTTTTCTGAGACTCTTGGTAACATTAGGGCTGCCCAGGACCATGGCCACGAGAAAGGAAATGGGCAGTTGGGTTACAGAGGTCCCTCATCCCCTGAGTCCCACGGTCCCAGAGTCCCAGGGTTGTGCAGGGAAGCAAAAGTTGTCATCGCATAAAACTATTAATGAACTGTTCACGTAAACTCTGAGTTATTCCAATGTCCCTCCCTCCAGAGCTGCCTGTCTTTGCCCATTTAGAAAGTTTTGGGTTTTTTAAAAATATTTATTTATTTATTTATTTTTACAGAGAGGGAAAGGGAGGAAGAAAGGGAGGGAGGGAAACATCCATGTGTGGTTGCCTCTCATGTGTCCCCTCACTGGGGACCTGGCCTGCAGCCCAGGCATGTGCCCTGACTGGGAATCGAACCGGCGACCCTTTGGTTTGCAGGCTGGAACTCAATCCACTGAGCCACACCAGCCAGGGCCCATTTAGGAAGTTTTGAGTCAGTGATTGACAGATGCAAATAAGCAATGGGAAGAGAATGTAAATTGATGGCAAGACGCAATTGCAGATGTTGCAGAAGATGCCGAGTTTTAAAGCGATGAACATGACTTTGGAGATCCACTGAAGTGACGCACAAAGCCACAGACAAATAAGAATCTGATGCAGTTCTCTTGTTCACTCAGCACCAGGCAGTGTTTTCTGCTCCCTAAATCTTATTTATTTATGTATTTATTTATTTTTAGAGAGGGAAGGGAGGGAGATAGAGAGAGAGAGAAACATCAATGTGTGGTTGCTGGGGGTTATGGCCTGCAACCCAGGCATGTGCCCTGGCTGGGAATCGAACCTGAGACACTTTGGTTCCCAGCCCGCGCTCAATCCACTGAGCTACGCCAGCCAGGGCTACTCCCTAAATCTTAATAATATGAAATTTGGTTTTTACAGTCTGGAAGTGAAGGGCTCAGTTAGGTTTGTGTGTTGCTGAGGTAAGCGCCTTGCCCCAGAGGCACAGGCCTCTGGCCTCAGCCTACATGTCCTCTGGGGCAGGGATAAGCAATTTGCTTCGAGCTTCCTCGCATTCCCCCAGTGAGCTCTCTCAGGAATTCCCAGTCAGCCTCGGAGAATAGAAGGGACTAAAAACAATGAACTTCTCTAAGGAAGCAATCTTCTCCAAGGCCTTGGCGTCTGCCCCAGCCTTATTCCTGCGACCAAGCTCTTAGGAGAAGTAGCCTTGAGTCCCGAAGCCACCTCGCTCAGTCCTTGAAACTTTTCCGGTCATCCATCAGTGCCTTAAAGAGCAGTTGTTTGTTCTCCAGAGGCTCGTGGTCTGGCCTCACGCAGGGTCCCGAGCCTGCCGCTCCTGCCCTCCAGGCGGAGAGTCGGCCGTGGAGCCGCGTGCACCTGGCACCGCCCTCAGGTCTCCCCAGCAAGCCAAGAGAAGGAAACCAAACAAGGATGTTGGCAACATCAGTTCTTCAGAGTAGCTGGACTGTCACCGTTGAGAGAGGGCCCCGGAGCGTGGGCGAAGCCTGGCGGGTGGCGGGGGAGGGCAGCTGCCAGCACCCAGGGGAGGGGTGCGCTGTGAGGTCGCTGCGCAGCTCCGGCCGTCCGTCAGGGACGTGGGGCCTCCCTTGCCCTCAGCCCCTTCCAGCCGTCCACCGGTGCGGGCCTGTCCTGAGTTTTACATTTATAAGTTAAGCTTATTTTAGAATTTTCCTTCCCACTTTGCAAACCTTTTTCTCATGATTTCCTCTGAAATTGTGGTCCCCATTTTAAGTGACTTCTTTCTGGGGTCCGTTACCCTTGGGTGCCTGTGTGGGGCTACAGCATTCAGTCATGACGGTCAAGCCAGAGCTCCCGTGGTGGCCAAAACCTAGCTGCGTGCGTGGCTCTGAGCCAGTGTCTCCCACGGCGAACCCCCTTCCCGGCAGCAGGCCCCTGAACTCCTGAGGGCTGGTCCTTGTCTTCTGGTCTTTCTCCGAGAACAGCACTGCGTACTTGGGAAAGAAATCATCTTTTGACGAAGATATTCGGTTTGGCCCAAGGAGGGCCGGCTGCCGTCTAATGCAACGACTGTGCTTCCTCCCCCTCTCCTTCCAGGGGCCCCTTTCCCAGGCCCGGGCCAGGGCCTGCTGAGAGAAGAGAACCTGCTGGCCGTCCCCAAGCCACTGCCCAAGCAGCTGTGGGAGACCAAGGAGGTGGGTGAACTGGACTCGGCCGTGTTCATTGTCCGGAATATTTGCACCTCAGAGGTCATCATAAGATCCCGCAGGGGGGAAAATGAGGAATTGGGGGGAAAGTGAGAGAGGATTGTCTGGGGTCAGAGATAGGAAGGATACGCTAGAGAGTGGTGGTTCAAATAAAAATCGCCACATTTGGTTGATGAGTTAGCAAAGTGATTTGCATATGAACTGACTCATTCAGAAAAACCTATCCTTGTCCTCCGTCCCCCATTCATATTACTGAGAGCGCTGAGCCCTGGTTACCAGCCACAGGCAGACTTTTCTGTTTTGTAGCCAATACCGCCTGCCAGTCACCAGCATCTGTCCAGAATTGCCGGTTCACCAGATACTCCTTTTTAATTTTATTTATTTATTTATTTATTTATTTATTTATTTATTTCTAGAGCAGGGAAGGGAGGGAGAGAGAGGGAGTGAAACATCAGTGTGTGGTTGCCTCTCACACGCCCCCAACTGGAGACCTGGCCTGCAACCCAGGCGTGTGCCCTGACAGAGAATCCAACCGGCCACCTTTTGGTTCACGGACTGGCGCTCAGTCCACTGAGCCACACCAGCCAGGGCGAGGTACCCCTTTTTAAATCCAGGACATTTGACCCAGGTCTTCAGGGAGTGAGTAAACAAGGCATGCGTTTCATGATCTCTACGAGCCTTTGAGCATTTGTGCCTGCACGTGTGCTGGTGAGCCCCCACGCTCCCGCTCCCACGGGGCAGAGGCAGGTCCCGGGGTCCTTGCCCGGCCCCCCGCCCCACAGGAAAGCTGGGCGGCTCTGAAAGGAACGGTCGCCGCAGCCCTCGGGGAGCATGCACGTGCTCGTGTTGCCTCTGTGCCTCGCCGCCCCGCCCGCCCGTTTCCGCTCCCTGTCCGCCTTCTCCTGCCACGCCACAGGGACCCCCTTCCGCATCCGAGTGGGCTTGGGAGGTCTTCTGTGAAAGCAAGATGTGCTCGGTGTGCCGTCGTTTGGGGGAAGAGAGATATGATTAAAGTTCATGCCCTTGACTGTGGGATAAGCAGCCCCCCTCAGTTTTTCGGCCGTGGAGACACAGTCACCTTGGAGGCTTTCTCAGAGGGCGGCCGCGTCTTCTCCAGCAGGGGGGGCCGCGGCACCCACTCTCCTCTGGGCCCAGGGCCTCTCCCTTCATTCTGAAGGGTGTGCAGCCCCCCCCCGTCAGTCATGTCCGGGAGGAGACTCATGCCCGCGGCTCATCCACGTTTTCCCACATCCCCGTGTGTCTGAGCCCCTTTTGCTGGCCGCTCCCGCAGTGAACACGCCAACCCAGGCCCTGCCCCGCACCCCACCTGGCCTCAGCGTATTTTCTGGTTGAAATATTTTTTTTCTTCTGATATTAATTTCTTCTTTTGCATCCTGTTTTATTTTTTGTATTCTTCTTTTCCTTTTGGGCCAATCGGTAAAGGAATGTTTATTTAAATGTAAAACATTGGCCTTTTTGAAGGAAATAATGTTCATCTAGAAGATAAGCTGATAAAGCATCGCATTAAGAAAACTTATTAATGTTGTCCCTGGAAAAGTCTCCTGCAAACGGAAAGGGCTGCCGGGGGAGGGTGCTGCTCCCTGGCTGTCGCACTGACTGGAGCCCCGAGATACCTGCACAGACACTTTTAAAACCTTGAGTTTGGCTGTACAGTGAGTGACCCCGGCTTCGTGTCTCTCCCCAGCTCCAGTCCCTGTCCGGGCGCCCTCGGTCCTGTGATGTTCCAGGTGGCAAGTAAGTAACGCTCTTTCTGTGCGTGGCTCAGGGCCTGAACCGAAGGTCTTCCCGAAAGGAAGGGCTCACTGCCTCCTCACAGAACTCTGGGAAACCTCGCTTGTTCTGTGTACGTTGCAAGTCAACTGAATTTTTATAAGAACAACAGCTTTCTTTGGGTACTCATATTGCATTTATTTAAAGTAATTATGTTACATGACTGCAATAACAAATAAAACTGCCATAAATACATGTGAGAATACCACAGCTGATGTCGGTAAACACACATGTGGAGCAGGAGCCTGCAGACGCTGGGAGAGGCCTACCCGCCTCCTGCTGCAGGGACCCGGCCCCTCGGGGCCATGGGGGTCTGTTAGGCTTCTGCAGAGGTACCTGGTGTCACGGGACCGTGCACGTAAAAGGGGTAAGTGGTGTGTGGCGTGCGTTTTACCATCAATTTAAAAATCAGTGGAAGATAAATAAATAGGAAAATTTATGATATAAAAAGTTTCTATGGAACCGTTCATGAATGTATGAGTTTAGGAGTGTAGAATTTCACTCCCTAAAAGAACTGAGACACCTCACAAGAATACGCATGGTACAGAAAGGTCCAGGGAGAAGTTCGTGAGGCAGCTGGAGCCGGGGAGGACCAGGGAGACGACAGAGGCCGTGAAGCCTGCACGGACAGGTGCCAGGGGGCGCCCACCAGTGAGGTCAGTTAGACATACGGACAGGCGGTCGCCGGGGGAGGACGCGCTCCACAGGTCTTCGCAGAGAGGACCGACCCCTGGCACTTGGTGCCAGTGTCCCGAGAGAGCACCGAGGGGCCGCACGAGGCTGCGCCGTGGCCTGGGGTCAGACCAGCTCAGAAGCAGCCAGTCTCCCCCGGGCCAGAGTAGTGCGGCGTGAAAATGGGACCCTCGCCCGATCCGGCAGAGTTCGAGCACCCACGCTCGGGGGGCAGGAGCTGAACGCGGTCTCCGTCAGGCAGGCCTTCGATGATCTGTCCTCCAGCAGCGCTTTCCCTGCGGTTGGAGGAGCACCGAGTTCAGGGCTCTCCCCTGCGGCGCAGACTTCTCTGTGGCTGGTCACATCTGAACCCGCAGGCAGTGTCATTGATAGCCCCCTGAGCTGGGATGAGGGTTGTGGACCCTCTCTTCAGACAGTCGCAGGCCTGCCAGGACTCACAGCTGGACAGTGGTACGGTAGTATTTAGTCTTGAGTCCACCTTCCTGCTGTCCACCCCTGGGCTGGCACCCGCCCCCCCTTCACTGTTCCAGTCGAGCTGTCCTCAAGAAACACCCCTGTGACGTGTCTTTCTGTATGACAGAAACCCGGTGTCTAAAACAGAATTCGTCACGCTACCCATACCACTCAGCCTTATCCCCCGTCTGCTCTTACTCCACAGGGTCCCGTCTCAGTGGGTGGCTCCGTCAGGCCCCCCCACCCCGCCCCGGCAGACAGTCAGGGATCACTCCTGAGTACTCCCTTGAGTACCTCTCGAACCCATGCCTCTCACCGTCACCATGCTCCAGTTACATCTTGTCTGGTTGGTCAGCAGCATCGTGACTCCCCTCTCTGCCCCCGGCCCGCACGGCCCCCGCCTGCAGGCCAGCCGTCCTGAGAAGGAGTGAGCGTCTTTGCGCTCAGCTCTCCACCGGCTTCCTGCCGTCAGCACGTCAGTTCCAGCCCCATCTGCTCTCTGCCTGCGCCTCCAGGGCCCTCTCCCTTCACCACCCACCTCTCTTAAACCTGACCTTCCTGCAGTGTCTAAGCTCCTAGGGCACACTGTGGTGTCACACTCTTCTGCTTTGCCCAAGCTCTGCCTGCTGTGATTTTCCTGCATAAATCATCCGAATTCTTTAGCCTCCCAACTCAACTCAGGTGGAACTCCAGGTAGCCCCTCCGGCCTGCCAGGTACCGTCTCCACGCAGAGACTGCCAGGCCGTGGCAGCGCACTGCCCAGTTGTGTTATATGGCAAGGTATTTCCATTTGGCGCTGTCTCCCGGCTTTGTCCGAGCCTCTCGAGGCCCCAGTGTCCGTGGCTGGTTCCTAGGAGGTGGCCTGCTGATGGTGCTCTGTTGAACGAAGTGTCCTCCATCGAATTCATTCCCCTCCGCCTCTTCCTGGACCACAGTGGTAGTTTCCGGCTGGCCCTCCCTGCTCTCTTTCTGCTCCCCTAAGCCGTCCTCCACACCGCCACGGAAAAGCCGCATCTTGGAAGGTGTCTGGTTGATAGAGAGATACTTTACTTTAACTTTTTTTTCTTATAGGAGTGATAATTTAGAAATCCAGCAAACAGATTATACATCAGTGCCTCACTTGTTACATGGTGCCTTCTGATTTTTAAAGTACTTTTGCATTAGTGTTCTCATCTGGTCTTGGAAAATAGTCCCCTAAAGTGGGCATGGTTGGCATCCTCAGTCCAACCTAACAGGTGGGGAGTGGCACCTCAGAGAGGTGAGGCCGGAAAGCGAGTTCTCAGGACAAGGAGAGGCAGAGCTTGTGTGAGGACCGGGAGCTTCGACAGCCACTGCTTTCATCTGGCAAGGAAACATCTCAGATACGTCCTACTCCCCAAGGCCTGGTGGTTCTAGAAAGTAATACTTATCTTGTCTTTTTCAGCGCTTTCCCACACAACAGTCAAAACATAGGCCTCACGCCCTTCCTGGGGACCCTGAACACCGGAGGGTCGCTGCCGGATCTGACCAACCTCCACTACTCGGGGCCCCAGCCGGCCTCCCTGGACGCCGGCGACCACCTCTTCGGGAGCATGAGCATGGGGAACAGCGTGGGCAACCTCCCTGCTGCTATGACTCACCTGGGCATAAGACACCCTTCTGGTAAGTGTCCCCGCCCGTGTCTGCTGGTGGCCTCATGGTAGGTGTGGTCCCTAGCCAGGCGGCCTGTTGGTGGGTCATGGAGGAAGAGTGACTGCATCCGAGTTAGATAACACAACATACCTGTTCTCGTAGCTCTTGGCTCTGCTAAACCTGCTTTTTCATCACCTTTCTCAGCCCGAGTGTCCCAGGGACCTGGAGAGTAAGACTTGAGTTGAGAGTCAGGAAGTCAGTGTCCGCTCTGCTCCGCGCTGGCCGAGCCGTGCTGGTGGTCTTCTCCGTGTGCGAGGGTGTTTAACCATCACGGCTGTCTCCCTAGATCCCTCCGGTTGCCCACTGGGTTTCAAAAGGGAGCATTTTGAATTTTAGAACACTTACAGTGACTACAATGACAGTATTTAAACTTAATAGATATGTGTGTTAAGTAGAAATTGACCACAGTTCAGAATGATTGGCCGCACTTTTCAGAAGCGATGTGGCATGTAGCTGTATGAGATGCTGCCCATCCTGTGACCTGGGTGTTCCTGTGTGAGTGTGAGCATGTCCAGCTCAGACCCCGGGTGACTACGTTTGCTGGAACCCTGGCACATGCTCCTGTCAGTGTGGGGGGCAGGCGTCACTCCTGCCCCTCCCCGCAGGGGCACGCTACGGCCCCGCGGTCGCGGTCCTGCGCCTTGCGCGGTGGACCTCCGGAAGGTCCTCGGCGGTGGTCTGCCTGTGGGGAAGGTGCTTGCTGGCTTCCGCCTGGGCTCGCCGTGACTTGTCTCCGCACGTCGGAGCTCACCACTCCGATGGCAGGGGCCCCTTCAGGGTGGTTGCCTGCAAGGCTCTCTGATGCTTTGCAGCAGAAATTTAGGTCTCAAGAGTCGATTTCAGCGATCACCTTTATTTTTGGCTCTTGCCGTCATTTTTCATTCTGCTGCTTTACTTATGTGACTCCGGTCAAGTCTGTGTGACCAGAGACATTCAAGGCCCCATAAGTCCCGTAAGTCCAGTGGCATCGGCACGTAGCTCCCCTGGGTCTCGGGGAAGCTGGCCCTCTCCAGTACAGCCTCCAGCGTGTGCTTTAGCTGCAGACCCTGAGTGTAATCATTGGCTGTCATTTTCCTCAGACAAGCATTATTTGCTCCAGAACATGTCAGAACCAGTGTCAAGTTTTTCTGATTCCTGTGCGTGGGGCTTAAAATGCACGGTACACACAGTTGTCTCGGTGAAAAGACACGGAAGTGGCAGAGGGCTCGGGCAGGGTGCCTGGGCCCGAGGCATTCTGGGGCTCTGAACGGAGTTGGGCGCACGGCCCCGGGTTGTCGCCCAGGGCTGGAGGGCAGCACACTGCCCACGGGCCTCTGTTACCCCTGCTCACCAGGCCCTGCCCTCCCAGCGTCCTGTACGCGGCACCCTCCTCTCCAGAAAACCGGTCTCCTCTCAAGGGTGCCTTTTTCTCACCATTGGTCTGTGTGGTACACGTCCAGTAGGGGTTTCCCAGGAGCTCCTTCACATACAGAGTCATCGTCTGCCAGAGGAAGCTGAGTGTTCTTTAATCTTTGGAAAACAAATGATTTGGTCTGAAATCAGGATCAGTAACTTGCGGACTTGCTGTCTTCCAGGTCTCCAGAGTTCCCGGAGCAACCCCTCCATCCAGGCCACGCTCAATAAGACAGCGCTTTCCTCGTCCATGAACAGCCACCCGCAGACATCTGCTCCCAGCGCCTCTGCTCTGCAGCCTTCGCTTCGTCTCTTTTCCCTCAGCAACCCGTCTCTCCCCACCACCAACCTGAGTGTCCCCCCCGCTCGGCGCCGACAGCCGCCCGTCAGCCCTCTCACTCTCTCTCCTGGCCCGGAAGCACATCAGGGTTTTGGCAGACAGCTCTCTTCGACCAGCCCACTGAACCCATACCCAGCCTCGCAGGTAAAAATCACTACAGTGGGACAGACTGGAGAATTTAGGACTTGTTTTCCTTCTCTGTCTGAGTTCGGGTTGGGTACATGGCACCAAGCGCGTCATCCGTAAGGTGGCTTGCTTGAGGAGTCAGAGCGTGGAAGTGTGGCTGGCCCGGAGTGCACTGATGGCTTTCTGAGAGCGGCCTTGTGCTGACGGTGCCTCAGCAGACACCGGACAGCTTGCAGTCACTGGAACGCTCTAAGTCGGGGTTCGGGCCAAGGGCAAGGGGTGGAGGACGCCGTCCAGATGTGTCTACCTTAGCCACGGGAAACAGGCTGGGATTTTAAAATCGGTACGGAAAATCAAGAATTGGCCCTACAAGTAATTTAAACCATGAGGAAAAGCTGCAGAAGACATTTAATGTATTCCTGAAGCTTGATATGAGACCTCTTCCCTAACTATGACCAAAGATTCGGGAAACAGTGCTTTTATTGTTCATGAAATAATAGGTATAACGAGTATTGTATCACTATGAAAGAACCAAAAAAGGTTGAGAGAGAGGCTGAAGTCCCAGTGCTCTTACAGAAGGAAGCTCGGGCTGAAACATCACATTTTGACTTGCTGACTTTGTTTTTATTCTAAGCTGTTAGGGTGTTTCTCCTTGCCAAAGTCATCAATGAATGTATTTTTAATCTGTTGGTCACTCCCTGGATACAGTATGACATCGTTCACTAGCCACTTCTCCGGAAGCGAGGAATGACTTAGCGAGGGGGGTGGGCGGAGCACAATGGAGGGCTGGCAGCTCCAGTTATGAAGTCATTCTCTACCAATGACTGGCTTCGGGATCCTGATTATATGAGTAATGCTTTTCGGGAGGGGTAAGAGTGTATTTCGTAATTGTTTTTTTAATGGTCATTTTTATGATATTAATTTTATTTTGCAAAATTATATGAGACTTGGCCATCGTGGCTCAGTAGATTGGAGTGTCATCCCGTAGACTTAAAGTTCTTGGGTTCGATTCCCAGTCAGCGCACAGACCCTGGTTGTGGGTTTGATCCCTGGTCAGGGCACATATGAGAAGGCAACAAATTGATGTTTCTCTCTCACATCGATGTTTTTCTCTCTCCCCCCCACCTTTCTGTTTCTCTAAATGCAGTGAAAAAATGTCCTTGAGTGAGGATAAAAACAATTATTTGATCCCTGGCTGGCGTAGCTCAGTGGATTGAGCGCGGGCTGGGAACCAAAGTGTCCCAGGTTTGATTCCCAGCCAGGGCACATGCCTGGGTTGCAGGCCATAACCCCCAGCAACCGCACATTGATGTTTCTCTCTCTCTCTCTCCCTTCCCTCTCTAAAAATAAGTAAATAAAATCTTTAAAAAAAAACAATTATTTGATAAGTTTTTAAAAAATATTTTATTTATTTATTTTTAGAGAGGGAAGGGAGGGAAATAGAGAGAAACATCAATGTGCAGTTGCTGGGGGTTATGGCCTGCAACCCAGGCATGTGCCCTGTCTGGGAATTGAACCTGGGACACTTTGGTTCCCAGCCTGCACTCAATCCACTGAGCTACACCAGCCAGGTAATTATTTGATAAGTTAAAAAAAAATATGTTACTTGGGCTTCCTAGATACACTTTAGGGAGACTGTAGATAGAGAACATCCTCTTTCAGGTGTTTCCATTTTTTAATTCGCTTTCTATTTAGATTTAAAAAAAAAAGCCATGTGCATGCTAATAGTTAAAGAAGTCAAATAGTTCTAAAGGACTTGTTCCAAAGTTCGAGGTGTTTCCCCTCCCATTCATATCTCTCACTCCCTGGAGGTGACTGCTTGCAACCATCTTAGCTAATCGCTGTGGCATAATCATGCTACTTTCCTGCTTGTTTCGTTCTACATTTTCAGTGTGAGGTTTTTCCTAATGACATCCTACCATGGAAGATTAGTGTTTTGTCTCTTCCGGCTCCCCAGTGCTCCCGACACACGCATCCATATTTCCTCCTCCGCCTCCTCATTCTCCACAATGTGATTTATTACGGTTTTGTTTAGAATAGTACTCAGTGTCCAACGTTTTCACAGCTAGAATAATGTAGTCAGAGTTTAACCATAAAGTGTACTGTGAACTAACAAAAGGAACATTTTTTCTCCTTCTCGGAGTTAATAAATGTCTTACTTTGTTGGTCTGGTTTTCTACTTCTGTTTACGAATTCAATCCCAACCCCTCAGAATTGAGGGGTCTTCTCTCAGTACAGCTAACGTGGCCAGATTCAAATGTGTCTTTATTCTACCCAGCATTTCATTAATAATTGGCTGAACAGAGAATACTAAATTCGAAATAACTTTTTCTTGAAATGTTGACATTATTAATCCATTGCCCTCTTAGTTTCTAGAGCTGCTATTGAGAAATTCAATTTCATCCTGATTCTTTTTTTTAAATTTTTTAAAACTTTTTAAAAGAGTTTATTTATTTATTATTTTTTTAGAGGGAAGGGGAGAGAGAGAGAGAGAGATATCAATGTGTGGTTGCTGGGGGTTATGGCCTGCAACCCAGGCATGTGTCCTGACTGGGAATCGAACCTGCGATGCCTGGTTCGCAGCCCGCGCTCAATCCACTGAGCTACACCAGCCAGTGCTCATCCTGATTCTTAATACTATGAATGAAATCTTTTCTTTTCTTTCCCCTTCTGGAAGTTTATAGGATCTTCGCTCTGTCCCCAGTTTTTTGAAACTTCAGGATAACGTGGCTTGACATGAGTCTGGGTATTCGGTGGCTTTCTTCAATCTGAAAATTCATATCCTTCATTTCTGGGAAGTTTTTTCTTTAATCATTTCTGTGACGCTTTCTTTTCCTGAGCGCCGAGTTGGGAAAGAAAGGCGGAGTGCTCAAGTTCCCCCGACAGCTGGCATGGCCAGCAGCGCGCCCGGTCTGGAGACCCCCGCTGCCCTCTCTCTGGAACAAACCCTCCAGGCTCCCGCAGGCCAGGGCCCGGGAGCCTAACTGCCTCTCACCTACACTTCGGCAAGACCCTCCCGGCCTCAGCTCTGTCTTCTGCCTTCGGGACCCTGTGACGGAAAGCAGACCGGGCCTTGGTCTGCCCGCTGCCAGCTTAGCACTTGGCCTTCTCGGCCCGGCCGCGCCAGGCGCTGCTTGTCCATCTGCTTTTCGTTTTCCAGATTCTGTTGCCATTTGCTTCTCTCCTATTCTTTTTGTCCTTGTGTTGTTTACCGTTTTGTTCTTATTGTTTTAGAGTTGTTTATGAATGTTTACTGTTGCTTAGTGTTGTTGTAGTGTTTTCAGTAGAATTTTGGGAGACCGTAGAGCGGAATGCTTTTTTCAGTCTTCCATCTTTAACCAGAAATTATATCTTTAGAAATAAAAAAATAAAAAAACATGGTTTTTACTTACAAATCTGAGAGGAAACTGCTACATTGGCTGGGGGGTTTTGTTTTGTTTTGTTTTGTTCTTTAGGACAATAGAAATTGTCATGGAATGGGAAACGCTTTGGGGGAAGGGGAGATTTGAGATGTGCTTTGAAGAGGCAGAAATAAACAGGCTTCTCAGAGCACAGCGTAGAACGCCTTGGTGAAGACGACCTCCTCATCTCAAAGGACCTACTACCAGAAACTCAGAAGCTGAGCTAATTAGTGACTCTGGTTTTCAGATGGTGTCCTCGGATCGAAGCCCACTTTCCTTCCTGCCAATGGAAGCGCAAACTCAAAGGCCCCCGCCGCCCCCTTACCCCACGCCCCAGCCGCTGCCCCAGCCCCTCCTGCAGCAGCCCTGCATCCAAGAGCCCCCTGCTCAGCAGCCACAGGCGGTCTCCGCACTGCCGCAGCCGGACTTCCAGCTCCTCCCGGACCAGGTGCGTCCCAGCAGGAGCGGTGGTGTGGAGGGGGTGCCTGCTGTGCCGTGAGTTCCAAACTAAACCATCCCCTCCTTATTCCCCGAAGGGCTCCGCTTTGACCAACTTCTTCCCAGATGTGAGCTTTGACCAGCAGTCCTTGAGACCGGGCCCAGCCTTCACTCAGCAGGTGAGTGACCGCCCCGGAGCGCCCGCCCCTCTCAGAGCAGGAGCCGGTCGGTATGTGGGGCCCGCAGCCCGCAGACCAGGCACTGTCCTGCTCTGACTTCAGACGTGCCTGGTGGCCAGGAGAAGCTGCAGTCTCCCCCAGCCCTGACGTGCCGGTGCTGGCCGCCTTCGTGTCTGGCCTCAGGGACTGTTTGGACAAGGGGCGGGAGCCTCCTGAGGACACGCTGGTCGCTGAGCTACAGAACTGTTCGCACGGGCAGGGCCGCAGCAGCCGACTCAGCCGTCCTGTGCAGGAGGCTGGGCCACGGGCAGGGCCTGAGCCCGCAGGCCCGGCTGCGGTGCCCCGCGCGGGAGCCGCCTCGCAGGAGGGCTTGGTCGTGGTGGGCAGGGCCCTTCCCTAAGATATTTTCACTCCGCCATTTCCTTTTGCTTTTTAATTTTTCTATGACACTGACCATTTTTAATATCTGTCAACTTTAGAACGTTTAGTAAGCATGACTGGGTTCTGGGATGGATTCAGGACAGGAGGAGCACTTTCCAGAACTTAAGAACAGGGACATAAATAAAGACCTGTCTCCCGAGGAGGCCACGGGGAAGCCTCAGGGTGAGAACCGGCAGTCCTGCCTCCCCGGTGTCTGGAGAGGCCGGCGTAGTCTCGGTGAGGCAGCGTCTCCCAGAAAAATGACGGAAACACCTGCCGCTGAGAGGTTTTTAAAAGCAGTTTGGGACATTAGTTTCCAGAAAGGCACCCACCGTAGGGTCAGTTGTTGTCCGTCTTCCGAGAGGCTTTCTCACAGACCGGGGGCTTGCCCGAGGCTCCCCCTCTGCGCATGAGAAAAAGGGGCTCCACTTTCTCATTTTTCTGGAAACCGAAGAAAAGAGCCTCTGGCTGCATCATTCCTTTGGTCCTCCTTGGGGAGCTGTGACAGGGTTCCCCCAGGTGGCAGTTTTCACGGGCCTCAGTGTGACTGAGGAGCAGCAGCAGGCCTGAGACCTGAAGGACACGGAAGCCACAGCCCTGAGTGTCTCCTCGGGTGGCCCCGTGGGCCGGGCGGCGTGTGAGCGGGGCCTCCGCGTCCATGCCAGCGTCCGCCTGCCCGGGAAGCATTTCCTGCAGAGTAGGTTCCCGCGACCGCGCAGCACTCCGGGGTGCTGCAAGAAGGGGCTGGAAGATGTTTTCCGTCTGGGCCGGCTTTGGGGGCCCGTGGCATTACCCCCCTCGGAAGCAGAGCTTGTTCCTCACAACGTAACCTTCGGTGTCCCCAGGTGCCCCTGGTGCAGCCAGGCCCCCAGGAACCACAGGATGCATTTCATCCGAGACCAAACCTGTATTCCAACTGCGGGAATTTCCCGAGCAATGCCTTGACAGGTGAGTGTGAGCCAGCCCTCCGCTTCTTCACTGTGGCTCTTCTGCTGTGTTCTCACAGATTCCACTGTAAGATAGTTTGAACAGCAGCGTTAGATAAAGCGAAAAATGGAAGTTCCCCAGCTCAGCTTTTCCTTTTCAAGCTGCAAACATCCAGCCCAGAGACTTTGAGGCAGTGAGTGTTTTCTGAAGGGCTTACTTTTAAGTGATTGATTGGCAGTGGCTCCAGTGGAGAAAGCCTGCGAAAGCTGGGAGTTGTGGGGCTGACCGGGAGGGACACAGATGCCAGAGCAGGGCTGTGGGCCCGGGAGGGGTTGGGACACCGTGATCACTGTCTTGGCCGGCGCTCGGGGACATCGTCAGCTGTGCTGTTAGCCTGCGGCCCTCACGCCTCCTAATCTGCCCTGTTGTCCGCTTCTTCTAGAAGACTCCAATTCCAGCCTCTTCAAAGACCTCAGCGGTGCACTGGCGGCCATGCCAGAGGTCAGTCTGGGTGTGGACACTGACACTCCATTTGCATTGGAAGAAGATCTCCAGATTGAACCCCTGAGCCTGGACGGACTCAACATGCTAAGTGACCCCAGCATGGGCCTGCTTGACCCCACTATTGAAGAGACATTTCGAGCTGACCGGCTGTGAACAGAACAGAACAGAACAAGAGAACTTACATCTGAAACAGCTAAAATAAAACGGAATATAGTGGAGCCAAATACACCCCTGGGCTTTAGTTATCTCGGGCTTCTGACGTGGAAAGAACCCATTCTACGGCCCCTGGCTTTCTGCCGAGGTCCGTTCTCATATACCGCGGCGTATTCCAGATCACAGAGCTCTGCACGGCCTCTCAGGCCGCGGTGCCCGTCAGGTGGCCGCAGGCGGGCCGACTCGGAGCTTCCGGAGGGGTGGTGATTGCAGTCACCATCACATCTTTTGGTGGGCTGTCTAGTCGGTCAGCGTGTGAAAGCAGCGAAGACCGCGGACCGGAGGGCCCAGCAGCACTGCGCGGTGCTCGGAACCACTGATCCCCCTCGACGCTGAAGATGGGGCCCGGCTGCCGTGGGTGGCAGCTGGGGCCGCGGGCCTTCCGGAGCCGGCTCAGTGTTGAGCAACGGTACCACAGCACCACGGGCCTTCTCTGCCCTCGCTGTCACAGCTGGGCACCTGCCAGCTCCCGGCAGGGGGCTCGGGGCAGCCCGGAGAGCCGCTGCGCCCTTGCCCTCAGATGCCTTAATTCTAATATGAAGAAGAATTTGCACCACGAGTCCCAGAACAGACTTGTGTTAAGCAAGCTGAGCAGTAATTTGTTTTCTTCCCAATTGCAATCTCTTTTCTGCTGCTTCGGTTCACCTTTTCCTATGGACCAGGGGGAAAGGAAGACTATTGTGTTCAGTCACTGAAGGAGAGTCCCCTGCTAATGGATGAGCCTGGAGAGAAAGAACAGTGCTTCTTGGGGGCCGTGGAAGCAAGAGGGGGGCCTGAGGGCATCTCGCAGACGTACCGCATTCTGCAGATGCGCTCTGGGCCGCCCCAGACGGGCACAGGCCTCCTTCCGGACAACCCCCTGGAGGGGCCGGCTGGAGGTTTGGCTGGGAGCCGAGCAGCGGCAGAGCGAAGCTCTCTCTGCGGAACGGGAGTGTCAGCCCTCCTGGACCCAAGCCCCTCGAGGGCAGGCAGGGACTGTGCCTTACTCATCGTCGAATCCCTACTACCAACAAGTGCCTGGCACTGAACGGGTGCTCTGTCACAGCATGTCGAATGCGTGAACGAATGTACGCGTGGATGGACACGTGAGCGAATGCGTGGAGGGTGCGTGAATGCGCGATCTGCCTGCTGCGAGGCGGTCTGATCTTCAGCTCTCCCTGCTCCTTGCCAAATCTCCCCCGAGCTGTGGCTTCCAGACACTCGTGCCTGTGGTTAAGTCGAGCATGCACTTTAATACGCTTTTAACACTAGGTGACCAAACCCGCCGTCAGACTTAGGTGGGCACCTACCTGTCCCCCTTGGGCTGCGCTCCACCGCAGGTAGGTGTGCACCGTCTCCTGAGGGCGTTCGGCCTGGCTGAGTGAGCTGAGGCCTCCCAGGTGCCTCAGGGGTCCTGGCAGGCCCCACCTCAAAGTGCTTCCCTCTCAGACCCATAATTTTGCTCTAAATTGCTTTAAAATAGACATTCATTCTTTGAGGTTGAAGAAATTCTGTAGTAAAAAGAAGGCCTGAGTCATGAAATTATCATTAGTTATTAATATCTTAGCACAGAATAGGATTACCATATTTCCACCACTGCCTGCCCCCTCTAACTTAGGCTAGGCCACCCCCTGACCAGAGAGGCCTGACGGGTGGATTCGAAGGGGGCGGAGGGGGCGGGCACTGCTGAGCACCCCTGGGGAGGGGTCTAGGCAGAATTCGGGCACGGCAGACTAGGTGGGGAGGACAGGGCCACTGAAGGAGAGGTGAGAGGCCCCGGAACCTTTGCCTAGACAGCCACTGGCCTTCCAGGAGATACCAGGAGTGTCCCTGCCTGAGGGTCGCTAGGCTGCTCCCAGCCCAGAGCATCAGGGCCGAGCCACGCAGGTCTGAACCCGACACTTGCGCACCTCATGGCGGGAGGACTCTGTCCTGGACGGTGCCCTGGACTGCTGGCCTCTCCTGCGCAGGTCCCATTCCTCTTCAGCCTGCTGGGGGCTTGCCTGCCCTCCTTCCTCTCCGACAGCCCTGATGGGGTACCACTCTATCTCTCACTGGAACTCGAGGCTTCCCAGTTCACGTCAGCCCCAGCCCCCACTGCTGAATCAGGAAACCAAACCCTTGCTAAGTGCTGGCCCAGGCAGGGAACGCTGGCCTGCGCTCCCAGCTTTATTCCAGCCGAACTTTCATATCCCTTTGTACTCCACGCCTCAGAAGGGTGTGGGGAGCGCTCTGTTAAAGCGAAGGGCCTTTCCTTCTAGCGGTACGCAGCACCCCGCTGTGCCAAAGGAAGCCGACTGCCTCCTGCCTTTCCCATGTCCAAGGCCCCCGACTTCTGGTGGGGCCTTTCAGACCGGGAGTGGTGCTGATGTTAGAAGAGGTTTTCATGAGGAGCGGAGCTCCCAGCATAACTCACAGTGCCTTACGCACACGGTCGCTGGGGCGGGCGTCCCGGCCCGCTCTGCCTGCAGGGCAGCCCCACCTCACCGACCTCCAGGACGGCTGTGCTGCCCGGGGCCTCGCTCCAGGCGGCTCCTGGCCTGGGGCCTCCCCGGAACAGTGACCTGTTTGGGGAAGTATAAGAATGACAGTGAGGTTTAGCACTGGATTCAATGTATCCTTAGGTCCATCAGTCCGATCTTTTCCTGTGAAAAGGTCTTGGGCATTGCACAACCCACTTTGCCTACCTGGTGTCCAGGGCAGGTGGCTGCCGTGACCGTCGGCAGGTAAGTCTGCACTCACAGGTGCCTTTAAAACAAACCAAGTGTGAGCCTCAGCACCTGAAGTGGCTGCATATTAAATGTTTTGCAATATTTAGAGTTGTTACAAGAAATCAACGGCTGTACTACTCATTTACTAGCGGTTAAACAGCATAGAACTAAAGCCTGTCTGTGTTTCCAGTCTTTTCTTTCTCTACGGTTGTGGTTTTTAGAACTTAAGGTGTTAGGGGAAAATTTTCTTGATCGTGTCAAGATGAACCTAAATTCTCCTTTGTCCCGTTTCCTGTCTCCTAAGTCTACTGTACATTATTACCTGAGCTGAACAGTGTGTATTCCAGCCTGTTTGCATATCTGAGGACGTTTCCCGCTCCGACTCTCGCCGGCTCTTAGGGTTGATGCACAGACGGTCCCGAGCGAGTCCGCACTGCTCGTGACGGAACCTTCGCAGCAGCTAATCAGCCAGTGTCCTAGTTCCCAGGCCCCTTGTTAAACAATATTTAAGGATTGGAATTTGTATAAAGTAGCTTCCGAGTTTTATAATGCATCATGTTACATCTTTCGTAATTAAAAGCACAATGAGGTTGTATCTGCATTTGGTGTTCTCCTTCAGCCTCTCCTCGGACGAGATGAACTGGGGGACAGCCTTTCTCTCTCGCCCCCCCCCCCGTGCAGCTCTGCCTGCAGTGAGGGGTTTCTGGTCCTTGGCTGGGCGGGCCCTGCCGGGACCTGCGGGTCATGCGTGCACTCCAGGCGGAAGCTCGGAAAGGGCTAAGGCTCGGGGCTCCTCTGAAGCTGGGAGCACCAAGGGCAGAGGGCGTCCTGGCTGCGCCTCCGTGTTCTGCTCCCTCTGCCGCACCCCTGCAGACCCGCTCCTGCCTCCTCTGACACCCCTCCCCTGTGGGGGTTCAGGTCAGGCCACAGACCCTCCAGACCCTCCGGGTCCTGCGCCTGCCTGCCTTTAGCCCCGCCCCCCTCCCCTGCCCCGAGTCCCAGCAGGGCTCACAGCCCGGCCCATCCAACAGCCAGTGTCCTCAGAGACCCGCTTGTCAGCCATGCCCAGAAGTTGTCATGCAGGTGACTCTTCTGAAATCTTACTCAGAAATCCCGGCTCTGACTCCAGGTTCCTGAGCCTTCGTTTCTGTTTTGGTCCCCAAGTGCCCTGTCCTTTGATGCCACTGGGAACCTGTCCCTTGTCCCTTCTTCTCTCTGCCTGTCCACCCTCTCCCAGCTTCCCTCCCTTCCCAGGCCTAGTCCCCTGGGTCAGTGGCCTTTATGCCCCCCTCCCCAGCCCTCCCCCTGCCTGGCTCTTGGCCACCCCCTGTCTGGAGCCCCACTCAGCCCTCTCCTGCCCCTGGGTGCACCTGGACCTGCCCTGAAGGCCCTCACTTGTCCTCCGGGCATGGGGGTGGGGCACAGCTCCCTCAGGGTCGGTTACAATCAGTGTCATTATCCCTTGAACACGCTTGAGTGCGTTCTCTTCAGAGACAGGATGCACAAATCTATAGAAACACTAAACTTGTGCAATGCGTGCTTTGAAGCACCTGGTCTTAGTAGGGGAGGAATATCCTGCCTCGGTCTTGTTTAGGTCCTGTCTGCTCAATGAGCGCTGCACCTTCTGCAAGTACGGACCTCAGGGTCCTGTCTGCTCAGTGAGTGCTGCACCTTCTGCAAGTACGGACCTCAGGGTTCTGCAGTAAGCCGGCTATTCAGGGTGGGGCAAAAGTAGGGTTACAGCTGTGAGTGCACAAAACAGTTTATTGTGCTGTTATTTATTAATGGTCACGTTGTTTTCCATATGAACAACTGTAAACCTACTTTTGCCACACCCTATGTGTGACTGTGCCCCGATGTGGACACTAGATGGAGCTGAGACCACAAGAGTGGCTCTCAGGGCTCAAAATACCCAGACAGAGCTCCCTGATGCTCTCAGACGGAGCCTTCGGACTCGGATGGGGTTGGCACTGGTGTTGGCTAGAGCTGCGTCCCCTGATGGCACAATGCAGATAAGCCTCCCTAGTGCGCAGTCAGTCCCCTGTGGACGGCGAGACACCCCATCGTGCACCCCTCACTGCAGCCTGGGAGGCAGGCAGGGCCAGGCTGACTTCTCGGGCCCCTGCATGAGGAAGCAGGCCCAGAGAGGCTCCGTCCCAGGGCTGAACCACGCAAACGCACCCTTCCTCACGGCGGACAGCGGGCGGTGAGCTGCCCGAGGAGCCGCCCCTGGGAGCAGGATGCTGGGGTGAGAGGTGCCGGCTAAGGAGCAAAGCAATTTCTCTTCCAGAAAATTTCTTTAAGGCTTTGCTTTTATCGCACTAGAGCACACCCACTGTCAGGAATCCACACGACACCGAAGAGGGCAACAGCAATGGAGGCGCCTCCTCCTCCATGTATTCAGGGGAAGGAGCAGGTGTATGGACGGAACTTTTTACCAAAAAAAAAAAAAAAAAAAGACACATACATGCTGTCTTCGGATAAAGCGCTTAAATTGAACAGGACAAAAGAGAAAGCCTAGGTGTACCTAGAAACTGCCAAACTGCAAATCATTGTGCTTCCTCATGGTTTCTCTGGAAGGAAAGGAAAGATGCCCAGAAGCCGGATTCGTGCTTTAGACCCGCGTTCGGCTGTAGATGGCATCTCCAGACAGCCCGCGCCGTGGGAGGAGGAAATGAGCTCACCCGCTTCCCACCTCCCGCCCTGCGCCCCGCCGGTGAGCGCTCGGCGGCACATTGTCAGCGTCCCTGCCGGTGGCATCCTGTCCAGCGGCCGTCCTTCCCTCCATTGTTCCGCCCCAGCTCCCCGTGCGTGCTCGGTCCCCGTGCACCGCCTGCCCCTGCAGAACGGCTTTCCCGGCCCCCCATGCCCACGTGCTTTACTTGGACTCGCCCGTGGCCGCCTGGCCTCCGTCCTCCAGGGGTCTGTTCGGGAAGGGCTGCAGCGACCACAGGGGTGCCGCTCCGCGCTGCCAGGTGGGCAGCCCGAACCCCGAAGTGGCCGGGGGCTGTCAGAGGGCACAAACCCGCCGTTGAGGGACAAGATGACTCCTTGCTGAGAACTGAGTCTTAACGCTCGGGTTTGGTGACGCAGAGTTGAAGGTTCGGAACTTGGAGAGAAGATGACCGGGGCGAGGGACCCGGAGAGTCCTGTGTTCAAAGGGAGTTCATACCAGGTCTCTAGCTCAGGGGACCTCTATGACGGGGTGGGGGGGCACTACCATAAGGACCCCACCCCCCATTCCATCCCTTCGAGGGTGGTGCCCTGTCTCATCTTCACTTGGAAAAACCCAATGTGTCCTTGAGGGCCCAGGTCCAGTGACACCTCCTCTGTGAAGCCTTCTGTGAGGCTGGGACTGTTGTTCGACACTCGCTGATATTTCCTTCCTCTCCCGCACTCTGCGGGGCAGTCGACCTCCGACCTCTGGGGCCCCTTGCCCTTGGGCCGTGTTCTGTGGCTGGCTTTGGCCAGTGAGGTGTTTGTTTGGGGATGAACCCAGAGTGGAGCCTGGACCTGCCCCGGATGGCAGAGCCGGGCCCCTTGGGCTTCCGCCGTTGCCACCGGCACAGCTCCCCCACTGTGTCGCCTCTGGTTCCAGCAGCACGAGGGACGGGGCACACCTCCTCACACCCATGCCCACCTGCCACCAGGCAGGCCTCCCTCACGTTGCCAGGACTGACCCAGTGAATCTGCAGAAACACAGGAGCCAGAAATAAATGCTCGTAACAGGGAGCCGTGAGCTACGGGGCCACTTGTCCTGCAGCGTTACTGTGGCAATAACTGGCTGGCAACCTCTGTTGGTTTCCTTTTTGATTCTGAGCTGCACTTGGTTCCCATAGCTTTCTTAATGCTAAGGCTAATGTCGTGACAGAGCCTGCCCCCACCCCACCGCCCCCGCCCAGGCCCACGAGCAGTGTCAGGAAAAGGCTGTCTGATTCAATCCCGACTCCCCGGTGCCCAGCTAAAAGGCACCCGACGTCATCCTTCCCACCTGCCCTCTCTCCAGGACAGCCTGGTCTGAGTGGAGAGCCCAAGGCCGCTGCTTTCAGGACTCACCTGCAGGCTTGGACAGGAAGGCTCCAAAGCCCTGAGCTTTGGGACCCACCACTAGGGAGGACCCTCAGGCACAGGCGCCCCTACCTGGGAGCTCCGGGGACCCCGGCGGCTGCTCTCCTAGCCAGGCTAGTAACGTGTGCAGACAGGCCCCGGTAAGTGCAGTAGGGACCGGGAGCAGGGAGAGTGCCGAGCCCTTTGTCCAAACACGAACCAAGAGGCTTAGGGTGTGGAATCCCAGAGAGCGGCCTTGCAGAGTGCCCAGGCAGTGGGGCCGGCTCCCTGGCCTCGCCCAGACCCAACGGGGGAGCAGCACTGGGAGCCAGGGTCTGGGGCAGCGTGGGGCAGCCGCCAGCTGGGTTTCCCTGGCTCTGCCCTCCAGCATCTTGTCCTGGTAACCTAGGTTCCACCTGGCCTGGTTTCCTTCTACTTTATCATCCCCACCAGGATACTTCTGAGAGTGAAAGGAGGCCCTGTTAATAGCCGTGCCAGGACAGCAGACGCAAGCAGGGACCCAGGCTCAGCCCGTGAATAGGAACGAGACCTAGCAGTGGTGTTGCTTAGGGTACAAGTGCGTGGGTTCTGCAGTTACACAGACCCGGGTTCCAGTCTGGCCTCCGCCCTTTGACTGTGAAGCCGGGACAAGTCAGTGGCCTTTGTGTGCCTCAGTTTCTTCATAAAATGGGGTGATGAGACCCACCGCATTAGGTTGTGCCTAACACTAGGAAGCACTTCCTACCCTTGCTATCATTTTCATGTTATTCTTTTTATTAAGTGAATATTCGACATTGCTAGACCTCAGAAACACAACACAAGGGTTTGCCTGAGCCCCCTCCCTCCTGCTGAGGAGCTGGAGAGGCTAACCAGTCTGGCCAGGACACCAGCAGCCCCCCCGGGGGCGGGGGGCTTCTGATGCACCGGGTTCCTGGTTCAGGGGCCTCCGGCCATCCTTAAACGCTGCTGACTGACCCGCTGGGAGCCTGGCAGGTGAGTAAGTGCTTGCCAGCACTGAGTCTGCCTTAAGTGGTTTTTCTGCAGGGACTTCCTTTCCCTCCTCCAAGCCCTGCACGCTCCAAGGGGCCGGTTTGACTGGTTGCGGGCAGGCAGAGCCATGCAGCCTGGAGGTCATGTGGGCGCAGACCCATCCCCTGCGCGCTGGCTTCATCCTCTTGGCCAGTCAGGTGTTTTCCCCGCAGCAACTTAAAGCTTGAATGGGAGACACACAGAGTCTGGGGGCTGTTGAACTGGAGCCACACTGGTGGCCTAGAGACAGGGTTCCGGGCTGGGCCCCCGAGTGGCCACTGTTCTGCCGCCAGGAGCCTGGCGTTCAGCAGCTACTCCAAGTCGGTGCTACCCACTCATGTCCTTGCAAATCCCCTGGAGCCGGGACTTGCTTCAGCAGCTTCCGAAGTCTGAACTTTCCGGGAGCGGCCGGGGAGCTGCAGCGGCTCTGTCCCGGCCCCGGCCTGCGGGGCCGGCCTGCTGTCTGGTCTCCTGTCTCCACAGCTCAGCCTTCTGTGTCTCTCTTGGACCAGGCGGCGGCAGCTGGCGAAGCATGCCACTTTTTGTTCCACGTTTCCTTCCTTCCTTCCTTCCTTCCTTCCTTCCTTCCTTCCTTCCTTCCTTCCTTCCTTCCGTTATTGATTTATTTCTGGAGAGAGGGGAAGGGAGGGAGAAAGACAGGCAGAGACATGAGACAGAAACATCAGTTGGTTGCCTCTTGAGTTTGCCCCAACCGGGGACCAAACCCGCAACCCAGTCCTGTGCCCTGACCGGGAATTGAACCAGTAACCTTTTGCTTTGTGGGATGACCGCCAACCCACGGAGCCACAGGTTCTTTCTGAAGAGAGATGACCTCCCTGCCCAGGCTCTGGGGAACTTGCAGCGTCGCACCATCCCACGCCTCTCGCCGCTGCGAACAGTGTGCCGTTTAACCACTTCCCACCGCGGGCCCTGGCAGCCGGCGCGGGCCGGGGCAGCAGCGCTGACATGTCTGCGTCGAAGGGCATCCCGGAGGCTGTCCAGGGCCGGCCCGCGTCCGGGGGGTTGACAGTGGTAGTTAGCCTTTCTCAGACTTGTCTGACCCCTGACTCCCTTTGTGGGGACCATCTCGTGAGGCCGATACTCCGTGCAACACACTGGGAAAGGCATGGGAAGGGGAAGGACGAGGGCAGGGCGCGGGAGGGGATTAGACTCTGAAAGGATCAGAGGAGGAGAGCGGAAAGGGTGGAGCAAAAACCCGAGAAAGAGCCCGGGGAAAGGACGAGAGCCCACCCAGAGCCCCCACCTGGGAGGACCCAGCGGGCGGCGCTGTTCAGGGAAGCCTGAGGTGCCTCCCACCGAGCCATGAATGTTGTTGCACCCGCTGATCACAAACGTTCAGGTAAATGAGCCACTGCCAAGGAAGCCACGCCCGAGGCTGATGCTGCCTGGGGAGGGGCCTCGCCCTCCTCCCCCCTACCCCCCGTGGGACCCACCTGGGGCACCCGACCCGGGCCGGGCTGGCTGGCCGGCAGCCTCTGACCTGGAAGCTGGTTTTTAAATTTTTTTTTCCAATTCAAAAATGTCTGCCCGGTCATCTAGCTTGTGTGGATGAGAGGGTGGCTCTCCAGTGTAGGCTGGTTACAATGTCTTCGGCAGAATGATCGCTGTTTGAAAAGGACAGGATTCTAGGCTCGAGGGCTTGAAGGAAATCAAACTTAAAGCCACGAGAAGCAATAAGAGGAAGCAGTGCGGTGACTACGTAAGAACTAATGGTGAAGGGATGACCTCAAGATGGCAGCTTGAGCCCTTGTTCCGGCCACCGTCCCAGCCCCCCATTCCAACCCAGCCCCCGAAACATGCCTGGAAAGATGTGTTTAAAATATCTCTCGGGGGGCTAGAAACTACCAAGGGATATCCTCACGATCAGAACTGATGAGAAATAAATAAAGGATGCAGGAAAGCTAAAGGCCAATAGATGGGGTGGAATCGAAGGTAAAAATCTAAGCACAGATGCTCAGGGGTGGGCCTTAGGGGCGTGCCCAGCGCCCCGGGCAGGTGGGGGGTTCCGAGGTGGGGCCAGGTGACCGGGGAGGTGGGGGAGGCTGGCTCCTCCCTCGGCGCCGGAACCACAGCACCACGCAGCCATCAGAGCAGGACCAGCAGAGGGCAGGGAGATCAGGATAGATGAGGAACTCATTCACCACGCAGGGGTGGGACCCAGGGCTCACTTCCTCCAAAAACAACCAGCCCTTTATCAATAAGATAAAGACCAACGGCCGACAGGAAAAATGGGGCCAAAACGGTGTCAGTAAGTTCACAGAGAACGAAACACAAGTACCGGTGCCCCTGTGAAGGTTCTGGATCTCACCCATAACTAAAGAAACGCCGAGTGAGACCATGAGACACACGTATGGCTCACTTTTAGCGGAGATGTGAAAACATTTTGGATGCGCAGGGCCCGGGAGGGTGTGGGGGGACGGGGTCACCTCCACGGCCGGCCGGTGGGGTGCGAATTGGTGCAAACTTTCCGGAGGACGATCTGCCATTCGCTACCAAGTGGAAGTCTTAAGAGTACTGGAGGAAAATATGATACAGTGTTTTTTGTACTCGAAGTGGGAAAACCTAGCTAAGCAAGACACGAAACCTAGAAACCATAAATCTAAAAAAAAAATGGACGGACTGGACCTCAAACATGGGAAACATCAGCAGGACTAGGGACCGTATCAAAGGCACAAGACAAGCGACCCAGTGGATGCAACACGCGTAGTCACCGGGAATATGAAGAGGCGCTTCCCACCAAAGGCCAAATAAAGCTTTATCGTTCCAGCACCTAAACAGTCCGAGGATAAGAACAGGCGGTTCACGGGAGCAAAACTTAGACTGGCCTCCGGCCGAGGAACGGCACTTCTGCTCACTACGGATCCAAGAAATGCACATTTCAAGGTGGATGGTGTCCAGCGTTGGCAGGAGAGGAACGTTCTGGAAGCTGCCAGAGTTCCGTGCTGGCGGGGTCTTGCAGGGCCATCGGAAGCACCCGCGGACTCTCTGCCAGTAGGCATCTGGGAATCTTTTCTTTGAAAGGCCTGCCCCGCTGCACGTGGAGATGTGAGCGAGTGTGGCCGATTTGTATTGGAGAAGAACCGGAGGAAGTCTAAGTAATCAGAGACATGTTTTGTAAATTAATGCCCAAAATGGGGGGAAATGCTGCGTATATGATTTTCAGCTAACTATTAGAGTTGTAACAGGGTGCAGCCAAGAGGGGAGCCTCAAATAGGGACCTGTAATAAGATCCAGAAGAGCCTGGAGATAATTGGCTCCACGCCACAGGGCCACACCTGCCCGGAATCTGGCAGCTGTGGCCAATTGTGAGAGGAGCCGGGAATGGGGCTGCAGAGGAAGATTGGCGCCGGGATTTAAACCGAGACGCGGCAGCCATTTGGGGGTGGGGGGGAACCATGTGCAGCCCTGCAAGAGAGAACCATACATCTTCAGCAGGGTGAAGACTCTTGCGGCCCTGAGGGAGAGAACCACGTGGCCTTGATGGGGTGGGGACTTCCGTGGTCCAGGGAGAGAGGACCACGTGCCTTTGCCAGAGTAGGGACCCCCGCAGCTTTAGGAGATACGGTACCCTGGACTGGGCAAAGGGGGAAGGAAGGAAGGACTGTGTCTGTTTGTGGGTGCTTTAAGGGACTTCAGGATTTTTGGTGAAGACATTAGGTCCCTACTTTAAGTCTGTACAGCATTAAATAAACGTTTCCTTTCCTTTTCACGAATCTCTGGCATTGAGAGACGTCTTTCTTCTGGTGGCGGACATAACGGACCTGGGAGGCTTCTTTATATCGTCCCAGGCCCCCCCCCCCTTGTTTGTTCTGTAACAGAGTGAGCTGAAGTCCCGTCACCTCCTGTCCCTAAGTCCCACTGAAGTGTCCTTGAAATCAACCCACACGGACTCTCAGGCGCGGGCAGAACCCAGAAGGAGGCCCAGGGCCCCGTGTGACCCGGCCCCACCTCATGAAAGAGATGACGGAGTGCATTCCCTTCGCACGGTCCCACCCGCCGGGCCGGGGAGGCGGCTGTGGGGCGAGGATGGGGCCGTGACTGCAGGGGGAGCAGAGAGAAGGCGGCGTCTGCCAGCGGCCGAGCCCCGTGCCCGTTTGTGGGCTGAGCGCTCTGCCCGGCCCCCCGACATCAGGCTCAGAGCCAGGGCGGGCGCCGACCTGCACCACCCGAGTCACGGGGCATCAACAGACAGTGAGGACGCTGTCAGCGTGCGAACCCAGAACCCTCCGGGTCCAGGGGGAGTCACCACTGTCCCCAGGCTGGGCGGCGGATCCGCGCTCGGTCCTCCGCCTGCGAGCGCGGGTGACTCAGCCCGCCCAGGGTGCAGCTTCTCCCTCTGCCTCCGCCACTTGGGCTCATTCACGACTCCTCTCTGTGTCACCACTCCCACTGACAGTCAAAATACGGAGGCATGGGCACCCGCCAAGCAACACAGACACCGGCTGTGTGCAGCGGATAGAGGTAGCAAATTACCCCAAAACTCGGTGGCTCGGAACAACAAACATTGGTGATGTCACATGCGGAGGGGTCGGGGACTCGGAGCTGCTTAGCCGGGCGGCGGTTCTGGCCCGGGGTCTCGCATGAAGCTGGAGCGGAGACGTCAGCTGGAGCCGGACTCATCTGACGGCGTTGGCGGGGCTGGAAGAGCCACCCCCGAGATGTCCCGTCACCGGCTGTCCGCAGGAGGGCTTCGTGCCCCACCAGCAGCCACCCATGGGGCTGCTTGAGTGTCCTGGCAGCATGGCGGCCGGCTTCCCCCGAGGCAGCGCTCAGGGAGCGCAAGGCCGAGTCTCACCTCTCGTTTCTGCAGCCCGCCGGTGGTTACACAGGCCGGCCGTGTTCTGTGTGGGAAGGGCGACAGAGGCATATGTGGGGGCACCAGGATGTGGGGGTCCGTCAATGACTCGTGACTCCCCACCGCCCTCAGGACACAGTACAGACGCCCAGCTGGGGCCCACAGGCCTGCACGAACCGGCCCCCACCTGCTTTCTAGTTGTGGGGCACCTATAAAGTGGGGGCTCTGGGGAGAGGTATCCACCCCACTTCTGAGTCGACCAGAAGGGGCTGTGGCATCCCAGACGCTGGGGTTGACGGGTCTCGTCCAGTGGGGGGGTGCAGCCTCCCTGAGGATCCGACTCTGAAGTCTCCGTGAAGTCTTCACACCCCGGTGTCAAAGAGTTATCCGTGAACACCCCTTATGTGACCCCCAAATCTCCCTGCCCTCCCGTACCGCCTCCAAAAATTCCAGTTCAGCCACTTCTGCTTTCCAAGTGGGAACAGATGGCTGTCTCTTCGGCTGAGCACCCGAGGGAGCGCTGGGGCTGCCTTCTGGGTCTTGCAGGAAAAACGCACGCTCTTCGACATTGCAGTCTCACTCCATACGGAGCGATCGATGCCCACAGTGTGAGGGGCGCGGGGGACCCAGGGCCCCCAGAGAACTCGGCCCCCTTGCGTCGTCCACCTGGGCTCCGGTGGGGCAGGCCCTGAGTGCAAAGACAGGAAACGAGCCTCCCCTCCCCCCTTCCCCTTTCTTCTCCTTCCCTCTTTCTTATCGCTGTTCCATGTTGAACACGTGCACACTGCAGTTTATTTAAAGGCCCACTTGCTCTTGTTGGGTTAACACGAGAAGTGCAAGGAAACCCGAATCTGAGGAAGGAAGCTGACCCCCGAGCACAGGAGTAAAAGCGGAAAGCAGGGCCGTGGTGTGGGCGATCCTACCCTCTGAAAAGGCCTCTCCCAGGAAGAGGGAACGGCCGTCACCTGCTCTCGGGTGGTCGGACAGGGACAGGGCAGGGGAACAGGGCAGGCTGGTGCCCTGTGACACTGGCTGGTCCCTGGGAGCTGTGAGGAGCAGGGCCACAGGGGCTGGATTGTTAAACAGAAGACAGACAAACCCATGTGGCAAAGGGGGGAATTAACAAGAGATGAAAGGAAGGCTAGGGAAAATGCCAGACTCCTAGGATAGAGCATGATGATAGAATATGGGGAAAAGTCCACCCCGGCCGGTGTGGCTCAGTGGGCTGAGTGCTGGCCTACGAACCAGAGGGTCACCAGTTCGATTCCCATCAGGGCACATGCCTGGGTTGCAAGCCAGGTCCCCAGTAGGGGGCGTATGAGAGGCAACCTCACATTGGTGTTTCTTTTCCTCTCTTTCTTCCTTCCTCACTCTAAAATAATTAAAGTGTTTATAAAAAACACAACATGAAGACAAAATCTCTGACGTTTCTGAGTAAATCGAGTGAAACAGAATCGATGATCGAAACTTGGTTATTCCCCCTTCTCACTTCTTTACTGCTGTCTCCCCAGAACCTAAAACGGTGCCCAGCACACAGCCAGCCTTTAACACTTGTTAAGTAAATGGGCAGATGACACTGTAATGAACCCAGATGGGTCTTCCCGTACCAGGTAAAATGAGAAGCCAGCCTGACCTTAAGATACATCCTGTAGGAATTCCTAAATGTGGTGGAAAAAAAGAAAAACCTCTCCCAAATTTCAAGCAGGAAAAAACAAAGCCAGATGACTCTTAAAAATTTTGATAGTCAAGCTGGCTTTGAACTTCCCAGGGCAGCCGCCATTGCCTGAGGCAGTCGAGTGAAAACTCGGAATCCTGAAGGGAGGGGAGCCTCCCAGGACTCCCGAAGTCGGAAAGACAGACCTTCAAGGAAATCTCAGACCCAGAAACTCAGGAAAATGGCCTGGAGGGCCTTTGGCCAAAGCGAAGACTAAAGGACACCTGAAAGGGAGCGCTCTTGGTCACTCCTGCCTTCCCTGCCGGGGACCCGTGCAGCCCAGCCCGCCCCTTCCGCAGCACCGTGGGCTCCTCGGCCCGGGGTGGAGCCCAGGGGGCAGTCTCTCCAGACCCTGCGGGCACTTGGTGCAGCTGGGGTGGACTCGGGCTCGGCACGCACACCGCCCCGCTGCCCCCCGCCCCTGCAGAACTGGGGCCCAGCCTCACCTGTTCGCTGTGATGAGAAAAGGCATCCCACGTCCCTCTCTCGGATCCCCTGTGGCTCCCACCCTTGTGAGCTCAACCCTCCAAACCAGGAGGCAGCTTTTGTGCACAGATATAAGCCAGGCGAGAAATGAGCACATCCTGCCCCCTTCTTCCTGAGCCTCGGCCTCCCACGGCCAGCCCAGCTCCATCCAGGGGAGTGTCACGGCCAGCCACGTGCAGGGAGGGGCCCCCAGGGCTCCCCTGGGAACGGACGGGACCCCTGAAGCCCAGATCCTCGGTCCCCTGCTTTCCTCCCTCCCACTCCTGCCAGCTGGGACCAGGTTATATCCATGCATTCCCGTTTACACATCCCACATCCATTGTTTTCAACTGTGATTATTGAGTAGCTGCCACACACTGCAAGCTGGCGGGCACAGCAGTCCCGAAATCGGCTGTCATGGGGTT